>NC_056568.1:22278262-22284981 GCF_013358625.1 Macadamia integrifolia
CAGTGGAAATGCCCTATATCCGATGGGTGTTTCCAGTGACAATACTGTCACTTAGGAATAGTGTCTATACCCTTTGGGGGTGACCTGTGTCGGTCCCTCTTGATAATCCAGACCCGTACTAATGTACGGTTCCCTTGTGTCTAGGATAGTGATGTGCATGTGCCACGAAGCTAGAACTTAATATATTGATCGATGGCCGTACTTAAACCCGGACACACCCAAACTTAAACCAGGTGAAGGATGGACTGTGTTTATTTTTGGAATTTTTATTATTATTAAATTTCTCATATGCTTAGAATTATATGTTTAATTGTAATTGCTCAAATGTGATGATGATATGTTATATTTGCCATTTAGGATTATGATATGAATTGTATGGAGATGTTATTATGGGATCTGTTGTGGCCGAGGTAGTACCGATACCATGATCATCGTATATTTGGTTGTGTCTGTGTGAGACAAAATCTGATGTCGCCGAAGTGGTACTAGTGTCGTGATTATCGTATGTATGTTGCATTTATGCATTGATTATGTGCATTAGAGTTAGTTGTAGTCGCGGGTTACACTTTGTGGTCAAGATCTTGTTGGTAACGTGTATCCCGGGACTCCATTTGGAAATTGATGCGCTTCGTGACCAATGATTGATACCGGTGTCGCGTAGTCCATACTTAACTGTGTGATATGCTTGCTAGATTAGGTAAACGGTCTCGGGTTACACTTTGTGGCCAAGGTCTCGCTGGTATCATGTACCTGGAACTGTATTAGGAGATGGATTACACTTTGTGGCCGAGGTCTTGCCTGTATTATGTAATTCATACTAACTGTATCACTATAAAGGCATGTAGCATATACGTGGTTAGGTATCATTCCCTATCCTACGATAGGGGTTAAGGTGTTTGATAACCCATTGTGGTATGTTCGATGTGCCTTTTCAGAATGCCACACCTGCGGTACGATGCGATTGTTGCCAGAGGTGGGAACCTGTCCGACATGGCCGATGATGTACCAGTGCTGTGATTGGCAAGAGGGGGTTATCAGTGGTTTTCTAGGTGACCCATGGAGGTATAGGGGACCGACAGGCTTCTATTCATTGCTAGAGTTTGTATCCTTGCATAGTCGATGGCGGTTCCGAGAAGAAGGAAACAACCTAATGGGCCGTAATAGCATTTACCAAACTTAGTTTGTGTTGTGAGGTGGATGATAAATATATGAACTGCATCACGACCATCATGGACTATGTATTTAATTTTTGTAATCATGCATCATAAATTACTACTGCTATTGTATTGCTTGGATGTGCTTGACCCCACCCCTCATTGAGCGAGTTGGAAAGCTCACCCCACGTATACACCCCCTTTTAGATGATGATGTAGGTACCATGGAGCCAATTTTTGGTGACCTAGTATCTTTTGGGTCAGAGTATGGCATGAGCGATTGGTGGATGCTAGAAGCGAAGGAGCACGATTAGGACTGTGCTTGTGACCACTGCGCTTTTACGCACCGTGAGATTGTACATCATATTTTGATACCTTGGGTACAACTATGGATTGTATATTATTATTTTGAGATTTTATTATACGTCATGGATGAATGCAACAGAATAACTCGATTATCGCTATTATATTATCAGTAGATGTTTTCTCCATTTTATTTATGATTTTGCTACTATACTCTGATTCTGCTGCTTATGTTGGTTTGGGGTGTGAGATTCTGAAAATGTTAAGGTACTGCTATCAGAGATCCTGGTAGGTTTGTAAGATAAGTACGTGTCTTACTCTCACCTCTATTATTCCTAATGGTAAGTTGGGTCTATTGGAATGGGAGTGTGACAATTATAGTGTCAAAGCGCGATCCTCTGCCTTAACTCACAATCTCAGCCAAACCATGATTTTGGGGAAATTAGGATCAAATAAAAATCTCAAGACAACAATAATAGAAATTTACACAATTAGGAGACAAGCATAGGTGTTAAAGCTATTTCATTATAATAGAGAACTTGAATACACAACTTACACTTTTCATAAGAAAATAAAGTACTGAAAGCAGGAAATCTTAACTAACCTAAGTCTAAGAAATTAAACAACTGAAGCAAATGATAGAAGGTAAAAAGCTCAACTAAACCTAAATATAAAAATCAAATAAAAAATGGGAAGGAAAATCCTAAAAACTACAGTGGCAAACATGCCACTACTCTTGTTGTTGTTGGTTTTGTCCTTGGCCCTGAGCTTATTTCGGACCATGCATTCCTGAAGGAGGCACCAGAATACTAAGCTAGAAGACCATTGCCTACATTTGTGCCTCTACGGAGGCCACTCTATTGTCCATAAGACAATAGGTCCTGTCTATGCTGTTGAGGCGGCCATCTATACTCATCAGAGATGCGATGGTGTCTAGGTGGGCCATAACATCATTGAGACCATAAAATTTCACCCCCTAGTGCCCTGAGAAGTAGAAGCAGCCATAGAACCCATAACCTGGGGATCAGGTGGTGGAGCCCCACCAACCCCAGTAGCTTCTCCTCCTGCACCACCCACACCCCCACTAACACCACCGTCACCACCACCCTCTGCCTCCATCGGCTACTGACCCTCTCTTGGAATAGGAGTCACCTCCCATAGGTCTATGGTCATCTTCCTCAGAGAATCTTGGTTGAAGTCTGTGACCTCTTCACCCAAGCGTGCCTCTGCCTCAAGTCCACCCCAAAGCGATGGAAGATGTTAGTATGTATTCTTCTATAGCACAGGCTTCACGCTCGGGGATCCACTCCTTCAGACAGAAGTTCCATGGTCTACATAAGGAAGTAAGGATGACGTGTCTGCACCCCTATGTACACACAGTAGGTCACATAGGCTTGTAGTGCAAATACCTCATTATAGTGTTTGCAAGTGGGGACGACATTCAACTAAATCACACGATACATAACCTTTGGAAGAGCAAAATAGTTGATTGAACGGTTCCATCACTTGGCCACCTTAGTCAGCATGTCATTGATCTCCTGAAAGGTATCAGAACTCTGGAATTCATATGCAGAGGTGTCTAAGGTGGGGAGTACACTAGGTCGCTGGCATTGTTGGCCATAAGGATATTGGCCAACTGCCCCATGTCAGAGGAGATCTCCACCCCCTTCACATGGGAGGTGATCTGCATCTCTTCGGTACCCCGGTTCATACATTGCAAGTTGGAGTAGGACAACCTGACCAATGTGGGGTAGAAGTACTTGTTGGGTTTTAAGATACAATACCACCCAACTTCATCAAACCATTAACGGAGACGAAGTGTATAGAAGTCATTGGTCCTCACATAGACTCCCGGGTCCACATTGCGGAGCTCAAAGAGTTCCCAACAGTCTCGCTCAGCCATAAATTGAACAGGATGGGGTTGAATTGAGCGACGACATCTTTCTTCTCTTGTTCAACGGCATGTCAGGTACGTACACAACGTCCACACATTATTGCAATGTGATTCCTAAGGATTTAGGATGAAAAACCAGATTCAATGGCTGAGTATAAAGTTCATAGAGAAAAAAATCACAAATCTAGGCTACAGAGAGGAGGAACATACCTTCAGTGCGAATGCGATACCGATTAATCACGAAATAGCATGAGAAAGGTAGGAAATGGGTAGTAAAATCCTCCTTGGCCGTTTCCACACCTTTCCCATAAGTGAAAATAGGGTTTGTATAAAGGAACCAAGACCCTATTTATATTTTGGTGCCATCGGAAATAGCCCACCAGAAACACTGGGCATGCTTCCGGTGCCTATTTTTGGTGAAGGGAAAATTTCAATTTTTGCTCTCAGTTTTGCCCACCGAAAATACCACTGATATTTTCGGTGGATTAAACCATATTTTCAATGATATGACCCCTTGTTTCTGGTGGACTCTTTTGGAAAATAAATCATTTTATTTTTCAAATCTAAAATTTTATTTTGGTTAATTTAATCGTATCCTAATATGTGTGGACCACACTTATGCATGCCCTAACCCTAAATTTGACTATCGTATACGTGCGGGACCCACTATGCATACATGTGTTTCAATTACATGCAACCTTGTTTATGCATGTGCATTAATCGGATTTCTTCACAGGAGTCATGTCACATAGAAACACCCGATCCTGATCCCGATCACGCTCGTCAGCTCCCATTTCCCCTACACTGAATCGGGGTAGACCCAGCAATGTGCCTCAGGATCCACCTATACTTACAGCCTAGGATGTGGCATCCATCATGAATAACATGATTCGGGAAGTGGAAGAAAGGCAAAACCAGTTTATGGACGGGATCGATAATAGGATCCAAGCGAAAATGGAAGCCCATGGTGCACCGCCCACACCTCCTACTCCACCGATGCCCATTCCAATACCTGCTAGATTGGCTACCTTTCAAACATCTAGTGGGGCTCAAGTGCACGGGCATGTGCAAGACTCGATGCCGGATCAAGCCTAAGCCTATGTAGAGGGTTGGACAGACTTGAAAAAAATGATGGAGAAGTTTCAACAGCTTAGGCCCCCATGCTTCTCCAAGGTGGGTCAAGACCCGTTGTATCCATCAACATGGATTGGTGGAATGGAGAAGGTTTTTAGACTAATGGGCTGCACTGAGGAGTAGAAAATTTTGTGTACGGGCTATCAGTTACAGAATGAAGCAGATGATTGGTGGAGTGCCACCGAGCCTATTATGAGGGCTAGTAACCTGAACCCCACTTGGCCATATTTCAAATGGCCTTCTTTAAGAACTATTTTTTGAAAAGCTTCAGGGATAGGAGAGAGAGTGAGTTCTCTTAGTTGGTTCAAGGTTCCAAGTCTGTGCTCGAGTATCAGCAACGTTTCGAAGAGCTACTCCATTTTGCTCCTGAGATCTCAAAGGTGATAAAACTAAAGCAAAGAAGTTTGAGAAAGGGTTGAGGCCAGGTTTTGGGTCAACCATTGGGGGGTTGAAACCACAGGCCTATGCTAAGGTGGTCCAAGTGGCCAAATCCATTGAAGATCGGCATAGAGACAACTTCATGACCCAATAAGGAACTGGAAAGAGGCCAATGGGATCTACTGATTCTAGGGGAGGTAGCAAACCTTTCCGAGTGCCTTATGTCAACCCAACTCCAGGCAATTTAGGAGGCTTGATGTTAATCAGACTTCCCAGCCCTCCCGATCTAGTGCTGTATCTCAATCTTTGGGATCAAGCCCGAGATGCTTTCATTGTGATCAGCCAGGCCACATGGCAAGAACATGCCCCCACCGAAGGCCAGGTGATACACCATACACTATACCACCTAGGCCCCAGCAAACATATTCAGCCCCTAGTCCAGTGCAGCCCTTATAGGGCCAGAGGCCACAGGGCAGAGTGTTTGCTATGACTGCAGTTGCTAAGGCTGCACCCGATGTAGTGACAGGTACATTATTGATATCATTATTGCCTGCACATGTGTTATTTGACTAGCCTCGCTTTCATTCGTGTCATCGGTATTTACGAAGAAGATAAGCATTCCACCCAAGGGACTGACTTAATGTTTGGTTGTGAACACCCTAATAAGAAGTGTAGTGGGTTTGAACTATTTTTATGAGCCTTGTCCAGTGACCATAGGTGAACATGAGTTGAATGCTCACTTGATTGAGTAGGGTGTGACTGACTTTGACGTGATTTTAGGAATGGACTGGTTGTCGGTATACAGAGCCAGTGTGCTATGTGTAGAGAAGGCTATCATTTTCAGACCTTGTGATGATGATGAGTTTGTGTTCCAAGGGGATAAGCCCATATCCGCACTCCAAATGAAAAAGCTACTGGATAAGGGATGTCAAGGCTACTTAGAATCTGTGATGGATACTGAGATAAAAATTAGGCCATTGACCGAGCTAGATGTGGTGAGGGTATTTTCCGATGTATTCCCGGATGACTTGATAGGTTTGCTCCTGGACCGAGAGATAGAATTTGCCATAGACCGACTCCCCAGCTTAGCACCAGTGTTAAAGGCCCCTTACCGCATGACCCCCACAGAGTTGAAGGAATTGCAAATATAACTTCAAGACCTTTTGAAGAAGGGGTTCATTAGACCTAGTGTGTCTCCATGGGGAGCATCAGTATTGTTTGTCAAGAAGAAAGACGAAAGTATGAGATTGTGCATTGATTACCGGGAGCTTAATAAGCTAACCATCGAAAACTGGTATCCTTTGCCAAGGATAAATGATTTATTTAATTAGTTACAAGGTGCCAAGTGTTCTCTAAGATCGACCTAAGATTGGGCTACCACCAACTCAGGATCAAGGATAGTGATGTCAGTAAGACAGCCTTCAGATCAAGGTATGGACATTATGAATTCTTGGTAATGTCATTTGGGTTGACCAATGCATCGGCTGCATTTATGGATTTGATGAATCAAATATTCTAGGATGTCCTAGATGAGTTTGTGATAGTCTTCATTGATGACATTTTGGTTTACTCCAAGAGTGCAGAGGAACATGTCGTTCACCTGAGGTTAGTACTACCACGGCTGAGGGAGAAGCAACTCTATGCCAAATTCAACAAGTGCGAGTTTTGGCTATCAAAGGTGGCTTTCCTAGGCCACATTGTTTCAGACAAGGGTATAGAGGTTGACCCAGGCAAAGTGAAGGCAATTCTAGAATGGGAGACTCCCAAGAGTGTAGCAAACATACATAGTTTTCTGAAATTGGCCAGATACTATAGGAGGTTTATCGAGAACTTCACTCACATTGCTACTCCGATGA
>NC_056568.1:22290397-22352982 GCF_013358625.1 Macadamia integrifolia
AAAATCACTTAGGAGATGGGATAATTATGCGAAAATACATTAGGAATAGGTCTAGGATTAATAAGAACAAAGGAGAGTGTAGGTTCTACCATTCTAGTTGCTCAGGCTATAAATAAAGAGTAGGAAAATAGGTCAAGAAATATAGGGATGAATAATACTAAAGAAGAAACAGAATCTTAATATCAATAAAGAAGATATGAAGAGATAAGAGAGGAAAGAAAAATACTAGAGAACCAAGGAGGAGAAGAAAAAATTACCTATGTTTGCGTGCAAGATGTTTGCTAACATCACCAGTTTGATTCTGTTGATTACTTCCCGCTCCTCTACCATTGGGAAAATGGCCCCACATCGGTTACCCTTGAAGCCTTTTGTCCCCTCATATACCTGTGAATCCCACCACCCAACCACTCAAGTTTTTGAGAAGGATATTTAGAAGATGAGAAAATGATTCAATAGGCAGATAATATAATAGAGATGGTATAAAGCTTTATGTTAGCTACTAAGTCAGATAATCCTCAATTGGGATCGGGACCAAGTACATAGTGCTACAAAACCCAATGCTGCCATATAATGTCTCAATGTGAATTGCAAGCCATATATTCATGTCTCAAATTATCTGTGCACCTCTCAATGTTCTTCTAACCATTCGAACATTTCTATTGTCATAGTTGCTACTATTACCATATGTTCTCAACCCCAAGGGGGTAGCCAAGTTGGCAAGGGACCTTTGCCTTAGGAAGTGTGTGGTTTTGAGTTTGACTCCTCTTACCTCCTTGGGGCCATTCACATGGGGGATGTTTAGCGCTCTTCACTACTTTCAGTGAAGGTTGATTGGTTCTCATTCAACCCCAGTATGACCCAATCCATGCAGTTGTGGGGTCAGCATGGGCCCGCGGGACTAGTCAGGTTAAAGGCCTGGATACCCATCGTTAGTAAAAAATAAATAAATAAATAAAAATACTACCATATGTTCTTGTATTCCTTTGCATCTACTTCAACCATGGTTGAAAGGATAACATAAAGGACCTTTGACACAAATAAGATAGAAGTTGTATTGATGGGCACTATAATGAATGAAACATATCATATCAAAGCATATAGTTCCTCTACAAAATAGAACCAATAACTCGTTGCTATCTAATTATCACATTACATGATACCATATCAGATTTTATACCTGCCAACAAGGAGCAAAATAAAAAAATAGATTTTGTATACATTTGCACAAATCCAATTGAAACACACTACATAGGCTCTTCCGCTTCCCTCCCTCAATAATTACACCACATTACAAAACTCTGACTCCTAGTCCAACACAATCAGAAAAGAACCAAGATTTATGGTAATGGTAGAAATCCAGAAGCTGGAATCCCAACTTAACAAATTTGTAAAATTTTAAGGAAATAAAAATAAAACAAAGACCAACAACAATTAGCAGTTACAACCACCAAAATTGGAGGCTATTACAAAAGTACCCACAACCTGAACAAACAAGTAACAACTTCCACTACATGAAACTCCAATTGAAACAGAAATTCAAGAAACACCACCTCCCCTCTCTTAAAACCCAATGAAAGCAATCAAAATTAAATAAAGCAAGAACAATTTGAAAAACCATAATTCATACCTAACAACTCATTCTTGAAGGTGTGTGCCCTTTTTTCTCTCCAAAGTCTCCTGTAGATAGCCAAGAGTAATAAACTTACAAGGTCACCCACAAGAGCAGAATGTAACAAATGTCCCACCCACTAATAAGATATATCAGCTTTCTTGGAAATCCCAGGAATCTTCACATAAGGTGCCCAAGGATTATAACTAATTTGTTAGTAAAAGAACAAGATGGTCTACTATGAGAATCTTATCTAAAGGCATTCTTCCACATAGAAGTGCAGTTTGACTTGTGCTTCAAATTTCCAAATGAAGATATTCCTTAAGAAGGATGCACTGCTTGAAAATTTTCCCAAATAATATCATGTCGGTTCTCTTGCAATGAGAGTCTTAAAACCATTATCTTTTTACCTCAGATACTACTCCATCTAGGTCATGTCCACTATTTAAATGATAAACACTCCTATCTATTATGAGCACTTCAATCCTAGTAATCCTTTGCTACTCCTTTTTACTTTAGATCCTTCAACATATACCGTATCATTCCTCACCAGTACAGTCATTGGTCTTTGCATCATATGACCAAGATATATCAATGAACTTTGCCTCATCTTGTCACCTACTAATGCTAGCCCCAAGTTTCTATTTGTGTATTCATTTTTAAATCTATCCTTTCTAGACTAGAAACTTATCAATCTAAACATTCACATATCAGCTAAGCCAATCATGTGAAACATGATATTTGTTACACCCGTGCCCTAATCCGGTCTAATTTGAATTGTTGTGACAGGCCTCGGATCAGATATCGGAAGTACTATCAGGTTTTGGCTCGCAGCTGTGTATTACCGAAGGGGTAGAGATGACCCCACATGTTCATGCATTGCATGCCTATCTAACTGGAGGGGATTCATACCTTTCGATCCCAGACGGTAAGTGACCCGACTCCCCACACTTAAATTCTAGCATGCATAAAAAATTACCGAATAACTTTGAGCATGTCCGGGGGTAACCACCCGTGCGAGACCAGCCATGGGACAGCAAGCTATCTTGACCACAAAAACAAGACCCTCGAAAGTAGCCTGGGCCTGGATCCGGTGCTGTTTCTGGTGGGTTGACAGGCTGTTATTGGGTTTCAATGCCCATGGTTCCCACCAATCGCATCGTAAATGACCCCAAATGATCCCAAATCATCCTCCACACCTCCAAACCTTTCTCATGATGTGTGCACTTTATAAACCTAAATGTGTGGGTCCTCGTGCCCCGAAATTCATTTTAACCCGATTGATCCAAAAGGAGTCCAAACCAAATAGACCCTAAGGTCCACTTAAGTTATAAGTTGGGAAGTGAGGATTCATTTCCTCATTTACCTTGTGCTCAACATAGGAGAGGAGAGAAAGAAGAGAGGAAAGAAGAAGAAGAGGAAGAAGAAGGAGGTTGGAGGCTTACCTTGGTGCCAGCTACTGCTTTGTTACTGGGATCGTTGCCAGAGGTAAGTACAACTTCCCATACCACTCTCTCTCTCCATTTCGACCTAGACAAAGCTAATTATGAGTGGAATCTTGGTGTACAAACCATGTTAATGTTGTAGGATGCATGTTCTACCCTCCCAATGTTGTTACCGAGCTCGAACCAAGCCTGATGAACTTCGATAACATGTATTGCCAAAAGACCAACTAGGGTTTCGATTGTTCGATCGACGTATCTCCTAAATGACTTAGTGCAATTGAAATTTTCTTTAGTTAAAATGATGCTAGGAACATCCCCTATAATCTCCTCAGAATAAATCCCGACGATCGGGCCCAAGCCTGAAAACTCCAAAATGGGTGGACTGCCCTGAACCACCATCGAAAACAGCCCACCGGATCCACTGGGTCTATTTTTGGTGGCATATTTCTAGTGGACATGTGAGCCTTATATGATTTCTATCACCTCCACTAGAAATAGGACTGATATTTCTGGTGGAAATGCCCTATTTCTGGTGGGTGTTTTCAGTGATAGTACTGTCACTTAGGAACAGTGTCTGTACCCTTTGGGGGTGACCTGTGTGGGTCTCTCCTGATGTTTTTGAGGCATACTGATGTACGATTCCCTTGTGTCTAGGATAGTGACACGCATGTGCCCCAAAGCTGGAATTGACTTGATTGATCGGTGGCCGTATTTGAACCCGAACACACTTGATCATAAACCAGGTGAGGGATGAACTGTGTTTATTTTTAGAATATTTATTATTATTATTAAATTGATCACATGCTTACAATTATATATTTAATTGTAATTTCTCAAATACAATATGATATGTTACATTTGTCATTTTACGATCATGATATGAATTGTATAGAGATGTATAACGAGATCCAATGTGGTCGAGGTGGTACCTGTACCATGATCGTTGTGTTTTTGGTTGTGTGTGTGAGACAGAATCCGGTGAGGCCAAGGCGATACTGGTGCCTTGATTGCCGAATAAGAATAACTAATTAAATTAGTTTAACGATAGGAATTTAGTTATATACCTGATAACCTAAGTATGTTATGGAATAGGAAAGGTGAATTGTAGTGCGGGAATCCACCCAACTCGGAGAAGTGACTTGTCTGACCTTGACGACCAAGGTGAGTGAGTGCCCTGACCTTTCTTTTTGGAGTGTTTCTTATATTTTTCCTTTTTGCTTGTCTTATATGATTCATGCATCAATTGGTTGTGGATGTGCATTATTTTCTATTCTAAATATCTTATTGATGGATGGTAAACTAATGGACTGCTAATGTATAAGGTAAGTCGGGTAAGATTGGGACACGTGTAGGTGCCCAGGAGATTGTGTGATTGTGGTTTTATGGATGAGATTCACAATTGTAATTATGATATTGACAGTCTGGGGAACGGTGTGGCCGAGGTGTGTATCCTATACCATGGGCCCAGAGGTCAGTAGCATAGTTATGATTGTGATTATGACGATCTAGGGCACGGTGTGGCTAAGGTGCGTTTCCGGTACCGTGGGCCTAGAGGTCGGATGATGTGTGATGTGTAATGTGTGATGGGTGGTAGTGATTGTAACATCGACGGTCTGAGACATGGCTTAGCCAACCGTGGGCTTAGAGATCGATATTACAGTGATGGCCACTGATAGTGCATATAGAATGCATGGTTAAGAATCACATACCTTGGTGCTAACACCCTTGCCAGTAGGGGGTTATAATGTAGATAAGTCACTTGGGCTTATTTTATTGCAAATAAGCCTTGGGTTGTGTTATGTATGTGTTGGGCCTTTGATCCCATGGGTTTTTTTTGAAATGGGTCACTTTAATGGGCCTAAAATATGGGTAGAAGGTAGGAAAACGAGATTTTATTCATTAGTTTAATTAGTTGCTATTTTATTCAATAAATGCCCATTAGGCAATTAGTTGGTTGTAAAGTCCTATATGGATTATTAGTTAATTAGTCCTACTCCATGTTGGAGTTATAAAGTCAAGTCTTAGTTCTATTTTGAATTCCTAGTTGTAGTAGGAGTGTCTAATCCTATTGGGAAACTAGTTCCTAGTTGTAGTAGGAGTGTCTAGTCCTATTGGGAAACTAGCTCCTAGTATTAGTATGATTGTAAACTTCCCCTCTATAAATAGAGAGGCATATATACCATTATTGAACAGATTTGAATGAAAGAAAGTTTGCATTTATGAAAGAAAGTTTGTAACTAAATGGTTAGAGCAGCTGAGATAGCTGTGGGTGAGAAGCCCAGGCTGAGATAGCCACTTCCTTTATTCTCTTTCACCCTTCTCAACCCCCCATCTATTTTATTCTTCTTTTTTTATTTTATTTGCTGTAACATTCAAGATATACAATTCAGATTCAGATAAAAGGCTACAGAAATCAGAACCGATCAACAATCCTAGTGGGAATAGGAGAGAGATCGATCTCCTCTTTTTCTCTCTTCTGTACTCTATTCAGCCAGGTCTTCAATCAGGGTATTCCAGGCCTCATAAGGTTCCCACGATCCTTACCTAGTCACTGTTGGAAGCATTCAGCTGTTGTTCTTGAAGGTTCTTCTCAGTTTTCTCTCCTAGGTCAGAAAATCAAGAAAGGTTGTAACTTCACAACCAACCACCAGAATCCTCTCAACTCTGGGGGTTTTTTTACCCTCCTTAGGGACTATCTACACCAAAGAGTGTAGCTCAATCGGACTCCTACGAACCTAGCCGCACCTCGCTCTCTAGCTCTATAGCAGGTCTTTCTCTCCTATCGGGTTGGGGTTTGGGCTGGTTTTGCTCCTACATTGGTATTGCATCCTTAGGGGTTTATTTGATGGTCTTATTTCTTTGTTTTTTACTCCTATTTGTATTGTTTGGGATTATAAACTGCGGAGTTAGTTACTTGTAATCTACTCCTGCATTAGGTTAAGTACTGGCTAACCCCAGGGGGTGATGCAGTGCGGGTGACCGATGGGTTTTCCAATGTCGTAGCTGCATACCTTCATAGTGCGGATGATCGATGGGATTGCTGGGGCCATTACTGTTCTATAGCTCGGATGACCGATGGGATTGTCGAGACCAAGGATGTAGGGTGATGGGGTTACTTGGGTCTACGGGGTGACCGATGGGATTACCAGTACCTGTAGGCACTTGTATCACTGGGTGACCGATGGGATTGCTGGGACCAGGGATACAACATATGTTGTGTAGCACCTATACCCATGGTTTAAAGTATCTTCGATACCGATACGATACCCTCCGATACGTATCTTAAATTTAGCCAACCATACGATACACACCGATAAAATACATTGAATTTTTGAAATCCTTTTATATCGATATATATCCTAGAACACATACCGATATGCACCGATACACACTGATACGATACGATACGCACTGATACTCTATAAAAAATATAAAATCGAGAAGAAATGTACGTTTCGGTATGTAATGGTGAGTATCGGTATGTATCGATGAGTATCTATATATATTGATGAGTATTGGTATGTATCGGTGAGTATCGATACGTATCAGTGAGTATCGGTATGTACCGATACAGTGCACTACAATTATATAATGGCCAAGATGGGTAATTTTTCAGAAAAACACGATTTTTTGAGGGAATTTTGTTCTAGAGTTGTTGCCAACCATATTTCTCTCAAACTAAAGTGGAAATCAAGGTTGGGACCAAGGATTTTACATTTATGGGACAACTACAAACCTTGAATTCTTAGTGCGATACTCTCAATTTATTGTTTATGCATAATACATGGTATCCGAGCTACGGTTGAAGAAAGCTCCAAATAATCTATCAAGGCCTAACCGAAGATGGTTCCATCAATTCGTTACCTCGCTGGACAAAGGGATACATTCTACATCCTTGATTTGTTAGATTCTCTGGAGGAATATTTTGACTACCATAACTTGATAGAGACACAAAAGCTTCAAGTGATTTATTTCCGGTTGATTGGTCATGCTAGAGATTGGTGGAGAGTCCATGAAAAGTGACTCCGAGTTCAAGGATATGAGCCTAGGACTTGGGAAGAGATGAAGTACGAGTTAGTGACACAATACCTCCCTGTATATTTTCAAAGAAGGCTCTTCCCTCCACAGGATTCCCATCAAAATACAACCACTGCTGCCCAATTTAATGATCAGCCATATTATTTTCATGGAGAATTCCTTGAATAGATGCGTGAACTGGACATGCACTTTGACAACTACAACTTACAGAGACACAAAAATGCCAATATGCATGTTCTCAGATAAGGAATTATGTTCGAAAGCAATAAAAAGCCAGTGAAAGGCAACTTCAAGCTCAAGAATGTAAACCTAGAACGTGGGACGAGATGCAGCCTGAGTGGACAGACATGTACCTATCTGAGCATAAACGAAACATGTACTTCCTTCCACCAGATGTCCAAAAGCCAGCCACACTTGACAATAGCATGAAGGAATCATCGGCCTCTATTGCAAAAGAGCAACAAGAGAAGACACCTCTAACCAATGAACAAGAGTTAAAAGTTGAGGTTAGTGTTAAAAATTTTCCAGCCATTCCTATTGTTGAGGAAGAACTAGCCATTGATGTTCCCATCAATGAAACTCATGTGGGAGAAATAGAAAGCAACAAGGTTGCCACAATGGACAATGAGATTGAGACTAGGGAACTTGACACCACAACAACTGTGATGATTGTGAACAGCCAATAGGAAGATCCTAAGGAGTTCAAGAATAAAGTAGTGTTTGAACCATCAATGGAACTGATTAGGAACCACCAGATAGATGAATTAAAAGAGCTTTTTGTTGCATTGAAGTTAGAAGAGATCAAAGGTGCATATATAGATGACCCCTTGGATACATCCGAAGATGTTGAAGTTGAGCATGTGGAGTTTGTCATCCTATTAAAGTATCTTGAAGATCGAGCTCCTCACATTCTAGACTACTTCGTTATCATCAAAGAGCTACCATAATTTTTCTAGGGCTTGAAGAAGGACGTGCATCATGATATGATCACCCTCACATTCAACAAAATTCGATGACGAATTTTTTCTAAGAGAGGGCGAGTTGATGTAGATAAGTCACTTGGGCATATTTTATTACAAATAAGCCTTGGGTTGTGTTATGACTGTGTTGGGCCTTTGATCCCATGGGTTTTCTTTGAAATGTGCCACTTTAATGGGTTTAAAATATGGGTAGAAGGTAGGAAAACGGGATTTTATTCTTTAGTTTAATTAGTTGCTATTTAACTCAATAAAGGCCCATTAGGCCATTAGTTGGTTGTAAAGACCTATATGGAATATTAGATAGTTACTCCTACTCCAAGTTAGAGTCATAAAGTCAAGTCCTAGTCCTAATTTGAATTCCTAGTTGTAATAGGAGTGTCTAGTCCTATTGGGAAACAAGCTCCTAGTTGTAGTAGGAGTGTCTGGTCCTATTGGGAAACTAGATACTAGTATTAGTATAACTGTAAACTTCCTCTCTATAAATAGAGAGGCATATGTACCATTATTAGAGAGATTTGAATAGAAGAAAGTTTGCATTTACGAAAGAAAGTTTGTAACTAAATGCTTAAAGTAGCTGAGATAGCTGTGGGTGAGAAGCCCAGGTTGAGATAGCCACTTCCTTTATTCTCTTTCACCCTTCTCAATCCCCCATCTGTTTTATTCTTCTTTTTTCATTTTATTTTCTATAACATTCAAGGAGGTATAGTTCAAATTTTGATAAGTCTGCAGAAATGAAAACCGATAAGTAATCCAAGTGGGAATAAAGAGAGATCGATCTCTTCTCTTTCTCTCTTCTGTACTCTGTTCAGTTAGGTTTTCAATCAGGGTATTTCATGCCTCATAAGGGTCCCACGATCCTTACCAAATCATTGTTGGACATTGTTGGAAGCATTCAGCTGCTGTTCTTAAAGGTTCTTCTTAGTTTTCTCTCTTGGGTCAGAAAATCAAGAAAGCTTGTAACTTCACAATCAGCCGTCAAAATCCTGTCAAATTTGGTGGTTTTTGTACCCTCCCTAGGGACTATCTACACCCAAGAGTGTAACTCAATCGGACTCCTACAGCCCTGGCCGCACCTCTCTCTCTCCAGCTCTATAACAGGTCTCTCTCTCTCTTATCGGGTTAGGTTTTGGGCTGGTTTTGCTCCTATACGGGTATTGTATCCTTGGGGATTTATTTGATGGTATTATTTCTTTGTTTCTTACTCCTATTTATATTATTTGGTGTTATAAACTACAGAGTTAGTTACTTGTAATCAATTCATGCATTAAGTGGTATCGGAGCTATGGTTGAAGAAAGCTCCAAACAATCTATCAGGGCCTAACCGAAGATGGTTCCATCAATTCGTTACCTCGCTGGACAAAGGGATACATACTACATCCTAGATTGGTTAGATTCTCCGGAGGAATATTTTGACTACCATAACTTGATAGAGACACAAAAGCTTCAAGTGATTTATTTTCGGTTGATTGGTCATGCTAGAGATTGGTGGAGAGTCCATGAAAAGCGACTCCGAGTTTAAGGATATGAGCCAAGGACTTGGGAAGAGATGAAGTATGAGTTAGTGACACAATACCTCCCTGTATATTTTCAAAGAAGGCTCTTCCCTCCATAGGATTCCCATCAAAATACAACCACTGCTGCCCAATTTAATGATCAGCCATGTTATTTTCATGGGGAATTCCTTGAATAGATGCGTGAACTGGACATGCACTTTGACAACTACAACTTAACAGAGACAAAAAAATGCCAATATGCATGTTCTCAGATAAGTAATTGTGTTCGAATGCAATAAAAAGCCCGTGAGAGGCAACTTCAAGCTCAAGAATGTAAACCTAGAAAGTGGGACGAGATGCAGTATGAGTTAGCAGGCATGTACCTATCTGAGCATGAACGAAACATGTACTTCCTTCCACCAGATGTCCAAAAGCCACCCACACTTGACAATAGCATGAAGGAATCATCGGCCTCTATTACAAAAGAGCAACAAGAGAAGACACCTCTAACCAATGAACAAGAGTTAAAAGTTGAGGTTAGTGTTAAAATTTTTCCAGCCATTCCTATTGTTGAGGAAGAACTAGTCATTGATGTTCCCATCAATGAGACACAAGTGAGAGAAGTAGAAAGCAACAAGGTTGCCACAATGGACAATGAGATTGAGACTAGGGAACTTGACACCACAACAACGGTGATGATTGTGAACAGCCAAGAGAAAGATCCTAAGGAGTTCAAGAATGAAGTTGTGTTTGAACCATCAATAGAACCGATTAAGAACCACCAGATAGATGAACCAAAAGAGCTTTATGTTGCATTGAAGTTAGAAGAGATCAAAGGTGCATATGTAGATGATCCCTTGGATACATCCAAAGATGTTGGAGTTGAGCATGTAGAGTTTGTCATCCTATTAATGTATCTTGAAGATCGAGCTCCTCTCATTCTAGACTACATCTTTATCATCAAAGAGCTACCTTAATTTTTCTAGGGCTTGAAGAGGGACGTGCACCATGATATGATCACCTTCACATTCAACAAAATTCAATGATGAATTTTTTCTAAGCGAGGGCAAGTTGATGTAGATAAGTCACTTGGGCTTATTTTATTACAAATAAGCCTTCGATTGTGTTATGTATGTGTTGGGCCTTTGATCCCATGGGTTTTCTTTGAAATGTACCACTTTTATGGGCCTAAAATATAGATTGAAGGTAGAAAATGGGATTTTATTCATTAGTTTAATTAGTTGCTATTTAATCCAATAAAGGTCTATTAGGCCATTAGTTGGTTGTAAAGTCCTATATGGACTATTAGTTAGTTAGTCCTACTCCATGTTGGAGTCATAAAGTGAAGTCCTAGTCCTATTTTGAATTCCTAGTTGTAGTAGGAGTGTCTAATCCTATCGGAAAACTAGCTCCTAGGTGTAGTAGGAGTGTCTAGTCCTATTGGAAAACTAGTTCATAGTATTAGTATGATTGTAAACTTCCCCTCTATAAATAGAGAGGCATATGTACCATTAGTAGAGAGATTTGAATGAATGAAAGTTTGTATTTATGAAAGAAAGTTTACAACTAAATGCTTAAAGCAGCTAACATAGCTCTAGGTGAGAAGCCCAGGCTGAGATAGCCACTTTCTTTATTCTTTTTCATGCTTCTCAATCCCCCATCTGTTTTATTATTCTTTTTTTTTATTTTACTTGTTGTAACGTTCAAGAGGTATAGTTTAGATTTTGATAAAAGTCTACAGAAATCAGAACGGATCAGTAATCCTAGTGAGAATAGAGAGAGATCGATCTCTTCTCTTTCTCTCTTCTGTACTCTGTTCAGCTAGGTCTTCAATCAGGGTATGTCAGGCCTCATAAGTGTCCCACGATCCTTACCTAGTCACTGTTGGAAGCATTCAGCTACTGTTCTTGAAGGTTCTTCCCAGATTTCTTTCCTACGTCAGAAAATCAAGAAAGCTTGTAAATTCACAACCAGCTGTCAGAATCCTCTCAAATTTGGGGGTTTTTGTACCCTCCCTAGGGACTATCTATGCCCAAGAGTCCAACTCAATCGGACTCCTACAGCCCTGGCCGCACCTCTCTCTCTCCAGCTCTATAACAGGGCTTTCTCTCTCTTGTTGGGTTAGGTTTTGGGTTGGTTTTGCTCCTATATGGGTATTGTATCCTTGGGGATTTATTTGATGGTATTATTTCTTTGTTTCTTAGGCCTATTTCTACTGTTTGGTGTTATAAACTACGGAGTTAGTTACTTGTAATCTACTCCTGCAATAAGTGGTATCAGAGCTACGGTTGAAGAAAGCTCCAAACAATCTATCAGGGCCTAACCGAAGATGGTTCCATCAATTCGTTACGTCGCTGGACAAAGGGATACATTCTACATCCTAGATTGGTTAGATTCTCTGAAGGAATATTTTGACTACTATAACTTGATAGAGACACAAAAGCTTCAAGTTGTTTATTTTCGGTTGATTGGTTATGCAAGAGATTGGTGGAGAGTCCATGAAAAGCAACTCTGAGTTCGAGGACATGAGCCTAGGACTTGGGAAGAGATGAAGTACGAGTTAGTGACACAATACCTCCCTGTATATTTTCAAAGATGGCTCTTCCCTCCACAAGATTCCCATCAAAATACATCCACTGCTACCTAATTTAATGATCAGCCATGTTATTTTCATGGTGAATTCCTTGAATAGATGCGTGAATTGGATATGCACTTTGACAACTACAACTTAACAGAGACACAAAAATGCCAATATGCATATTCTCAGATAAGTAATTGTGTTCGAATGCAATAAAAAGCCCGTGAGAGGCAACTTCAAGCTCAAGAATGTAAACCTAGAAAGTGGGACGAGATGCAGTATGAGTTGGCAGGCATGTACCTATCTGAGCATGAACAAAACATGTACTTCCTTCCACCAGATGTCCAAAAGCCACCCACACTTGATAATAGCATGAAGGAATCATCGGCCTCTATTGCAAAAGAGCAATAAGAGAAAACACCTCTGACCATTGAATATGAGTTAAAAGTTGAGGTTAGTGTTGAAAATTTTTCAGCCATTCCTATTGTTGAGGAAGAACTAGTCATTGATGTTCCCATCAATGAGACACAAGTGGGGGAAGTAGAAAGCAACAAGGTTGCCACAATGGACAATGAGATTGAGACTAGGGAACTTGACACCACAACAACTGTGATGATTATGAACAACCAAGAGGAAGATCTTAAGGAGTTCAAGAATGAAGTTGTGTTTGAACCATCAATAGAACTGATTAGGAACCACCAGATAGATGATCCAAAAGAGCTTTTTGTTGCATTGAAGTTGGAAGAGATCAAAGGTGCATATGTAGATGACCCCTTGGATACATCCGAAGATGTTAGAGTTGAGCATGTGGAGTTTGTCATCCTATTAAAGTATCTTGAAGATCGAGCTCCTCACATTTTAGACTATATCTTTATCATCAAAGAGTTACCTTAATTTTTCTAGGGCTTGAAGAGGGATGTGCACCATGATATGATCACCCTCACATTCAACAAAATTCGATGATGAATTTTTTCTAAGAGAGGGCGAGTTGATGTAGATAAGTCACTTGGGCATATTTTATTACAAATAAGCCTTGGGTTGTGTTATGACTGTGTTGGGCCTTTGATCCCATGGGTTTTCTTTGAAATATGCCACTTTAATGGGCCTAAAATATGGGTAGAAGGTAGGAAAACGGGATTTTATTCATTAGTTTAATTAGTTGCTATTTAACTCAATAAAGGCCCATTAGGCCATTAGTTGGTTGTAAAGACCTATATGGAATATTAGTTAGTTACTCCTACTCCATATTAAAGTCATAAAGTCAAGTCCTAGTCCTAATTTGAATTCCTAGTTGTAATAGGAGTGTCTAGTCCTATTGGAAAACTAGCTTCTAGTTGTAGTAGGAGTGTCTAATCCTATTGGGAAACTAGCTACTAGTATTAGTATAACTGTAAACTTCCCCTCTATAAATAGAGAGGCATATGTACCATTATTAGAGAGATTTGAATGAAAGAAAGTTTGCATTTATGAAATAAAGTTTGCAACTAGATGCTTAAAACAGCTAAAATAGCTATGGGTGAAAAGCCCAGGCTAAGATAACCACTTCCTTTATTCTCTTTCATGCTTCTCAATCCCCCATCTGTTTTATTCTTCTTTTTTTATTTTATTTGTTGTAATATTCAAGAGGTATAGTTCAAATTTTGATAAAAGTCTACAGAAATCAGAACCGATCAGTAATCCTAGTGGGAATAGAAAGAGATCGATCTCCTCTCTTTCTCTCTTCTGTACTCTATTCAGCCAGATCTTCAATCAAGGTATTTCAGGCCTCATAAGGGTCCCATGATCCTTACCTAGTCACTGTTGGAAGCATTCAGCTACTGTTCTTGAAGGTTCTTCTCAGTTTTTTCTCCTACGTCAAAAAATCAAGAAAGCTTGTAAATTCACAATCAGCTGTCAGAATCCTCTCAAATTTGGGGGTTTTTGTACCCTCCCTAGGGACTATCTATGCCCAAGAGTGCAACTCAATCGGACTCCTACAGCCCTCGCCGCACCTCTCTCTCTCCAGCTCTATAATAGTTCTTTCTCTCTCCTATCGGGTTTAGTTTTGGGTTGGTTTTGCTCCTATATGTGTATTGTATCCTTGGGGATTTATTTGATGGTATTATTTCTTTGTTTCTTACTCCTATTTGTATTGTTTGGAGTTATAAACTACGGAGTTAGTTACTTGTAATCTACTCCTGCATTACGCAATGCTGAGTTGAGATGAGTTGCTACAAAGTCAGCTTGTTTCTCGTTCTTTGGTGCTTTTAGAGTACCTGTCTTAATTCTTTTGAGGCTGATCATCACAGGCTTGAGGGTTTGAAAGTTCAATGATCACCTTTGTTTAGTCATTTTACTGAAAGATCACCCAAACTCTTTACGATCTAATTTTTTTTTCACCTATAATGCCATAAGGAAACTTGCTACATTACCTGTGCTTCACAGCCATCTGGATTCTGATCCTTGTGACTGATCTCTCAATTTACTTCTATTTTGAATCTTCACAAGAACATTTTCTTGTTAATGGTGACAGAAACTCTTACCTTCCAATAAATGAATAAATTTTCTGCCAAAGAGACAAAGTTTCAAAAACTAAAAGATCATTGAAGAATCCTTTTCCTCCTAATCAGACCTATCATTCTTGTAGGTGTCACATGACATTATATTTGACAAAAAGAAATCGATCCTTTTCAATTTCAAGGGCCCTTAACATGTTCTTGTTATACCGATCTTCCCAGAACAAGGGTCCTTAACATGCTCTTGATCGTAGGCACCCATGACCCAAGCAGACTGTTGTATCTTTGGACAACTTTCTTGTGATCCAGAAAACAATTGACATTTGTCTGACAGTACAAATCAAGCATAGAGATACATGTCCCAAACTTCCACAGAAGAACTATATGTTAGAACAAATACCAAGAAACACGAAGGAAACAAACATATTAAAGCAAATATGACACAGAGATTGAACGTGGTTCACACACCAATATGATGAGGTACATCCACGGGCGAAGTAGAAGATGATTCACTATATGATGGAAGAAAGATTACAATACATCTCTCAAGAACGCCTAAATATGTAGTAAGAGCTCTCACCCCAAAACCCTAACTCGAAAATCCCCAAATCACACTGTTTTCTCTTACTTGGTAAAAAAGACAATAAAACATCTAAGTACTCCTCCAAGTCAGGTCGATGGTCGTACCATACTGTGGGGGCATCTTCCCCCACACCAAGCCCTCTGCTACCATCACAGACCTCAAAAAAAAATCCATATTCAAGTCACCACCAAAAATGTCGAAGCAGGGCAATCTTCAAAACGAGCACAAAAATTCAAGACACACATAACACTATAGACGGACGGGCTTTGGCCAGTAATCTCATAGTAATGCAACAACCGAAAGTGCCTCAAGAGAATATTGTTAACAAAGAGCTTCCTTCAATAACTTCCAAAAGCCAACTTGCAGCCATCTCTAGCAAAGGGTCTGTTTTCCATAGTGTAGTCACCATATTTAAAAAGTCATCCATAAGTCCATCCTATGACAAAAAACAATAGTTCTACCCCCTGGTGCCCCAAAAGTGCCTTTTTTTTTGGGTAATTTACAACGCCACCCCTTGGAGAATGTCATTATTATAAGAGCACCCCCTCTATTTCACCAAATTAGACTCAAACCCCCTACCGTCAATATCCAATAAGGAATATACCTTATATGCTGATGTCAGCTACTATATTTTATTTTAAATACCAAAATGCCCTTACTAAATGTGAAGTACCTAAAATGCCCATGAAATAAGTCCCATCCCCAAATAGATTTGGACCACCGGCAATCGCTTCTTCTTCCCCATAGAAGAATCAATCGAAGAAGGCATGTGTTCCAATTGGCGTGTAATGACTCGGTTTGTTCCCATGGACGTGAGATGTTGCAGTGACATCGACAAGCAGTGCTAGTAGAGCTCCGATCAAGGTGACGGAGCTCTTCTCCACAGCTTCTTTGTTTCCGCTCATACATTATACACTCAAGATGCTGATCGAGATATAGAAAGTCCGAACAAAAGCAATAATCCCATGAATAAGAATGAGCCTCATCGCGAAAATCAGATATATTAAGAAGGCGAGTCCCTCGCCGAGTGGCGTAAAGTATCTCCCGCTGAAACACAAGATCTCCATCGGCCAACAGCCGGTGAACAAGAATCAATGCCTCGAGTGCCACGATCCAATTCCGAGTTGCTTCAACACCATAACAACACATGCGTTCCCATAACCTAACGAAAGTTTTGCATTCAGGCAGAAATTTCGCTTTGGACGGCGACAAGAAACAATGTAGCACAAGCACAATTCATAGTGTTGTACCAGTACCGATGAGCTTCCAAGCACTCGTAGTCGAACGAGGACATTCACCTCCGAGCAGTGAGACAGGAAGCCATGGGTGTCGAGAAACTCTCCCTGTTTCATTGTGGTTTGGAAACAAGAAGAGAGAGAGGGAGGGGTGAAGAAGACTTGGGTTAAAACATGAGTTTTAGTGAATAGGGTATAATAGTCATTTTAACTCTTCATTTAACAGTGACTGACGGTAGTCTGAGTCTAATTTGGTGAAACAGATGGGGTGGTCTTATAATTATGGCATTCTCCAGGGGGTGGCACTGTAAATTACCCTCTTTTTTTTGGGGTGGAGGGGTGGGGGATTGGGGTGTGTAGAGTAAAATGAAGTGTACATGGGTGATTAACCCATTGGAACATTTCTCGAGGGCTGCTTTTAGTACTGCCATTCCCATGGGAGGAAAACACTCCTTTATCCCTATCTCTAGCCTGCTTCCTGCAATAATCTTCTTGAATGATTTTGTTACTCTTTCATACAGATCTTTGCTCCACTAAATTGAAGGAAAATGAGAGAGAATACATTCACAAATCTGTCCACCAGATGCCATTTTTTGATATAGAATGCTAAAAATTATCTTTGGACTTCCAGGTGGGATCTATCTAATTGGGACCATTCAGCAAAGATGAAACACTTTCTGACAAGAAGGATGATGAAATATCCAGTGTGAAAGACAGGAGAAACAGAATAAATAAAGAAAATGGAAGAAGAATAGAGTTACAAGCTTGACAATAGTTAAGAACTTAGTAAATTTTGCCCCCAATAAAGTTCAGTTTGTTTTAAACCATCCCGGAGATGTCCACTAAAAGGATCCCAACAAGATATTCGGCATATCAGGCGCATCCCGTTAGTGATTGAACAAGTCAACCATTTAAATCAACATCTCGGTGTCCCTAGCCAAACATCAAAATTGAGGTAGATTAGGTTTGGATTGAATTTTCCAGTCAGTTCTAAGAGGTGAAGCGTCATTTTCTACAAGGAATCCTTTCCCAAATGCATCTGAATGTCCAATTGTGAGTAACTGCCAGACAAGCATCTGATTTTCCAATAATAATTCAGGGACTCCTTTTGAGTCCTTCCAAGGAGCACATCATTCTAATATGGATTACTTGTCCAATATTGTAAGGAGAAATAAAAAGCACAAAGATGGTACAGAACCTTCAACTTGAATGTGAGGATAAAGCCCAGTTCCTTATTCAAGCGAACAGCAGGAGGTTGTTTACTTAAATCAAGTCCAGGCCTGTCAGGTCGAGTAACCCCTGCAGAACCCACATGTACAAACCTGCAAGCAGTGCAGCCTTGTCAAAACTGAAGCCAAGACATTTCTAGCACATCTATCATTTCCGGGAAGGTATTTCCAGAGGCAGATCAATTTGCATGAAAATAAATAAAAGAGATGACCTGGGAGTTATTGGGTCTTGAATATATGCTCTTATGTTTGATACTGGAAGCTGAAATTCACCTTCTGCAAAAGTTGGGTTCAGCTTCCTATCATATTCAAACTTGCTGAACATGAGCTGGAAAAGTTGTATGCATTATCAGAACAATAAAGAAACTTACGATCAGAAAAATAAGGGAAAAGACTCCAAAAGAAGTGACAGATCATGCCTGCAATGACATAATTTTGCTCGGATCAAAGGGAAGAGCATCTGGTACTGTACGTGCTCGGAATATAGGCCTTAAAGAAGAAAATGGAAGGCGTATCTGAGGCAAATAAGATATATATAGAAAAACGAAATATATGTAAAAAAATAATAAAAAAGGCACTGAACAATAATAATACTTACTGACTGCCACTGGCCTTCTATAGTGTCAAATCCTGCTGTATAACCAACAGTATCCCAATCTGGGCTGATGCGAACTATGATTTTGTACCTACGCCCATCACCTTTAAGTCGTAGCTCCAGGCCATCATATGCAGAAAGATCCTCAGGTACATTAAAATTCTGAAAGGAAAAAACCACAGATCATGCCTTCGTTATGCACTCACTAAGGTAAACAATATAAAATGAGAATAATTGACTGAAAATTTGCGAAGAGGTTGCACCTGTATAAACAGGCAAAGTTAAAAGTAGCACTAGCAGATAATATTTGAACAGTGATAGTGAAGAGAGAATCAGTATTCGTTCCCTCTATATCACCATTAGAATCCCTACCATGTTGTACAACTTCTACTTGAGACTTGAATCTTTTTCTAAAAATCAAGAAAACAAATCAACGGAGTGTATAGTTGAATTGGGGATGGTAAGACAGATGGGCAGCAAGAACAAAATGTCTAAAACTATATTAGAAATGAATGCACACAAAGGAAATTTCAGGATAGCAACCGTTAGATTGCAATGTAAGGAAGAATTACTAGCATGGATTATTCATATTAAATGACAACCAACAATAGAACCGACATGGGGTGAAGAGTGAAGTGGTGCAAGTTGTGAAGTCTTTAATAGCATAGAAAGGTCGAAAAGGTCACGGGCTTATATAGTGGGTGACATATGAATACTCATATGCATAGATGTCAAGGTGGTGCACCTGTCGGTGTTGCCTTGATTTTTTTCCCTCCTCCAATGCCGTGACAACTATGCTCATATGTTAGCAGTAGGTGGGGCCTAAATATATCGGAATGATAGAACAGCAACCCTGAGATCAACCTCAAAATAGTCATAGTAAGCATAGTTTTCAAGGCGTCGCTTTGGCGTCCAGGAAATTAGCCTGGGTCCTAGGCAACAGTTGCCTTATTGCACTACATGTTGCCTTATAGTTTTGAACTTATTTATGTCAAATATCATTTATAAGATATTATTCATAAATAAGCAAATACCCCTATTAGAATCCAATAAAAATAATTTAAAAATCAAATTCCAAAAGGATAAAAAGTCAACCCCCTAGTCCAAGGACAAAAACTTGATTTTTTTATTGTAGAGGCGATTTTCAACTTTCAAAAACTGGGGTTTTCCTCAATTCTAACAATTAATAAATCTTATCATGGTAAAACGTTGTTAAAAACCAAAAATGATAAAATAATCTTTTGTTTTGATGTCTTTAAAATTATTTTCACTCAGGCGATTTAAACAGCATTAGCACAATTTAAAATTAAGTTTGACTAAAACATAACTTTGTCATTATAACTCAGATTTAAGTAATCTTAGACATTTTGGAAAGCTGGTTTTGTGCTATACCTAATATAAAAAATGTCATGTAAAAATGAAATCATTTGACCAGTAAAACTTATTATAAACAAGAGCATTTCTCTAAATGTTGAATTTTTATGACTTAACGTCGATCTTTGATGATTTGATGTGGTTTAATGTTGATTTTTGAGGACTTGATGTGGCTTAATGTTGATTTTTTATGACACAAAGTATATGTAGCATACTAAATAATAGTAGAAAAAGAGAAAATAAAAAATAATACTTGTTCGCCTTAAGGCAGGCGCCTTGTTGCCTAAGCACTTTGGCAGCTTGGCACCGTGTCAACTATAATAGTAAGGTTTGGATGACAACGACAATGATAAATCTTCAAAAAGAAAACCTTTTTTAAAGCATCATATGTAAAATTGTAAAGATGTATCCTCAATGGCACTACTAATGGTATAACACAAACATTGGTCAACTGTCGTGAAATAATCAGACTTTGTGAAGCCGGATAGGACTTGCTATTTTTTTTGGCTATTGGATGGGTAATGGCTTGTGTCTAATATGACACCAGCCCTCTTTATTTATAATAACGGAGAAAAAGTTCAAGAATAATACAAGGACCATTAAACCCTGAAAGGACCTATTTGGAATCTAACCACTTCCCTAAAACCCATTATTATAACACCCTTCAAGCTGGTGCATAGATATCACATATGCCTAACTTACAAATAATAGGATGAAACATCTTACTATTAAGACCTTTAGTAAATACATTAGCCAATTGTTCACTACTTGGAACAAAAGGCACAGAGATAAGACTCATTTCCAGCTTCTCTTTGATGAAGTGTCGATCGATATCCACATGCTTGGTTCAATCATGTTGGACAAGGTTGTGAGCAATGTTGATGGTGGATTTGCTGTCACAAAAGAGCTTCATAAGAAGGGTAGCAAGGGTAGCCAAATCTGTGAGAAGACCATGAAGTAATAACAGCTCACAAATGCCATGAGCCATAGCACGGGACTTTGCTTTAGTACTTGACTGGGCAACGACTTGCTTCTTGCTCCGTCATGTAACAATGTTACCACTAACAAGGTGCAATAACCAGTAGTAGACCTACGGTCGTCAAGAGAACCTACCCAATCAGCATCCGTATAAGCTTCCACCCTAAGGTGACTATGAAAAGAAAAAAGGATACCATGTCCTGGGGCAGATTTCAAGCAGCAAAGAATGTGCAGCACAACTTCCATATTTGTCGAGTAGAGAACATGCATGTACTGACTAACTGGGCTGACGACAAATGCCATGTCTAGGCGTGTATGAGAAAGATAGATAAAGCGCCCCACTAATCTCTGATATCTCCCCTTGTCCACAAAATCACCTTCTTTGTTACTCAGGTGACCATTAGCTTCAATAGGAGCAAGGTTATAAGTATCGATAATATAATATTACCCGATATGTATCTGTAATATCATATCACCCGACATGTATCGGTATCAGCCCTTATTGTCTATAAAATCACCTTTCTTGCTACTCAAGAGTCAGGGGTGCTTGTATCTTAAGCAACTATTTTTCCATTTCCAACTTTCTTGACAACACAGCTGATGAGCACAATTATGTGTGAAATCTTAGGTAGTAAAGCATGCATTTTTATATATTTAGAATGAAGCTACCTTGGGTTTTACTCTCTTTTTGTAGGTTTTGTATTTTAAAGGCCTTAAGGACTATTGGGTGCCATATCTCCATTTTTACACCCAAAGAGGTCCCATTTCTTTTCATAATTGCGAAGAGAACGAAATTCTGAGCAAAATCGAAGTGTTACATTAAAAGTACACATTCGTTTAGACACCCGTACACGCGATTATTCTTTTCAGACCAGAAAAAGAATAATGTACCAGAATAGAACCGAGATGCAGAACTAGCCCATATGCAGTTATTCCAGGGGTATAAGGAATATTCTAAGAAGCCAACAAGGATGGAGGGACCCACATGGGGCGTTGTATTCTCTCTCCTCACCCCTTGTGCGATTTACACTCTCCAATCTTTTAGGAGATTTTGTTGAAGATTCTTTCCACTCACTTAAAGACAAGGGGCACGGATGGAATTTCCTCATAAAATAGAATATTGTCCAAATCAAAGCAAGGAAAGTAGAAGTCGGCCAAGAGGGGTTATACACACAAGAGAAAAAAAGAGAAAAAATAGGAAAAAAAAGAAGAAAATAATAGAGATCGACCCAATCCCCTCTTTCCTATTTTTTCTCTCCTCTCCTCTCTCCTCCCTCCACCTCATCACCCTTGGGCGTCCTTCTCTTCTCTCCTAATTTCGGTTGTGATCTCTTTTTCCCTCTAGTTCTAGTTCTTCTTTTTAGTTTTTGGTCTTAAAGCACTTTTGTTATTGTTTTTTCTTTTTATTAATGCAGGTCTTTTATTTTGATTAATGCAAGCCTTTTATTTTATTGTTCAAGTTAATCAGTTGTAATTTTCATTTTTAGTTCTAGGCTTAGTTCTAGGTGACAAGAACAAGCTATGAAGCATCTCTTTCAAGTTCATTTTTTCTCTTCTAGATTTGTTTTCTCCAGGCCTAGCAATTTCAGATTTGGTTTATTCCATATCTGGTTTTTAGGGCTGGTAGTATTTCAAATCAACCAAGTTATCAACCAAGTTTTCAAGTTCAAGTATGGAAGTTCAGGTAAGTAGGCTTCCACATAAGTCTTCTCACCCCCCTCTCATTCCCTCTTCTGGCTACCCATTCATTCTTAACTTAGGTTTTTAATTACAGTTTTACTTTATTGCTTTCCCTTTCCCCCAAAGGTCCATGGCCAGATTATATATTGGCTTTGCCCCTCTCTCGCCCTAGAACCATCATTTTATTGCCTTTACTTTCAGTTATTTACTTTCAGTCATTTACTTTGCCTCCGTTCCTCTAAAGCTAAATAGAGCAGCCCTTGTAAGAGTAACTCTCTACTTAAGTATGGGAAGCTCATATTATTTATGGTGCATTCCTCGGACTAAGTAGAGAAACCTACCTGTGTACCTCTCTCTGGCGTTGTCCCCTTTATTTGCACTTTTATTTACTTTTCATCCCTTTTCATTTCAGCACTTTTACTTTCAGTTATTTGCTTTTTAATTGCATGGTTTGAGTATTTAAATTCCTAGATGACGAATGGTTAGAATTAGATGTGAATGGTTAGGTCGTTCAATTTTTATTGCAATTTCAATTCCAATTTCCCTAGATATGTTGATGAGGACGTTTTTAAATACATTTGTTTAAGGCGGTAGTTAGAAATAGATCACCATAATTAATCCGTACACTTTCGCGTTACTAGAAGAAGCTAAAAATAAAGTGGCTGCTCTCCTTGTGTTCGACCCGTTAGCTACGATGGTCCGTATGCTTATGGTTACTTTTAAATCTCAAACAACAGCCTTCTTTGGTGAAGATGACTTCATTTCCATTTATACATATTTGGCTTACTCTAAGGAGACTGTGTTTTAAGCCACTAACATAAAACACATTGTTAGACTTGATCTTTCTACTGTCTAAGTTCACTGAGCTTATTCCTTCAATTTTTTTCTCCATCACTGTTTCCAAATCTAACCACTCCACCTTTAATTGAGGTTAAGTTGCTCCTGTCACCTGTAATGTGAATCTGTTTTTACTCATCACTGCCACTGGTCTAACTTACTTTCTGCACCTCTAACATCCTGTGTCCATAGTTGTTGCAACCATAATAGTATCCTCTGAAACCTTGTCTTTGCCAACCATTCTTTTTTAAACTGTTTGTCTTCTGATAACTAACATTGGTGAAGCCATATTTGTCGGTCCTCTTCTCTGACACTTTTCTTGTAGTAGGAATTCTTTGTTTTTCTCTCACAAATCTCACAGGATTTTTTACACCTTCCTTTCCTATAATTTTCTCAACTCTTGTAGGTCCTTGCACATAACCAAGACTTGTTTTCATGTGAGGTGATCTCTTATAGATTAAGATTTCATCTAGCACATTCCCTATGAAGTTACTAGAGGAATATTGTAACACCCTGAATTTTGAAGCAGCTGACCTCCTATGTCAGGACCTAACTGGCACAAGGGCAATAGGTTGTTATCCTATGGACCACAAGTACAGCAGTAGGAGGGAGAAATTGGCAGATTTATTAGTCAAATAGGAGGGGTAAAATTGTCAAAAATATGTGAAAATCAGTCCCACACTTAATAGACTATGAAGCTCAGGAGACTAATGGAAGCCCAAAAATGAGGCAACCGGTAGGTTACCCTGCTGACAACCGACCAGCCGATTCGGGTAATAGAATGTTGGAAATTGGGATTTTCACTTGTAGGGCCCACTTCTTTGCAACATTTCTCCTTACACTCCCACCATGTGTACGAGTCTATTTGAGGATTTTAACCCACCATTTACCTCGGTGAGCAGTGGGGCCTACATGGAGTTATGAGACGTTAAATTATTGAATTAATTTAAATCAATTTATAGGGTCCAACCAAAGACCCAAACAGACCCTAAGGTCTTATTGGGGCTGGCCTATAAATACTTTTTATCAGCCGTAATGCCTCATTTATGCCATACGAGTACTGCTAACAGAAAAGAAAAGAAAGGAAAAGAAAGAAGAGGAAGGAGAAGAAGAAGAAGAAGAAGAAGAAGAAGAAGAAGAAGAAGAAAGAAAGAAAGAAAGAAAGAAGAAGGAGAGAAGGAAGAAGAAGGGAAGAGGGCTTCTGCACCTAGGGCTGCTATTGAACAGTTCAGCCAATAGGTATGAAATTCTGTTATGTACAATTGTAGAATTTAAATTGGTTCATTTGAATTCATAATTAGGATTAGGGATTTCAGTCCAATAAGGACTGTGATCAGATTCCTGTGCTCTAATAAGCTTCCCAGTAGAAGAATCCCCAAAATTTGACGAGGTTCTAAGACCCAATTGGCTTGAAACCATCTCTGTAAACCCTAGAACAGAGGGCTTTCGGCAATCAGGTTCAATTCCTGCAAATTAATGAGGAAATTAGGCTGATTGTAGCTGGAATTCTGCAGTAGAACAAAATCAGAATTTAAATTGGATTAAAATTGGGTTTTTAAAGGTGTTGATCAGAAATTCTTTTCAGAAAAATCAAGTATGGAGCTCAATTGGAGATACCATGGGACTTTGGTGACTGTAACCGGAATTGATTCAGTTGTGCTAAAACACCTCAATTCCCATCTAAATCCTGCAATTTCTGAAATTGGAATGTGTAAATACCCAGGTTAGCTAATCTACTCCCAGAGGTGGGTCAATATGCTGCCCACATAAGCATATAAGACTCCCATGCAAGGGCAGACCAATTAGGCTAGAAAGGGAATCAATTTCTGGGCTTACAATGTACAACAGTAGTAGTGGCAGAATTGGATTCTAAGAAAAATGGGCTCCAACAGGCTCGATCGGCTAGCTGGTTGGGCCAAGCCATACCTGCCGATTAGAGTTTTAGAGCCCTATATGGTCGTTGGTTGGGTTTGGGTGCACCCTGTACAAGGGTGGGGCCTACAAATATGTACTTAGTGACACTTAGCCCTGTAAAGATGACTGTGGTATGGATTCCAGAGCCTAAACCTGTCACTAAATTGACTGAAAGGACCTGCCATAGTCAGAGAATGTACATAGGGAGTTTAAGACCATACCCCTTTACAGAAAATAGTAAAATGAGGAAGAACACTGCATTGGGAATCATCCCAGTCAGCTGAGGTCTATAATAACCCACAGGTTGCCTTCAGTGGGTGTTTGATGACCTCTGTACTATGTGGCTTGGTCTGTTTAGACAAATAGGAAACCTGAGATTGTGCGGATCAGGTTAGTGACCTACATAGGGGTTAGGGAGCCAAGTTGGTTAAGTAGGTAAGTTGTTGGGAGAAATGCTAGTCAGGAATCAGTGTCTTTGTCTGACTGTTGGTTTGGATTCCGGTAAGGGAATTCAATAGGAGTTTAGGAAGTTTAGTTGTCCATGGACAGTGAATACTAAAACTAACCTAAAATATTAATTGTTTAATTAGGCACCTAAGATACTTGGCAAAGATTCACGTGGACGAGAACTCAATGAAAAGGCATCAGATTCGGGTATCAAGGTGAGTGGGTGTTTGCTTTATTTTACGGAGTGTTTCTATACTTTTGTGTTTATGCCTACTCATGTGAAGTGTGATGGTTACTATGTTATGGATTTACTTTATATAAAATTATATATTTCACATGTTGCATGATTTTACCGACTTGATGTGATCGAAGTTTCATGGATGTATAGTATAATAGTTGTGTGGGTGATGATTGTAATATTAACGGTTTAAGGCACAGTGTGGCCGAGGTTCTTTCCGGTACCATGGGCTCAGAAGTCAGTGTTACAGTTGTGACCATGGATATGTGATTGGATGCTACAGATGTTATGAATGTTACAAATGCATGGAGATGCATATGGTTAGGATCACATCCCAGTCCTATAACCCCTTGCCAATAGGGGGTAAGGTATTGGCTAATCACACTTGGTGGTAGGTCACAGAGGACTACTATACTCGGATACAACATACTGTATCCTAAGAGGGCACAACATGGTACGACGTACAATACACATGATTATCGGACAGTATGGGAGACTGATGATGGTGTGGGATTCCGGGACCATGGCTGTCAGGGGTTACTATCTAGGGGTTGGCCGGGGGACCGAGGTTCTTTCCGTACTGGCTGACGCCTGCTTGCAACTAGCTTGTATCTCTGAGGCCCGACGTATTGGGAAGGGGATACCACCTACGTTGCTTATAGCACTTATACCCACATATTGAGACTTTAGTAACTAGAATAGATATTTAAAAATAAAATGGATCATGTAGCTGTGCATCTGTGGATATTATTGTGAGTGTGTTGGCATCATGATGTTGTGTGTGTGTGTATGCTCACCCCTCACTGGGCTTGTGAAGCTCACCCCTCGTGGATTTATATTTTTAGATGGTGGAATCTGAGCTGGAGTGGATCGAGACTCGTCAATGGTTGTGAGGTTGTGTCAATAAGACATATGGTGGAGGACTGGGATTTCCTTTGCTTTAAGGTTTAATTATTATACTTGTATGATATGATTATGTCATGGTAATTGTGAGATATAATTCAATTGTGTATATAATTATTATTTATCATTTAGATTGATCACCATGGGTTATATAAAATATTAATTTTCCCTTATATGCATACTCTGATTTGGTAGAAGATTTTGTACTACTGTAAGTTCATCTCTACATTAGATCCCTGGTGGTTCAGGCTGACTGGTACCATAAGGTATCCAGTGCCGCATACCTTGGCCTAATGTGAGGCAGGGTGTGACAAGATGATATCAGAGCAATGTAGTTATGAACTTCACAGGATACAATGTCTTAGGTTGGTGGTGATCAATTAGGGTTGAATTAAAACTCTCCAAATAAATGCATAAATCTTAGAGACAATTAGGAGAGTAGTATAGGAGAAAAATCCGAAAACACACATAATTTATTAAAAAGGATCATAACTCATTCACTTAGATTGTTTTACAAGATAACTCATAGAAAGAAACCTAATATAAAAGAAAAGAGATAAAAAAATGATAATAATAGTAATAAAATAATAAAAATACACTGGAAGTGAAACAAAGGGAACATAAACACTAGAACTAAGCCTAGTACTGATCTAGGTCAAGTCAAAAAGTCAAAAATCAGAAAGAGAGTAGGATGTCCGTCACTGCTGGGGTTGTTGGCTGGTAGAGGCTGATGACTGCTACGGAGGCTGGTACAATGGAGGTCTGAACTCTGGTGGAACACAAAGGAACTCCACCATACCTTACACAAAGGTCTCTAGAGTAGTGACCCTGGAACCAAGCATCCTGTAGGTGAGTCGGATGTCTATAGAGATGACACTAGAATGCATTTGAGAGAATCCTCTCGAGAAATAGTCCATCACCTCTCGCATGTCAAGATCACCTGTGGAAGTAGGTGAAAAGGAACACACAGTGAAAAATGAGGGAGGAGCAAGAAAAGTAATAGAATCAAATTTCACGACAGATAGAGGTTTAGAAAATCTACCTCAAGGCAGTAAGAATGGATCCTAAGATATTTCCTGTGGTATATCCCAGAGGGACCAATCTGAGGGATCTCCTCGGATGGTACATGCCTAGGAACATCTCCTACATTCCCTTATGGTAGGTGCCCATCTAACTCATTCCCCCTCATCTCCATCTCCCCTATCAACTCCCATTCCCATTTCTTTAATATCTATGTCCATCTCCTAGTCACCTCCATCCATAGGCTCATGAGTTGGATCAACAACTGGTGGGTCAACAACTGGTGCCTCATCATCACTATCTGCTTGTTGGTGTAAGTCCATCTCCTCCAGATTAGACCTAACAAATAGAGTAGGTGTAGTCTTCTTCTTCACCTTGCCATCCAAGCAGATTCTGAACTGTCGGAATATTTTGGTCAATGTCTTTCCATAGAATAAATGACCATCTCTTGGATGACTAGTGCGGTGTACTAGATGTCTTATCATCAGATAAGGTAAGCTGATCCGCTCATCCACATATAGGCAAAAAGTTGTATATGCCTGCATGAAGTATACCTCACTAAAGTGACCACAAATAGGTACTATAGTACACTATCTTGCACAGTACTCTTAGAGTAGGTCGCCAGTTAGCAATCAAGGTCCAGTTTACCTCTCCCCCTGTTACTACCACTTTCCGCACAATGTCCTACTCAATGTTAGTGAAGTAGCTCTGGAAGCTAGTCCTATGAGGACAGTAAGTTTTGTTGCAATCACTTGAGACACCAATGGCCCGACCAAATTCTGTTGTGGTCAAGGTGATGTCGGTGCCACCCACACTACTGTTGGTACGGTACTCTCCACCCCTAACATGCTTTCCACTGAGGTTGCAATGGAAAGCTCTTACAACTCTAGGATACACATCTTCCTCTACCTTGAGAATGGCTTCCTAACCTAAAGCCTCAAATTTTCCTAGGCATCGAAAATTCGAAGATCCACTGTGATAATAGGTTTTTCAACAGCAATGGGACGGGAAGAGAAGCTGCCCTAATTTGCTTGGTCAGTTGGAGTGCGAAACCAAATGGGCCATTTGACCAATCATGATGGTAGCAACCATGCTACGTGTAAATCTTGGTGAAGACATATTAAACTACACATAAAAAACACCAAAAACAAGTAAATGCAGCAAATTAATGGAAGGAATTGTAAGCAACTGTAAGAAATTACAAGAAATGAAACCTAGATTACCATACTCCTTAAAAACAAAAATTTACCATGAAATTGGTGAAATAGGGAAGAATGCACTTACCTGTGATGATGTATGGAGGTGGAAATGTGAGAAAATAGCTGGGAAAGTGTTAGAATGAAGTATTGCGGTAGATCGGTGAAGAAGCTCTCAGCAGTTAGATTTCTGAAATGAAGATTGGAGCACTCGGGTAGAATTTTTACCTCTACAGTTAGGTGAACCAGCCAGTCGGTCGTCGTCCCTAACCCGTCGGTTGAGCTTTGCTCAGTAAGCTCTGAAATTTTTATGGTGTAATATATGGAGTTTAAGTTCTGTTTTAATATCATAAATTTGGAATTTTAAGGTGCATGAGTGAGATGTGTGCTAAGCATGGAAGAGACGTACAGTTCCAGTTTGAGAACATAAATTGGAATAAGGAAAAGTTTGTGGATGATAAATTGAATGCAACTGAGGATAAAGAAATATGTGTGGGAATAGGAATGTGATCTTGATGTAATCAACAAATTAAGGTTTTAAAGATACTTTCGGATTTGCATATGTGAATTCGAGTATGAATTTTGTAAATGAGATGATAAAATTTACGGTACATAAATACCAATGTTGAACAAAAACAAAGGGATGATATGAGTCATTTGAAATTTTTGGAAGTTTACGGTGGTAGCATATAGTTGCATTGCCAAGAAAATTGTTGGATCAAATTGCATTGAATTTTGAAAATGCATAATAAATAAATAAAGGGATATATCTATGACAGTGGATGGAAATTAATTGCCTGATTTGAGGATAGATGTATACAGATGTGAGGATGTGATATGATCTAGATGATAAACTGATTTTGAATTTGTGGAGGAATAATAAACTGAGTTATGATATCTGAAGATATTTTCAAGTTTTCCCACTTAGATCCGGGAATACTTTGGTGGATCACATGGGATTAAGTATATTGACCATACTTAGCAATATGGAGAAAGAAAGAAGAAATGTATGGAACCTTGGAAAATTCCGAGATTTATGACGGATAGTTTGAGCATCGCACTATAAAGAATTATTGGAATTCCAACGGTTCTGGTGAAAAGTGAGGTGATTAATGGTCTAAAAGGAGACTGAGGTAAATTGACTAGGATATTAAGCAGATATATGCAAGTGGTTATCCTAGTTATGTATAAGGAAGTACATTAGTGACCCAAGAAGAAACTAGAATTAGGAAAGTTATTAAGAAGAAAAGAAAGTGGTATCCTTGGGGACTCTGTAATCCACACTGAGATTTGGTGTGGGTTTGGATAGTAACACAATATACCTATAGAATGGAAACAAAAATGATATTGAGTCATGCAGTAAAGAAGTAAAGAGTTGAGTTTGGGAAATATAGTATCCAAGTGATTTTCCCTACATCCGAAGTGCTAAGGGAGAAATGAAAGAAACAAGTATAGCCGAAAGAGAGGTTAAAGTGGTCGGCTAAAATTTTTTGGTACTACCTAGTCATGTAGCCGTGTTATAAGTGAACCTAATAAAGATACCAATTAGAGGTTAAGAGTGGTATTGAAGTATTGGAATGGATCCTTGGTGACGAACAATTTCACAAATTTTGAGGACGAAATTTTTGTAAGGAATGGGGAATTGTAACACCCTGAATTTTGAAGCAGTTGTTCCCCCACTGTCAGGACCTAACTGGCACGTGGGAAATAGGCTATTATCTTATGGATCACACATGTACAGTAGTAGAAGGGAAAAATTGGCAGATTTAATAGTTAAGTAGGAGGGGTTAAATAGTCAAAATTTGTGGGAATGGCCCCACACATGTTAAGTAATGTAAGACAAAGGATTAGTCTGCTGGAAGGCAAAACATAAGGCAACCGGCCAGCCAGTTTGGCTGGCAGAATACTGAAAAATTCGGTTTTCTTTTGTGGGGCCCACTTCTCTGCAGCATTGCTCCTTGCACTCCCACCATGTGTACGGGTCTATTTGAGGATTTTAACCCACCATTTACCTTAGTGGGAAGTGGGGCCTACATGGGGTTATGAGATGTTAAAGTTTTAGATTAATTTAAATCAAGTTATAGGGTCCAGCCAAACACCCCTAAGGTCTCATTTGGGCTGGCCTATAAATATTTTCTATCAGCCCTAATGCCTCATTTGTGTCATACGGTTACTGTTAGCAGCAACGAAAAGAATAAGGAAAAGAGAAGAAGAAGAAAGGAGAAGGAGAGAAAGGAAGAAGGAAGAAAGGAAGAGGGCTTCTGCACCTAAGGCTGCTATTAAACATTTCAGCGAACAGGTATGAAATTCTGTCATGTACAATTGTAGAATTTAAACTGATTCATCTGAATTCATAATTAGGGTTAGGGATTTCAGTCCAATAAGGACTGTAATCATATTCCTGTGCTCTAATAAGCTTCCTAGTAGAAAAATCCCGAAAATTTAATAAGGTTCTGAGACCCAATTCGCTTGAAACCATCTCTATAAACCCTAGAACAGAGGGCTTTCAGCAATCAAGGTCAATTCCTGCAAATTGATGAGGGAATTAGGCTGATTGTAACTGGAATTCTGCAGTAGAACAAAATCAGAATTTATATTGGATTAAAACTGGATTTTCGAAGGTGTTGATCCGAAATTCCTTTCAGAAAAAATCAAGTATGGAGCTCAATTGGAGATAACATGGGACTTTGGTGATTGTAACCAGATCATTACAATTCTAATTTGGTGTTTAAGAGGGGGAATTGATTCAATTGTGCTAAAACACCTAAATTCCCACCTAAATCCTGGAATTTCTGAAATTGGAATGTGTAGATACCCAGGTTAGCTAATCTACTCCTAGAGGTGGGTCAGTATGCTACCCACATAAGCATATAAGACTCTTCATGCAAGGGCAAACCAATTAGGCTAAAAAGGGAATCAATTTCTAGGCTTACAGTGTACAACAGTAGCAGTGGAAAAATTGGATTCTACGAAAAGGGAATCAATTTCTGGCAGGCTCAATTGGCCAGCTGGTTGGGCCAGGCCATATCTGTCAATCTGAGTTTTAGAGCCCTATATGGTTGTTGGTTGGGTCTAGGTGCACCCTGTACAAGGGTGGGGCCTACAGTTATGTACTTAGTGAAACTTAGCCCTGTAAAGATGAAGGTGGTATGGATAAAGATGAAGGTGGTATGGATAAAGATGAAGGTGGTATGGATTCCAGAGCCAAAACTGTCACTAAATTAGCTGAAAGGACTCGCCATAGTCAGAGAATGTACATAGGGAGTGTAAGACCATACCCCTTTATAGAAAATAGTATAATAAGGAAGAAGACTGCATTGGGAATCAGCCTAGTCAGCTGAGGTCTATGATGACCCACAAGTTGCGTCCGGTGGGTGTCTGATGACCTCTGTACTATGTGGCTTGGTCTATTAAGACAAATAGGAAACCCGAGATAATGCGAATCGTTAGTGACCTACATAGTGGTTAGGGAGCCAAGTTGGTTAAGTAGGTACATTGTTCGGGGAAATGTTGGTCAGGAATCAGTGCCTCTATCTGACTATTGGTTTGGATTCCGATAAGGGAATTGAATAGGAGTTTAAGAAGTTCGATAAGGGAATTGAATAGGAGTTTAAGAAGTTTGGTTGTCCTTGGACAGTGAGTACTAAAACTAACCTAAAATATCAATTGTTTAATTAGGCACCTAAGATACTCGGCAAAGATACGCTTGGAAGAGAACTCAATGAAAAGGCATCAGATTCGGGTATCAAGGTGAGTGGGTGTGTGTTATTTTGTGGAGTGTTTCTATACTTTTGTGTTTATGCCTGCTCATGTGGAGTGTGATGGTTACTGTGTTATGGATTTATTTTATATAAAATTATATATTTCACATGTTGCATGATTTTACTGACTTGATGTGATCGAAGTTTTATGGATATGTAATATAATAGTTGTGTGGGTAATGCTTGTAATATTGACGATCTGAGGCACGGTATGGCCGAGGTTCTTTCTAGTACCGTGGGCTCAGAAATCAGTGTTACAGTTACGACCACGGATGTGTGATTGGATGCTACGGATGCTATGGATGTTATGGATGCATGTAGATGCATATGGTTACGATCACATTCCAGTGCTATAACCCCTTGCCAATACGGGGTAAGGCGTTGGCTAATCCCACTAGGTGGTAGGTCACGGAGGACTACTACGTCCGGATACCACGTACTATATCCTAAGAAGGCACAATATGGTACGACGTACTATACATATGACTGTCGGACAGCATAGGAGACTGATGATAGTGTGGGATTCCAAGACCATGGCTATTACGGGTAAGTATCTAGGGTTTGGCCAGGGAACCGAGTTTTTCCGAGACCGGTTGACTCCTGCTTGCAACTAGCTTGTATCTCTGAGGCCTGACGTACTGCGAAGGGGATACCACCTCCGTTGCTTAGAAAACTTATACCCACATATTGAGACTTAGTAACTAGAATGGATATTTATAAATAAAATGGATCATGTGGCTATGCATCTGTGGATATTACTGTGAATGTGTTGGCATTATGATGTGTGTGCTTGGATACTCACCCCTCATTGGGCTTGTGAAGCTCACCCCTCATAGATTTATGCTTTTAGATGGTGGAACCTGAGCTGGAGTGGATCGTGACTCGTCAATGATTGTGAGGTTGTGTCAATGAGACAGATGGTGGAGGACTGGGATTTCCTTCGCTTTAGGGTTTAATTATTATGCTTGTAAGATGTGATTATATTATGGTAATTGTGAGCTACAATTTAATTGTGTCTATAATTATTATTTATCATTTAGATTGATCACCATGGGTTATGTAAAATATAAATTTTCCTTTATATCCGTACTCTGATTTGGTAGAAGATTTTGTACTTGTGTAAGTTCATCTCTACATTAGATCCTGATGGTTCAGGCTGACTGGTACCCTATGGTATCCAGTGCCGCATACCTTGGCCTAATGTGAGGCAAGGTGTGACAAGATAGTATTAGAGCAATGTAGTTATGAACTTCACAACATACAATGTCTTAGGTTGCATGATTTTACCGACTTAATGTGATCGAAGTTTTATTGATGTGTAGTATGATAGTTGTGTGCATAATGATTGTAATATTGACGGTCTGAGGCACGGTGTGGCCGAGGTTGTTTCCAGTATTGTGGGCTCAAAAGTCAGTGTTACAGTTGTGACCACAGATATGTGATTGGATGCTACGGATGCTATGGATGTTATGGATTCATGTAGATGCATATGGTTAGGATCACATCCCAGTGCTATAACCCCTTGTCAATACGGGGTAGTATTGGCTAATCCCACTTAGTGGTAGGTTGCGGAGGACTACTACGCCCAGATACGACGTACTATATCTTGAGAGGGCACAGCATGGTACGACATACTGTACACATGATTGTCGGACAACATGGGAGATCAATGACAGTGTGGGATTTTGGGACCATGGCTATCAGGGGTTATTATTTAGGGGTTGGATGGGGACCGAGGCTCTGACCGGGACTGGCTTACTCCTGCTTGCATATAGCTTGTATCCCTAAGGCCCAAAGTGCAAGGTAGGGTATACCACCTACGTTGCTTATAGCACTTATACCATATATTAAAACTTAGTAACTAGAATGGATATGTATAAATAAAATGAATCATATGACTGTGCATCTGTGGATGTTAATGTTAGTATATGTAGCATCATGATGTTGTGGGTGCTTCCATGCTCACCCCTCAATAGGCTTGTGAAGCTCACCCCTCGTGGATTTATGTTTTTAGATGGTGGAACCTAAGCTAGAGTGGATCGAGACTCGACAATGTTGTGTGGTTGTGTTAGTGAGACATATGGTGGAGGACTGAGATTTCCTTTGCTCTAAGGTTTTATTATTATGCTTGTAAGATATGATTATATTATGATAATTATGAGTTATAATTCAATTGTGTCTAATATTATTTATCATGTAGATTTGATCACCCTGGGTTATGTAAAATATAAATTTTCCCTTATATGCGTACACTGATTTGGTAAAAGATTTTGTACTTGTGTAAGTTCATCTCTACATTAGATCCTGGTGGTTCAAGCTGATGACTAGTATAGTAAGGTATCCAGTGCTGCGTACCTTAGCCTAATTTGAGGTAGGGTGTGACAAGATGACTATTAGAGCATTGTAGTTATGAACTTCACAGGATACAATGTCTTAGGTTGGTGGTGATCAATTAGGGTTGAATTAAAAATCTTAATATAAGTGCATAAACTTTAGAGACAAATAGGAGAATAGTACAGGTGCAAAGCCGAAAACACACATAATTTATAAAAAGATCATAACTGATTCACTTAGATTGTTTTTACAAGAGAACTTACACAGAAAAACATAAAGTAGAAGAAGAGAGAAAAAAAAAAGTACATTGAACATATAAAACATAAACACCTAAAAGACAAAACATAATACCTAGGTCAGTAAAAAATAAATAAAAAGTCAGCAGAGGAGTAGGATGTTTATCACTGTTGAGGTTGTTGGCTAGTGGAGGTTGAAGACTATTGAGTCCTAGATTGGAACAAAGAAAGCCTAAACTTTGGTGGGACACATAAGAACTCCGCCATACCCTGCACAGAGATCTCTAGAGTAGTGACCCTGGAACCAAGAGTGTCTAGCCTAGAGGTGAGTCAGATGTCCATAGAGATGACATTAGAATGCATTTGAGAGAATCCTCTCGAGATATAGTCCATCACCTCTCGCATGTCAAGATCACCTATGGAAGTAGGTGTAAAGGAATCCACAGTGAAAAAATGAGGGAAGAGCAGGAAAGTAACAGGATCAAATCTCACAACAGATAGAGGTGGGGAAAATCTACCTCAAGGCAGTGAGAATGGATCCTGAGACATATCTTGTGGTGTATGCCCAAACTGACCAATCTAAGGGATCTCCTCTACTGGTACATGCCTAGGAACATCTCCTACATCCCCATGTGATAGGTGCCCATCTAACTTATCCCCCTCATCTCTATCTCCCCCACCAACTCCCATGCCCATAAGTCTATGCCCATCTCCTGGACATCCATCTATAGGCTCATGAGGTGGAACAGCAACTGGTGGCCCAATAGTGGGTGCCTCATCATCACTACCTACCTGCTGAAGTAAGTCCATCTTCTCCAAAATAGACCTACCAAATGGAGTAGGTGTAGACTTCTTCACCTCACCTTTTAAGCAGTCAAAATATTTTGGTCAAAGTCTTTCCATAGAGTAAGTGACCATCTCCTAGGCGACTGGCTCGGTGTACCATCTGTCTCATCGTCAAATAAGGTAAGCAGATCCGCTCACCCACGTATATGCAAAAATCTGTGTATGCCTGCATCAAGGATACCTCACTGAAGTGACCACAAATTGGTAGTATGTTGTACTGCACTATCCTGCACAGTACTCTTGGAGTAGGCCGCCAGTTAGCAATTAAGGTCCACTTTGCCTCTCCCCCAACTACTACCATTTCCCGCACAATGTCTCACTCATTGTCAGTGAAGTAGCTCGGGAAGTTGGTCCGAGGACAGTAAGTTTAGTTGCCCTCACTTAGGACACCAATGGTCTGACCAAATTTTGTTGTGGTCAATGTGATGACTGTGCCACCCACCCTGTTGATGATACAATACCCTCCACCCTTAATATGCTTGCCACTAAGGTTGCAATAGAAAGCTCTTACAAGTCGAGGATACACATCTTCCTCTACCTTGAGCATGGCTTCCCAACCTAAAGCCTTAAATTTTTCCCAAACACCGAAAGTCTGAAGATCCACTGTGATAATAGATTTTTCAACAACAATGGGACGGGAAGAGAAACTACCCAATTTGCTTGGTCAGTTGGAGTGCGAAACCAACTGGGCCATTTGACTAATCCGGATGGTAGCAACTTTGCTACAAGTGAATCTTAATGAAGACATGGTAAGCTACACAATAACAACCAAGAACAAGTAAATGTAGCAAATTCATGGAAGGAATTGTAAGAAATTGCAAGAAATGAAACCTAAGTTACCATATTCCTTAAACATGGAAATTTTACAATGAAATTGGTGAAATAAGGGAAGAATGCACTTACCGGTGATGATGTATGGAGGTGGAATCGAGAGAAAATAGCCAGGTGAGTGTTAGAAGGAAGTATTGCGGCAGACCAGTGAAGTTCTCAGCAATTGAATTTTGAAATGAAGTTTGGAATTCTCGGGTAGAATTTTTATATCTACAGTTAGGTGAATCGGCCAGTCGGTCATAGTCCCTAACCCACCGGTTGAGCAAATGTTGCCCATTAACCTCTGAAATTTTTATGGTTTAATATGTGGAGTTTAAGTTTTGTTTTAAGATCATAATTTGGAATTTTAAGGTGCATAAGTGAGATGTGTGCTAAGTATGGAAGAGAGGTACGGTTCCAGTTTGAGAACATAAATTAAAACAGGGAAGTGTGTGTGGGGATGATAATTTGAATGCAATTGAAGATAAATAAATGTGTGGGAATAGGAATGTGATTTTGATATAATTTACAGATTAAGGTTTTAAAGGATTGGACATACTTTCAGATTTGCATGTGTGAATTCGGGAATGAATTCTATAAATGAGATGAAAATTTAAAGTACATCAATACCAATGTGGAAAGAAAAAGGATGCTATAAGTCATTAGAAATTTTTTTAAGTTTATGGTGGTAGCATAAAAATTACATTGCCAAGAGATTGTTGGAATTACAATGGATCAACTTGCACTGAATTTTGAAAATGCATAATAAATAAATGAAGGGATATCTATGACAGCAGATAGAAATTAACTGCCTGATATGAGGATAGAAGTACACAGATGTGAGAATGTGATATGATCTCGATGATAAACTGATTCTGAATTTGTGGTGGAATACTAAACTGAGTTATGATATTTGAAGAAATTTTTAAGTTTTCCCGCTTAGATCCGGGAATACCTTGGTGGATGACATGGGATTAAGTATATTAACCATATGTAGCAATATATGGAACCTTAGAAAATTCTAGGAAGGATGCAAAAATGATACTGGGTCATGCAGTAAAGAAGTAAAGTGGGGAAAAGAGAACCTCATAGTGGCTTTCCCTAATTCTGAAGTGCTAAGGAAGGAACTGGTGAGAATCAATATAGCCGGAAGGGAGGTTAAAGTGCTTGATTAAAATTTTCTGGGGGTATATAGTCAGGTAGCTATGTTGGCAACAATGAGTGGCGTTAATAATGATACAAATTAGAGGTTAAGATTGGTATTGAAGCAATTGAGATGGTTCCTCGGTGACTAACAGTCTCCGAGGCAATAGGCTGCTAGGAATAGGCTGTTATCCTATGGACCACATGTACAGCAGTAGGAGGGAGAAATTGGCAGATTTATTAGTTAAATAGAAGGGGTAATATAGTCAAAAATATATGAAATCAGTCCCACACTTAATAGACTATTAAGCTCAGAGGTTGAGACTGCTGGAAGCCCAAAAATGAGGCAACCGTCAGGTTACCCTGCTGACAACTGGCCAGCCGGTTCGCGTAACAGAATGCTGGAAATTGGGTTTTTCACTTGTGGGCCCACTTCTCTGCAGCATTGCTCCTTACACTCCCACCAAGTGTACAGGTCTATTTGAAGATTTTAACCCACCATTTACCTCAGTGGGCAGTGGGGCCTACATGGAGTTATGAGATGTTAAATTATTAAATTAATTTAAATCAATTTATAGGGTCCAACCAAACGGACCCTAAGGTCTTATTTGGGCTGGCCTATAAATACTTTCTATCAGCCCTAATGCCTCATTTATGCAATACTAGTACTGCTAACAGAAAAGAAAAGAAAGGAAAAGAAAGAAGAGGAAGAAGAAGAAGAAGAAGAAGAAGAAGAAGAAGAAGAAGAAGAAGAAGAAGAAGAAGAAGAAGAAGAAGAAGGAGAGAAGGGAAGGAGAAGGGAAGAGGGCTTCTGCACCTAGGGCTGCTATTGAATAGTTCAGCCAACAGGTATGAAATTCTGCCATGTACAATTGCAGAATTTAAATTGGTTTATCTGAACACATAATTAGGGTTTAGGGATTTAGCCCAATTGGAGGCAGCCAGGGAATCCCAGTGAGATGTACAGCTGCTCAATAGAGGAAGCCCTAATCTTGTGGGCTGCTGGGAACCCAATTGGTAGAAAACCTATTAGGGTTTCTACCAATTTAGTAACAATAGGTATAATTGGGACTAAATTGGATAAAACTGAGGGCAGAATTGTTAAGCCTAGAACAGGGATTAATTCCATCACCGAATTTTATTAATTATGTTAATATTTCCTTGGAAATTCTGTTGGGACTAAATAAAGATTGAATTACTTGTGAGATTTGTATTCAAGAGGTATTCCATCCCAATTTGATGGCAAGAGCAAGGGACTTACCTCAATTCTGCAGATTTCCCTAAAATTTTCAATTAATTCTAATTAATCCCAAAATTTCTGCAGAATTGTGTATACCAGCCCTAGGTACAATCAATACGAACCCATAAATGGGTCAGTAGGAGACCTAGCATGAGTATTGGAATCCTTTATAATCGATTCGGGTTACAAAGAGAAGGAACCCCAATTTAATCAAAACAATGTTCAGCATAATGTTTAGAAGCGAATTCTGCAGAAACATGGGGGAACCGACAGGTGTCGACCAGCCAGCCGGTTGCTGCCCAGCCAACCTGCCAGTTGGGGTCTCAGACCTAGATGGCTGCTGGTCAGTTCTGGGTGCACCCTATACAAGAGTGGGGCCTACAGATATGTACTTAGAGAAACTTAGCCCTGTTAAGATGACTGTGGTAGGGATCCCAGAGCCCAAACCTGTCACTGAACTGGCTGAGGGAACTCTGCCATAGTCAAGGAATGTACATAGGGAGTGTAAGATCATGCCCTTTACAGTGAATAGTAAAGAGAGGAAGTAGACTGGGTTGGGAATCCAGCCAATCAGTTAAGGTCTGTGATAACCACAGGTTACCTCAGATGGCTGTCTGATGACCCAAGTATCATGTGGCTTGGTCCGGTTAGACAAATAGGAAACCCTGAGATTGTGTGGGTTAAATTAGAGGCCTACACGTGAATTAGAAGCTAAATTAGTTGGTAGGTCAGTGTCAGGAGAGAGATGTTGGTCTGGAATCAATGCCTCTGTCTGACAGTTGGTTTGGATTCCGGTAAGGGAATTCAACAGGAGTCTAGGAAATTGAGCTGTCTTTTGACAGTGAATAATGAAACTAACTTAAAAATATTAATTGTTTAATTAGGCACCTAAGATACTCGGCAAGGATACACGTGGACGGGAATTCAACGAAAAGGCATCAGATTCGAGTATCAAGGTGAGTGGGTGATTGTTTTATTTTACGGAGTGTTTTATACATATATGTTTCTACCTGCTCATATGGAATGTGATGATTACTGTGTTTTGGATTTATTTTATATAAATATATAGGGAGAGGGATAGGTATGCTAGCGGGTTACATTGGAATTAGGAATGCTAGCGGGATATTAGCCGTAGGATTTGTTCATCCTAATTATAACCATTGGATTGAGAGAAGAGGTCAAAACTTTCAATCCACCGCTGCTACACCTTATCTCTCTCCTAATTCTATCTTCACCCTCAATTTAGCGATTCAAGCCATGCCGAAACGCTGCTTCAGCCACACCGAAAAGCAGCGTTCATAGGGTTTCAGGGTTTCGGATGTCTTTAGCGTTCATAGGGTTTCGGATGTTTTGGGATCATCCGATGCTCCCCTTCCCTCTGCAATTGTTCTATGATGGTCTAACGATTCAAACCATGTCGGAAGTGGTAGGTTGTGCACTGTGCTACCATTGCAGCTATTTAACAGGCAGCCTTTGCTGAGGTCTTGAAGATTCGTTAAGACAACCTTCACTTTTTCCCTCTCTTCCGCAATTCACATGAACACGAGTTGATTACACACTAAACCACATTCGTACGGAAATCCAGACTTCCAGAGTCAAGGCCGGAAGATTAGGGTTAATTACGAATTTAAGAAGCTTTAAATTATAAGATACGGAATAGTGAGGTTTTTTTTTCCCCTGGGCTTTCTATTCGTTTCGGATTTCTCTGAATTACTTTAGATTTCACTTCCATGGCTGTTGGGCTCGAATCCGTTCCTGCTTTTGTGGGATATCGTTCGGCATTTCATTCATCTTATTCATCATTTTCTTCTTGTTCCGTTTTTGTGCTTCGGTGGTCAGAAAATGGCGGAATTAGGTTCCCTCATAGAGGTGGTCGGAGGTCGAATTTAGGAGGTTGCAGAGTTATGGTTGAACAAACAGTACAGGGAGCTTCGGCAGCTTATGCCAAAGCAATGGAGAGCCGTAAGGGGGCGAGGCTGAGGGAGATGCAGGAAGATGTAGGTGGAAAGAAAGAGGAGAGAGGGGGAGAGGGAACCGGAACCGGAGCCAGAGCTTGGAGGTAGATGGGGTAAGGGAGGTAGCACGAGAGACAAAGACGGAGACGAAGAAGGGGAAGGAAAGGAGTTGCAAGAGAGCGGCATAGATAGATACATACACATTATATTTAATCAATGGCATAGATCTGATCTATCTAATCTAACGGCCAATAGATGCTAGCATTCCTAATACCTATGTAACCCGCTAGCATTCCTGTCTTTTTCCCAAATATATACTGCACATGTGGCATGATTTTACCCTATGGTGTGATCGAGGTTTTGTGGATGTGTAGTATGATAGCTGTGTGGTGATAGTTGAAATATTGTCGGTCTGAGGCATAGTGTGGCCAAGGTTCTTTCTGGTATCGTGGGCTCAGAGGTCAGTTTTACAGTTATGACCACAAATGTATGATTGGATAATATGGATGCTATGGATGCATGTAGATGCATATGGTTAGGATGACATCCCAGTTCTATAACCCTTGCCAATAGGGGGTAAAGTATTGGCTAATTCCACTTGGTGATAGGTCGTAAAGGACTACTATGCCCAGATATGATGTACTGTATCTTGAGAGGGCACAGTATGGTATGATGTACTATACATATGACTGTCGAACAGCATGTGAGACCGATAATGGTGTGGGATACCAGGACCATGTCTGTCAAGGATTACTATTTAGGGGTTGGCTGGGAGACCAAGGCTCTGATCGGGAATGGCTGACTCCTGCTTGCAACTTACTTGTATCCCTGAGGCCCAAAGTACAGGGTAGAGGATACCACCTACGTTGCTTATAGCACTTATACCACATGGTAAAACTTAGTAACTAGAATGGATATGTATAAATAAAATGAATCATGTAACTGTGCATCTATGGATGTTAATGTGAGTATGCGTTGCATCATGATATTGTGAGTGCTTGCATGCTCACCCCTCACTGGGCTTGTGAAGCTCACTTGTAACACCCTAATCTGATATTTATATCCCTACTTGTGGACAGGCAAGAAGAAAGAGCAAAGGAAGCCAATGTTGGCATGTTTGGTAGCTGTGGAGTGCCAAGAAGGCAGAAGTGACCCCATATGCTCCTGTTCAGCCTGCAAATATCACTGGGGAACTCATCAGGAAGTGTGGACAAAGAGGTAAATCTAATTATAAGACTAAGTATAGGAGATAGAAAAAAAAAAAGGGGTCCAACACGAGGACTTCCCAGGGGGTCACCCATCCTAAGTACTACTCTCACCCAAGCACGCTTAACTGCGGAGTTCTAATGGGATCCGATGCATTAGTGCTGGTATGATCGCACCCAAACTGGCAGGTCCAAAACCGGCCAGCCGGTTTTGCCTAGCAGAATGTATTTTTCAGGTTTTTACACTGTGGGGCCCACACCCCTACTGTGCAAATCCCCATTCCACCCCTATGTAAATAACTATAAATACGGTACGAAATGTATATTTTAAATTTAGTAATTAAGTGGGGGAAATAATTTATAAATTTAATTAGATATTAGTTAGTTAAGTATTAATATAGATTATATATATATATATATATCGAAATAACTTAAAAGGGCAGCCAAATAGACCTTAGTTATATTAACTTAAGAGGGCCAGCCAAACAGACCCTCTGTTTGGGCTGCCTTATATATAAGGGATTAAGGGCTGGGAAGCAACCCTTATTTTCGTTGGCTGCTATAACAGTAAGGAGCAGAAGAAGAAGAAAGGAGAAAGAAAGAAGGGAAGAAGAGGAGATAGAGAGAGAATTACTGCTTTTGAGACAGCAGCTGGACAATTCTATGGTCAGGTAAGACTTCTGCCCAGCATAACAATGAACTTTATGAATTTTAATAGGGTTAGTAGTTCCAGATGAATTAGGGATTGTAATCAAGTCTATAAGAACTGAATTACTACTACCTTGTATAAGAAACCCTAATTTCAGTAAGGGTTCAGAGATTTTAGTTGAATAAAACCCATCCTTGTGAACCCTGGAACATAGGATTTTCACTACCCTAGTGAAATTCTATGCAACCAGAGTTGGAATAGGACTAATCAAGTAGGAAATTCTACTAGAATCTATGAGCAAAATGTTATTCAATTTCAGAATCTGGAATTTATAAGGATTGCTTTGAAATTCTTCTTGAAATTCATCGCCAAGGTTGACTGGGGTTAGAATATAGATTCCATTATTGTAGCACTATTAAGTTGACCCTAGTTAGGTGATTAGTTTAGAGTTAAATGGGTAATTTTACAAGGATTTGATAGTTAGGGTTAGGGTTTTTGCCAGTTAAGGGTTTCCAGGTGTTGCTGCCGAAAATCTGTATGAGCTGATCCTGCACAAGCACAGACGGCAGAGGCCCGAAGCTTTGTCTGGGGTTAGTCCTCCGACGCTCAAGTTAGAGATCGGCCACACAGTTTTTTTTTACAGGAGTAATGTGTGTGGGTATTGATGCTTGCCTTCTTCCTTCCTCTCGGGCCCTCTTATATAGCTCTTAGGGTTTAGGTTTTCCCTTTCCTTGGAGGAGTCCTCCTCGGGTCCACCTCTTTTCCTTTTGGAGTTCTACTCGAATACGTCCTATCCCCTTTGCGGGGAATATTCTCTTCACGCGGTTGACGTGGTAGAGTCCTTGCAGCCTAGTGGGTGACACGTGTCCAGGTGGACAACGCGTGTCCTTACCCTACTGGGCAATCAATTCGGCCGTATCAGGAACCCCCTTACTCCCGCCAGGAGACTCTTCCTGTGGGAGTAATCAAATTTTTCGTCATCTTTTCTCTCTTTTTTTTTTTTTTTGCGTCCCTTCGACCTTATTCCTTTACTTCGGCTTTAGTTCTGCTTGCGACCGAGACCTTCGGTCAGCCGATGTGAAGACCTTCGATCAGTTTGGCTTGGCCTTGCCCGAGCCCCCAACCAAGGTGGGGGCCTTCGTCAGGTCCGCTTGGCCTTGGCCTGAGCCCCCAGCCGAAGTGAGGACCTTCGGTCAGGCCCATTCGGCCTTGCCCGAGCCCCCGACCGAGGTGAGGACCTTCGATCAGGTCCGTTCGGCCTTGGCCTGAACTCCCAACCGAGGTACGGACCTTCGATCAATTCGACCCTGCCTTGCCCAAGCCCCGACCGAGGTAGGACCTTCGGTCAATTCGTCTCGGCCTTCTCCGAGACCCCGACCGAGGTAAGGACCTTCGGTCAGGTCCGTTCGGCCTTGGCCTGAACTCCTAACCGAGGCAAGGACCTTCGGTCAGGTCCATTCAGCCTTGGCCTGAACTCCCAACCGAGGTGAGGACCTTCGGTCAGGTCCGTTCGGCCTTAGCCTGAACTCCCAACCGAGGTAAGGACCTTTGGTCAGGTCCGTTCGGGGGCAAACCTCGAGGGTTGGTACTCGGTGACGTGGCGGCGCCATTAATGCTCGAGCAATCGTACCGTTTTTCTTCTAGTTATATAGTGTGGGGGTCCATTTGTGGGGCACTTTTCTTTTTCCCTCAAAGAGCCTTCCTTCGGTCTCGGTGTTCCTTTCGGAGAGCTTACCCTCGGTCTCGGCTTTCCTTTAGTTTAGCAACACTCCGAAAGTAAGTTCCATGTCTTGTTCGTCGAGCTACAGTCCGTCATCCTCCTAGAGGACAAGGTCTAACGGTAGGCGTCGGAGTCCAGGGGAGGTCCGAGGGATGTCCCCGGACTCCACCGATCTACCCTCTGCCCGAGACTCATCGTCTGCGGCCTCGCCGTCTGGGTCTGAGGATGGCTCAAACGGTATAGGATTTAGGGAGAGGATGCTCGATTCCCGAGCCCAGACCCAGGACCCGTTAGAGGTGGAGGCTCTCCACATTGTTTCCACCATGGATGAGCCGGTACTAGAGGAACTGAGGGCCTCCTTCGGTATCTCGGACGCTTTCGAGCTCCGACTACCCAGATCGTCCTACCGAGCCAACTATCGGAACTCCGAAGAGCTGTGCTTGTACAAGGAGGCTTTTAAGGCTGGCCTTCGGCTTCCCCTCCATCCTTTTTTCACCTGAGTGTTTCGGCATACGGGATTTGTCCGACCCAGTTGACGCCGAACGGATGGCGGCAGGTGCTCAGCTTCGTCGTCCTTTTCTCAAGGCACCAAAGGCCTCTCTTCCTCCCTCTCTTCGTCAACTGCTTCTTCCTTCAGGCCTGCAAGGGGCTTTCGGGCTGGTACTACTTCTGCCCTCGGAAGGACCTTCGACTGCTGAGCAGTTACCCGACATCGATCCACAGGTGGAAGGAGAAATTCTTCTTCGTGAGGTCGTCCAAAGGGGTGCCCTTCGGCACCATCTGGGACATCCCTGACCTGAGGACGATGAACTCCGCCCCTGCTCTTTTTGGGGCAGACGCGAAGTCGATGTCGATGTCGATGGCGATGGCGAGGCAGCCAAAAACCTGCCCTCTAGTCGAGTCCGACTGCCTTAAGTCCGACGCCATCCTGTTCAGATTCGGGCTTAGCCCGGGTGAGTTAGGCCAGCCCAAGTTTACTTCCTTCGGGCATTGGTATTTCGTACTGACCACCTTCGTTTCTTCATGCAGTGCAAATCTCCAGGGCCGAGGCTAGGGCTGCCGCAGCAGCGAGGCAGAGGAAAGAGAAGGGACCCTCCTCCGAGACTCCGAAGAAAAGATCTAGGGGCGAGGGACCAAACACCGAGGCAGTCCAGGCCCTCGCCGCTCTGGGCCATAACATGCCTGCCCGAGACTCCTCCCCCGTTGCGGACTTCAGAAGCCCGAGGGTGGGGAACATGAGGGTCGATGTTGGATTTGTCCCTCAGTGGTCGATCAAGGAAGACGACACCTTGTCAATCGGGCGTGTTGCTCGTGAGCTGGTAATGAAGGGCAGTCTTCCCCGAGACGCCGTCGAAGCTCAACAACAAGGGACGGCGGCTATGATAACCAGTGCCTGCATCTTCATAGCCGGGGTAAGCTTCGGTCCTCTAACCCTTGTTTATTTATCATCGCAACATTCTGACCATCGGTGTATTATGTAGGCCCAAAACCAAATGGGTCAGCTGGCAGTTCAGGCTGAAGCTATGGGCCGAGATCTCGAGGTTGCCGAACGAGAGAAGTCGGTCCTGGAGAATGAGCGTTTGGTTCTCCTCGAGAAGGTGGAGCACCTGGAAACGGACCTCCTCCTCAAGCGCCAGGAATGCAATCGGAAGCTTGCAGAGCTGAAGTCGCAGATGAAGGCAAGGGTTCAAGAGGCCAAGGCCCGAGGGGCCGAGAAGTATAGACCCTCCGAGGACTTTCGGGAAGAGATCAAGCGTGCCATCGCCCCTGGGTTCACAATGGGTGCTACCGAGGTCCGAGGCTGGGTCCTCGAGCGTTACCCAGGGGTCTCTTTCAAGGACAGTGGGCTCATATTCGAAGAGGAGGGTATTGAGGTGGCCCCATCAGCCACGGAGGTTGCCGATGCCGACGGCAGAGGCTGTAGTGAGGAAGGTGAGGTTCAACCGCAACGCGAGGTGCCTCCGACTCCCGACCACGATGTCTCCGATCGGGAGACCCACCATGTCGGGGATGAGGCCGTGAATCCGATGGACGCCCCCTGAAGCCACCCTGGGTCTTGGCTTAGCCTTTGATCTCTTTTTGTTTTTGATATAAGCCTTCGGGCTTCTTCCTGTAATCTCGGCCTTCGGGTCTTTTCATATACTCTCGGCCTTCGGGTTTTTTAATGAATGTATTTCCCTTCGTGTACCTCGACTTCCGCTTTAATGTTCTTTCGATAGGGTGATTTTTAGCCCGTAGGTGCGTGCAGGAAGGCCGAAACCCATTATTGGCAGACTTAGGATTTGCACGCCTCTAGTTTAGCACGAGGCTCGGTCCCGCTCCCTCGGCTTATCTGAGAGGTTTCCCGAGTCCAAGGGTTATGGACTTAAGGGATCTTGAACAAATGGGGTTCTCACCAAGTGTTGTGTTCCCCCTGAACTCCAGCCGAAGGGTCTTTTAAACTCTGGAATTGATCCGAAGATCCAGCCGAGGGCAGATCCTTCGGCCGTCGTCACTCCCTACCAAATTAAGGACCTTCGGTCAAGTCCCCTTGGCCATTGGCCTGAGCCCCGAACCGAGGTGAGGACCTTCGGTCAATTCGGCTCAACGTTGCCTGAGCTCTCCACCGAGGTAGGGACCTTCGATCAGATCGGCTCGGCCTTTGCCTGAGCCCCCAACCGAGGTGAGGACCTTCGGTCAACTCTACTCGGCCTTTTCCTGAGCCCCCAACCGAGGTGAGGACCTTCGGTCACCTCCGCTCGGCCTTTGCCTGAGCCCCCGACCGAGGTGAGGACCTTCGGTTAGATCGGCTAGGCCTTTGCCTGAGCCCCCAACCGAGGTGAGGACCTTCGGTCAGCTCCTCTCGGCCTTTGCCTGAGCCCCCGACCTAGGTGAGGACCTTCGGCTGTATCCGTTCGGCAGAGTTAACGTCACCAAACAGGAGAGTTCCTCTCAATTTCTGTAAACCATCTTTCGTATTTTTCATGAATAAGATCCTCCGGAGTTTAGGATGAGGAATTACAATTTAAAAGTGCATAGGAGCAAAAATTGTAAAAATTACAAAAACAAGTGTGCTTGCTACTTCACTACTGATAGAATTTTCTTAAGTTCTCAGAGTTCCACGATCGGGGTACCCTTTCTCCCCCCGTAGTCTCCAGGTGATAGGACCCTGGTCATATTACCTTTGAGACTCTGTAGGGACCTTCCCAATTTGGAGCTAGCTTCCCTTGATGTCTCGGGTCTGATACTTCAGCCCTTCTGAGGACGAGGTCCCCCATTCTGAACTCGTTCTTTCGAACTTTGGTTTTGTAGTGCCTCGCAACCCTCTGTTGGTAAGCGGCCATCCTTTCTTGCAAGGTGTCCCTCACTTCTGCCAAGAGGTCTAAATTCGCTCGGAGTCCTCTATCGTTTTCCTCTTCATTGTAGTACTGAATCCGGTGGGTTACGGCCCCTATCTCCACTGGAAGTACAGCTTCAGCGCCGTAAGTTAAAATGAAGGGTGTTTCTCCGGTGGCCGATCTCTCAGTTGTGCAGTAGGCCCAGAGGATGTGGTGCAACTCATCTGCCTATAGCCCTTTGGCATCATCCAGTCTCTTCTTTATTCCTTAAAGCAGGGTACGGTTGGTCACCTGTCAACCCGTTGGTCGGTGGATAACCGACAGAGGTTTTCCTGTGGTCAATGCTGAGGGCATCACAGAACAAGCCGAAGGTCGGGTTGGCGAACTGAGTTCCACTGTCCGTTACCACAACCCGAGGGATTCCAAATCGATAGACTACCGCCCTCTGGAAGAAGTCCCTTACGTTCTTTTCGGTTATCGTCGCCAATGCTTTGGCTTCTGCCTATTTCGTGAAGTAGTCTACCGCCACCACGATAAACTTCCTTTGCCTCGTGGCCAGGGGGAATGGGCCCAGGATGTCGATTCCCCACATGGCGAAAGGTATTGGGCTCGATAGAGATGAGAGCTCGGTAGAGTGCTGCCTGGGAACGGGGGCGAACATCTGACACTTGACGCACTTCTTGACTAATGATTCCGCGTCCTTCCTCATTATCGGCCAGTACAAACCCTGCCTTAGCACTTTATGTGCCAAGGCTCGGGCTCCCAGGTGTTGGCTGCATATCCCTTCATGCACTTCTCGGAGTGCGTACTCGCCATCAGCGGGGTCCAGACACTTGAGGTATGGCACGGTGAACACTGTTTTGTACAGTGTCTCGCCCTTCAAAAGGAAGCTTGCTGACCTCATTTATACTTTCCTTGCCTCGTCCCTATTCTCTGGGAGCTTTCCTTTCTTGAGGTATTCGGTTATGGCATCCATCCAGCTATGGCCGTGTTCACATACAGGTAATACCTCTCGGGGTCTTTCGGTACTTGGCTGTGGTAGCACTTCAAAATACACCGATCGTCGGAGGTCAGTGAAGTCGGAGGTGGCCAATTGCGATAGTGCGTTTGCACTAGCATTCTCTTCCCGTGGCACTTGCCTTATCTCGAAATCCTTGAAGACTATTATTCTTTCTCGCACTGTCTTCAAGTACCCAGCCATCCTTTGTTCCTTGGCTTCGTAGTCTCCATTCACCTGTCGTACCACGAGCTGTGAATCACTATGCACCACCAGCTCCTGTACCATCAAAGCCTGAGCCAGATTAATTCCGACTATTAACGCTTCGTATTCTGCTTCATTGTTTGAGGCATCGAAGTCAAACCATAGCGCGTACTCTATCTTGAAACCCTCAAGGCTGACCAATATGATTCCTGCACCGCTTCCTGCACTGTTGGAAGCACCATCCACTTACAATTCCCAAGCCTTTTCTCCTAGGTCCTCGGCAAACTCCTGGGGGTCATTAGGGAGCATCGTCTCAACGATGAAGTCAGTGAGGGCCTGTGCTTTAATTGCGATTCTTGGTTTGCACTGGATGTCGAATTCTCTCGACTTTATGGCCCAGTTTACCAGGCAACCGGACATATCCGGCTGCTATAGTATCTTCTTCAGGGGCTGGTCTGTGAGTACGCATACCGTATGTGATTGAAAGTAGGGCTTCAGCTTTCTTGCAGCTGTTACCAGGGCATACGCCACTTTCTCTGTCTTTCTGTATCATGTTTCGGCATCTAGCAGGGTTCGGCTGACGTAGTATATTGGCCGTTGTTGCCTTCCTTCTTCCTTCGTCAGTACTGCGTATACCGCCGCTGTTGATACATCAAGGTACAACTGCAAGGTATCCCCGGTGTTTGGCTTCGTCAGCAGTGGGGGTGCGGCCAGGTACTCCTTTAGTTGTTCAAAGGACTTTTCGCACTCCTCCGTCCATTCGAACTTTTTAGTCCCCTTTAAGGCTTTGAAGAAGGGGAGGCACCTGTCAGCCGACCGAGACATGAATCACCCTAAGGCGGCGACTCGACCTATTAGGACTTGCTTCACATTCTGGGGTGACCTCATATCCTGAATAGCTTGTATTTTCGCCGGGTTGGCTTCAATTCCCCTCTCTGAGACAATGAAGCCGAGGAACTTTCCCGAGGCTACTCCGAATGCACACTTTGCCGGGTTCAGCTTCATGTCGTACCGCCTCAGCACCTGGAACGCCTTTTCTAAGTCTTGAATGTGTTGTTCCGCCTTCAGGCTTTTTACGAGCATATCGTCCATATACACCTCCATGGTTTTGCCGATCATCCCCTTGAAGATTTTATTCACCAATCTTTGATAGGTGGCCCCTGCGTTTTTTAACCCGAAGGGCATGACCTCGTAGCAGTACAATCCTCCCTCGGTCACGAAGGATGTCTTCGGGACATGAACCTCTGACATCTTGATCTGATTGTACCCCGAGTATGCATCCATGAAGCTCAGTCCCTCGTATCCTACCGTGGCGTTAATGAGGAGGTCTATTTTCGGCAGGGGGTATACGTCCTTCGGGCAGGCCTTGTTCAGGTTGGTGAAGTCGATGTAGATCCTCCACTTTCCATTTGCCTTCGGGACCATCACCACGTTGGATATCCACTCCGGGTATTGGATCTTGCGGATGAACTAGGCCTTCAGCATCTTCTCTACTTCTTCGTCTATTTTATACTGCCTTTCAAGGGCGAAAGTCCTCTTCTTCTATTGCACCTTCTTCATCGGGTTAACATTCAGATGATGTTCTATTACCTCTCGATCTATTCCAGGCATGTCTGAAGCCGACCAGGCGAAGACGTCAGAGTTGTTTCGGAGGAATGAGACGAGTTTTTCTCGCTGTTGCCTTGGCATTGTAGCCCCGATCTGGAATTGCCGAGCATTATCCCCCTCTTCGGCCCGACTTGTACCAGATCCTCAGCCGGCTCCCCCCGTTGATAACTGGTGTCATTGCGTAGATCTTCTATTGGAAGCGCCTCGCCCGCCTTTTCTCTTCCCCACAAGGTAGTGGCGTAGCACCTCCGGGATGCCTCCTGATCGCCTTGGAGACGATAGCCTTTAGTAGGTTCAAAACAACCCTCCCCAGTATGGCGTTGTATGCCGAGGTAATGCCTACTACTCGGAAGTTGATCATGACTGTTACTTGGCGATCTCCGGTGCCAGCTCTTACTGGCAACTCAATCGATCCTTCCACTTTCACTGGGACACCGGAGAATCCCTGCAATGGGTGTTCGACTTTCTTCAACTTTCCCTGATCTAGGCCCATCTTTCGGAAAGCTTCAAGGAACAAGATATCAGCTGAACTGCCGTTATCCACTAAGATCCTCTTCACTCTGCAATCCGCTATGGTCATGGTGACTACCAGGGCATCGTCGTGCGGGGTGTGCACCCCTTCCAAATCGTCGTCTAAGAAGGAAATAACCGTCCCCGTCCTCGCCTTCTTGTTCAACCATTCAGCCACATGTACGCTTCTCGCATAGGCTTTTGCTTTCCTGACCGAGACTGAACTTTCTCCAACGGCTAGGCCTCCACAGATGGTCGCTATAACTCTAGTTGGGCTCTTATTCTCATCTCGGAGGCGATGGTCAGCTTCCTCGGGTGTCTGGTCCCTTCGCCGTTCCTGATTGCCTCTGCGGGCAGGCCCCCTTCTTTCATAACGGCCTCTGCCATTTCTCCGACGGTTATCCCTACGGTCATTACCGTCTTGGGCATCCTCCTTTTCACGGTCCACGAATCGGCCTAGATATCCTTTTCGGATCATTCCTTCTATCTCCCCCTTGAGGTGCCAACAATCTTCGGTGTCGTGGCCGTGGTCCCTATGGAAGTGGCAATATCTGTCCATATTGCGTCTCTCAGGGTGCCGTCCCATCTTCCCTGGCCACTTCATGGCTCTGGCATCCGGGGAGTCCTTTATCTGCATTAGTACATCCGTTCGTCTCCGATTCAGAGGTGCGTATTTCTCGAACTTCCTTGGTGGACTAAGTGCCCGACCGCACTCAGACTTTCGTCTTTTGCCTTCTTCGGAGGGTTTGTCGTCGCCCCTTGAGATCATTTTCCTTCCCGTCTTCCTTTCGGATTCTTCATCGGCTTGAAGGGTTTCTTCCATCTGGATGTACTTATCGTACCGAGCTCTCAGCTCGGCCAGGTTCCTAGGTGTATGCTTCGCCAAAGACCTTTTCAGCTCCTTATCCTTGACGCCTCCCAGCAGGGCTGTGAACTCTTCTTTTGGGTCCAGACCTCTGATCGTGATCTTCTCTTGTTGGAATCGCTTCATGTAGTTCCGCAGTGATTCTCCTTCATGTTGCTTGACGTTAGTCATGTTCAACGTAGTCTTCTGAAGGGGTTGGCTACTGGAGAATCCCTTCACAAAGAAGTAACTTAGATCGCTGAAGCTGTGGATCGACTTCGTCGGCAGACAGTTGTACCATAGCCTTGCCGCTCCTCTGAACGTCAATGGCAGGGCACGACACAAAATGTTTTCCGAGACTCGATGGAACTGCATGGCGACCTTGAAGCCTTCCAGATGATCGACGGGGTCCCCAGACCCGTCGTAAGTGTCATACTTGGGCAGGCGAAAGCCGATCGAGAGCGGGTCCCTCATGACCTCATCAGCTAGAGCCGTGTCACTAGTGAGGTCTGGCTCGCGAGCTCCCGTCTGATTTTCTGCCACCTTCTTGATCTCATCTTTCAGGTCCAGGATCATCTGCTTTAACCCTAAGTCCTCGTGCCTCTGTTCGTCTCCTTGGCGTGGTTCCCCATGTGGGTCTCTGGCGGCACGCCGCGTCCTTCCCCTGGGTGCGGCCTCATTGTTCGGTTTCGAAAGTTATGACCGGACCTTATCGATCCTGTACTACTCCGGTCCTCGTCTCGAGCTCTCTCGGGCTGGATGTGGGGGCCTTGCGGTGCTCCGTCGGTCTTCTGAGAGAGCTTCGGAGACCTCCTTCATTGCCTCGGCCATTCGGTCATATTTGTCCTGGAGGGCTTCGAACTGCTCCCTTGTCACATATTCCTGCACTTCGGGAGGGGGCGGAGGATTACTATCTCCACGTACTGAATATCCGGCCGAACGCTGGTACCTCACGGAACCTTCCCGATCATCGTTGCCCCTTTCTCGTCCAATCTCCGTCGAGGGAGGGAGCCCTCCTAAAGGTTCCTCCTCCCCCATGTTCATGTTCGATGCTACTCTCGTCTTCTTACAATTGTAGGTTCTCCCCACCATTACTGTCGTTCCCACGGATGGCGCCAATCTGTTGCTGTCGAAAATCCGTATCAGCTGATCCTGCACAAGCACAGACGGCAGAGGCCCGGAGCTTTGTCCGGGGTTAGTCCTCCGACGCTCAAGTTAGAGATCGGCCGCACAGTTCTTTTTTACAGGAGTAATGGTGTGGGTATTGATGCTTACCTTCTTCCTTCCTCTCGGGCCCTCTTATATAGCTCTTAGGGTTTAGGGTTTTCCCTTTCCTTAGAGGAGTCCTCCTCGGGTCCACCTCTTTTCCTTTTAGAGTTCTACTCGAATACGTTTTATCCCCATCGCGGGGAATATTCTCTTCATGCGGTTGACGTGGTAGAGTCCTTGCAGCCTCGATCTGGTGGGTGACACGTGTCCAGGTGGACAACGCGTGTCCTTACCCTACTGGGCAATCAATTCGGCCGCATCACCAAGGAATCCCTATGAGCAAGATCCCTTCCCAGTAATAAAAACCTTAAATTTTGGAAGAATCTGGGACTGGGGTTAGTAAGGAATTTCTCCTTATCAACCCTAGAGCAAAGGGTTTTCATTTTTTCGGCAGAACTCTATGTAGTTGAAGCTGGAATGGGGCTGATTAGGTAGAACTCTACCCAAAGGCTTAGGACAGAAGTTTATTCCATATTGGAATTGAGATTTTTATAAGAATATAGTTAAACTCTTTCCTAAAATTTTATTACAAGTCTAATTAGGGCTGGAACATAGATTCTATGACTGAACACTGTATCCAACCCTAATTAAGTGACTAAATTAAGGGCAATGATCCAATTCAGCAGAAATGTCTCAATTCTTAATTAATTACTGAAATTTTTGCAGAATGAGATATGTAAGACTTAAGGTAATTAATTGAACCTCGGAGTCTGGGAGAGGGTTTCAGTGGCCAATTTTGCTGTGTAACAGGTCAACATGCCTTGAACCCTGTACTGGGAATTGTGTACTCAAGATTTCAAATAACATGGACCCTATGGGAATGGAGGACAGCCTTTGGGTTCTGAGATCTTGGATAGGCTGCTAAGAACCTCTGATCAGATATGGGACCCACAAGTGGTTCCCTACATGTAACACATGTAACCCCAATAGTAAAGAAAGTTAGGGAAACCTAGACTGTATAGGGAAGGACAGTCAAATGCCCAACCAAAATTAGGAACTGGGATATACTTAGGCTAATTGGGGGATAAAATTATAGGATTTATATTTTATTATAAATGATAATTTGGAATATCTTGTGAAATAGGAAATAAGTTGCAATAAGAGCACTTTATTGAACCAACAAAGTAAACTTTTCAGGAGATTGGACCTCAAGGTGAGTGGGTGTTTGTTTTATTTTATGGAGTCTTTCTATACTTTTGTGTTATGCCTACTCATGTGGAGTGATGGTTTTTGTGTTATGGATTTATTTTATATAAAATTATATATTTCACATGTTGCATGATTTTACCGACTTGATTTGATCGAAGTTTTATGGATGTGTAATATGATAGTTGTGTGGGTGATGATTGTAATATTGACGGTCTGAGGCACGGTGTGGCCGAGGTTCTTTCCGGTACCGTGGACTCAGAAGTCAGTGTTACAGTTGTGACCACGGATATGTGATTGAACGCTACAGATGCTATAGATGCTATGGATGCATGTAGATGCATATGGTTCGGATCACATCCCAATGCTACAACCCCATGTTCTTAGGGGGCTAGGTACGGACTAATCCCAACATATGTGGCTGCCTGATCAATAGTACACTTCTGTAGTACGACATACTGTACCCAGAGACGGATAGCAGCGAGGTACGGCGTACTGTACACTTGACTGCCCGGGGTTACTAACCTAGGGGTTAGCTGGGAGACCGAGGTTCTTTCCGGGACTGGCTGACTCCTGACTAACCTAGCTTGTATTCCTGAGGCCCAACGTACAGGGTAGGGAATGCCACCTACGTTGCGTAGCACTATACCTTTGATATCAAACTTAGTAATGGACTAGGAAGTAGTGTAATGTTAAATGAACTCATGAGCATCATATAAGTTGTGGAGCATGCATTGCATCATTTGTATTGTGTTTGCTTGCTTGCCCCCACTCCCTCACTGAGCATGACGAGCTCACCCCTCTCTATTTACTCCTTTTAGATGTCGAGACCAGTATTTTGCCAACTTTTTGCTCTGATCATGAGATAGTAGCCCTAATTTTGTCATATCCCTCATGGACTGCTTGAAGTTTTTTCTAGATTTCTTTTGCAGTTTTACAACCTTCAATTCTCACAAACTCATTCTTACCTTTGAAGTCGTTCTCAAACTTCATTCTTTCTGTGTCAATCATGACTTCTGCATTCGATGGAGTGCATCCATTCTTTGCTTCATCCATACATCATAACCCATAGATTTCAAGTATGTTTTCATTTTAATTTTCCCGAACATGTAACTTGATCCATCAAAGTAGGGAATTGTCACCCAAATGATTGCCCTCACCAGATCCCAATATGCAACAATGTCAAAGAGGATATGAAGTCTAATGTCCCAAATTTCAATAACCATTACTTTCAAACGGATACCCATTGCTTTGTTCAGACAGCCTGATTACAGTTCAAGAAGCTGGATTTGGTGTACTTTTATGAATATGCCACCTTTACTACAGCTGCTCCCCTGAACCAGTCCCCAATAGATGATCTCTTAGAACTATGGGCACGCCTAAAGATTTTCACACAATGAGAACACATTTACTGTTGGAGGATCATGTTGTTGATCATCATACAGATGCGAAGGCAAGGCTCAACTTTCATGGGAAACTTGATCTTTCTTTAGCATGCTCAAACCCAAGACAATCCTCATATGTCTGGTGAATTTTTTTACTCTTAGGACTTGGACAAGAATCCTAGGTCTGTATAGTCCCTCTCTCTTAAGTTCTCAAGGAGTGGGTTTTGATATGGATGCATCTATAAGGTCTTTTTGTTTTTTGTTTTGGGTTAATTGTCATGTGTTCAGGTGATATCATTGTCCTCCAGGACCTTAATTTAATTAAGTATTTATCCAATGTGTCAAAACAAAAATGTGAAAAAAGGAGAGAAGAAGAATCTTCAAGGTGCTTACCAAGGTTCAAGGTATCAGGTTTCGACCCTTGGGGAGACAGAAATTTCGGTCGAAACCTGAGAAATTTTGAGAAAACCAAGGAATTTTTCCCAGTTTGATGGAAACTTAGGTTTTGACCCCCAAACAGTGTTTTTTTCCCCTTATTTTTTGTGTACATCCTATTTTAGACATTTCTAACACATTTACATCATTAGTTTCATACAAAAAAAAAAACACACATACAGTCATACTTGTGTGGTGAACCAAAGGTTTAGTAATATTACGCTGAGTTGTTGACTGAAATATGTTGTAGGTAAATGCTTTTTCAATAAAAGAAAATAAAAAAAATAAAAAAAATAAAAAATCGACGACGGTGAATGTGCAGATCGGGTCTTCCTAAGTAACATATAAAAAATTTACATAATTCTACTCTATTTACAAGAATATTCTATCAAAAAATATATATTTTTGGGGAAGTTGGGACTTACCTTTTTGGTTCAAGCTATCTTTCTTATGTAGATGAAGCAAGAACCACCCTTAGATTCAACTTTGTTAGGCAAAAAATGGAAATCTCCACTGTTTTCCCAAGTTTCCCACTCCTAAGAGAAAAAACTAAGAGAAGGTTGAATTCTACTAAAGAAGGCTTGGGTTTCTATTCAAACTAACTTATATAGGACCTGGTTCAACCCAAAGGGTCGAACAAGTTGGTTTGGTCGAAACATGGGAAAATTTATCGAATTTGGTCAAAACGTGATCGAAACCTGTGACTTTTAAAAGTCACAAGACATTGTTTCGACCCCTGGGGATACGAGCGAAACCTGCGATCGAGTTCTCGAACCATGGTGCTTACATTGGCTCTTAAGAATATTAGAAAGTTACTGGGTTCATCTGAGCTACCATTGGATTTGGCAATAGGTTGATTATTCAGTTTGTGTATGAGTTTGGGTTGGCCCATAGCCCAACCCTACTCCCTTAAGCGGCACCATTACTGTGAAGTTAGCTTATCATCTGTTCCTTACCAGAGATTAATGAAAATAATCAGCCTTGTGAAGCCATATAGGAATTGATTCATCAATAAATCATCACAACCCATTGTTTTCGCAGAGAAATTCGTTTGAAGAAGCCTGGCGTAACCATTCTGAACTTTTCAACTTTGGACAATTATATTGTGAGTAGGATATACAAAATTCCAAGAGTTTAAGTTGTACTCATAGTGTAATGTTTTCATGCTATTTTGCCTAGATATGATGAAGATATTGTTAGAGATCATGTACTAAGGGTAGTTTGGGAACTAGTTAAGCTACTTATTCCCTAATATTGTAATTCTTTTTTTTCCCTTTTTACCTCCCTAGGGAGGTGTATATAATTCCATATAATATATTAGTGAAGCAATATATGTGTGGGAGAGATAATTCTCTCAACACAACATTCTACTCTCAATCTCTCTTCTTCTCCTTCTACCTTCTTCCCTAACCTTCTCTCTTCTCTTACTCTCTTATTCTCTTCCAATCTTTACATTCTAACTTGGTATCAGAGCATTACGATCTTGGTTTGAGAGTCGTCCTTTAAGTTTCCCACCTCCAATTTTCCCTCTTCGGAACCCTAAATTGCAAAGGGTTTCCAAGGAAAAGACCATTATGTGAAAAGCTTGAAGAATTCATTAAATGAGTTTAAAGGAAGATCAAAACAACCCTAAGAAGAAGTTCTATGTGAAGATATTGAAGATTGGAGCTGTTTAGAGCTCACATCCATAAAAAATAGGTTCCGCAAGGCTACCGCCAGCTTTTTCATTGGGATTCCTCTTTCTCCCATCCAACTACCATTGGAGGTGGGGTATAACCCTTTTGGATCACCCAAGGCATACCTAGTAAGCTATCACCGTTGTATGCCCTCGGTTCAAGGAGAATAGAGTTGTGAAGCCACAACTCAAAACTTGCTCTCCCTCAAGGTACCACCTCCCCTGTTTTGTTCTTTATTGCATCTAAAATGCAATTTGTGGTGTACTCCAACAATATTGGGATGATGAGATGTATTGATTGTGATATTGAAGTGTTATGGAGTAATAGTTCATCTTGAAATGAGCATTTGATTTGGATTTTTTGGTGTTGTCTGTTTGCTACCCTTGCTGGGTTTGTTTTGGAGTATTGGAAAGGAAGATTTCGGTTGAGTGTGTACTCCCCATCTTGTGTCACTCTCAACAGTTTCATTTATACAACATGTCTGAAGATAGTGGACTTGGTGAAGTTTCTGTCAGTGCATCAAGTAGTGCTCATCCTACTCAGATGACTTTGAGAATCCAAATACTCCGATCTCTATTGTAAAGTCAGACACTAACTATTAAAATTGGGCTCACTCTATAAAGCTTTCCTTGCGGAGTAGGGGAAAGCTAGGGTATGTTACAGGTACCATATAAGCTCCTAACCAAAATTACCCAACGTATCCAAAATGGGAGACTGAGAACTCTACCGTTATAACTTAGCTGATATTATCTATGAAACCTAAGATTGGAAGGACGTTTATGAGAAAAGAGACCACCAAGGACATCTGGGACAGTGTTACCAAAACTTTTGACCAAATGGGAAACACGGCTAAGGTCTATCAACTACTCCAAAAGGTCAATACAATGAAGCAAGGAGATAGGACCATTTCTAAGTATTAAAAAACTATCATTGGTCCCTGGGAAGAGTATGATCACTATAGGGACCTTCAATTGTCCAATCCAGAAGATTAACCTAAGGTTTACCGCACACTTGAAAAGGAGTGTGTTCTTATCTTACTTAGTGGTTTGAATCCAGAGTATGAGCCAATCTGGATACAAATCCTAGGCAGATCTCCCCTTCCATTCCTTGATGAGGTGTGTAGTTATTTGCAGAGTGAGGAGACTCGACGAGTGGCCATGCAAGCTGCACACTCTCTTGAGCGATCAGCTCTTACTTCTAGCTCTCAGAGGGATTGTCATGGTGGAAGAAAAAGCCAAGGGCTAATCGTGGAGATGACAGAGATAGATAATGATGTGATTATTGTAGGAAATTTGGGCATGCCAAAGAGAGATGTTAGGTTCTTCATGGTCGTCCTCCTAGTACATGTGGTGGATCTAGTGGCACACGTGGTGGCTGTAGGGGGTGCACTAGAGTAGATAGTGTGCAGACTGAGACTGACAATATAGAGACTCCTCCCAACATACAGACAGAGCACAGCTCCCTTACTAGGGAGGACATTGCAGCATTCCGTAGGGTTACGTCGCAGCTAGGTGACTAATGTAGAAGTAGATTACAAGAAATTGACCCCCACAATGTATAACCCCAAACACTACACCTAGTAACCCAAAGTACACTTAAAGATGTTTTAGAAAAAAGGAAATAATAACCAGAAACAAGCCACACAAGACTAGAACAACCTAACAAGAAGAAAACCCAAAAAGATACAATCAAGAACCAAACCCTAGGAGAGAGAGTAGCATGCGGCTAGGGTTTTAGGAGAATACCTGTGGTTGGACCAGTAGGGCTCTAATGGTGCTGGAATTTGGGTTGATGGTAGTCCTTAAGGTGAAAAGAAAACCTCCAAATATGGGCTAATTCTGCCAGCTGATGAGAAAGATATGAAGTTTCTTGATTTCAGACCTTGGAGAGAGAATAAAGAGGATTCTTCAAGAACCGATGTTAGCCTGCTTGGGCAGGGCTAAGACGAGGATCGAAGGACCCTTGGACTGTTAGGAACAGATACTGAAAAGGGCTAATCGATTAGAGGTCTGATGAGGGAGATGTGGAGGTCGATTGGGCTTCCAGGTTGGTACTTCTTACTGGTCGATTGTTGCTTTGGCAGAGTTGATCAGATCTGAAATCTCTTGAATACCAAGGGTAATAATAGTGGACAACAACTAAGAACTAAAACTGAATGCAGAAATTAATGAGAGAAACAAGGAGAATGTGGGAGAGGAAGTGGCCATCTCAACCTAGGCTTCTCACCCATAGCTATCCCTGTTGCTCTAAGCAATTGATTGCAAACGTTCTTTATTCAAATCTGAAATTATGAGTACATAGGCTCCTCTATTTAAAGAGGGCTGAATAGCAATCCTAACATAACTAGGAGCTAGTTTCCAAATAGGACTAGACATTCCAAGTAGGACTTGGGCTTATAATAGGACTAGAACTATAACTCCAACATGAAGTAGGCTAATTAACTAATAGTCCATATAGGACATTACAATCGGTGGGCCCAATGGGCCCTCATTCTAACTACTTCAGCCACTTGAAGTGGAACTTAGGTGTGGATCAATAGGCCCCTTTTGGCTAGGCCTTTTGTCCTATGGTAGGTCCTTCCAAAGTGTGGATCTACATCAGCTCCCCCCCTTCTTAGAATCATTCATCTCCGATGAATGGATGAAGGACATGCAGTGCTCCTAGAGATCCGTGTTAAGGCGTCAAAAGTCATTTGCATGGATCCAAGTGCAATCTTGTTGTGGTCGTCCTTTTCATTTGATGAGGAAAGAATAGTGACCCTTGCCCCCAAGAACTGTAGTGAACTTGTTGTCTAAGACATCTTCAATAACATCATCTTCTGGGAACTTTCATCAGAATGATGTCCCACAAATAGTATAAGGTCAGCCACATTGCAGACATTGTTGATCTTCAAAGTAGGAGGTAGCTCCAGCATGTAAGCATTGGGACCAATACACTTTAGGACTTTGTATGGACCCATATTCCGAGGATGGAGCTTGTGCACTGTACTAGGAGGGAACCTCTCAGGTGAAATTCGAACCATCACTATATCACCAGGTTGAAATTCACGTAGCGTCGATGACGGTTAGTAGTTGCTTGATACCCGTCATTGCTAACAGCTATGCGGCGATGAACAACAGCATGTACCTCTGTGATATGCCTAAGGAACTCATCCGCTTCAACACTAACACAGGCATAAGGTGGCAATGGTACCATGTCAACCGATCGCTATGGTTGCAGTCCAAGGACAATTTCAAAAGGAGTACGACCGATGGTGCGGTTGACGGAACTATTAGAGGTAAACTTTATGATGTTAAGAATAGATGGCCATGTCTTCTCAAGTCATGAACTAGGCAACAAAGTAGATTGCCAAGGCTTCAATTTACCACTTCCGTCTGACCGTCTATTTGAGGGTGGAATGCCGTAGAGAATTTGAGTTTAGTGTTTGTTTTCGGCCATAGGGTCTTCCAGAAGTAGCTCTGTGGCAAACCATGTGTTGTAATAATGGGTTTTATGGGTATTAGGGAAGTGTCAGTTACCAAACAGACCCTAAGGGGTTAAATGGTCTTTGCAATTCTCTAGAATATTCTCTCCATTGTTATAAATAAAGAGGGCTAGTGTCATATTAGACATAAGTCATTACCCCATTTAACATGGTACCAGAGCTATAGGATCCAAAACCCTAAGGGCCCTCCCTCTTCTCCATCTCTTTGCCTCTTTCTCATTTCTCTCTCCCAGCGCCTCCTTCATCTGTACCTCCCTCCATCTCTCTTTATTTGCTTCTCTCATCGTGGGATCTTCTTAAACCACCAAGAGGGTTTCTAGCCTCCATCCATCCTTCCCCTGGGCTCTCAGACTCTCATCTACAATGATCTGAGAGACCCAGAACCTTTTTTTATCACTTTTTCAGGGTTTTCTCCCTGTGAACATTTTTTCATCACCGGGATGCTTTTTCCCAGCTCGATGCTCCCATCGTCTTGATGTTTGTTATGATTGGTGCCTCTTATCCTTGTAGTGGTATGTACCGACCACTTTTTCATTTGAGGTCTCAGTTCTAGAGCTATCCCCAAAATCGTTTTCTCAAAGTTTTACCCTTTGTCGATTTTTTGGGTTTTCTAGTTTTTCTGGTTATTTTGGTGCTTTCTCTATCTCCGGCTAGCGTCTATTCTATTTACATAGCCCCCTTAAGTAGCAATGTAATATCCCGCTTCTTAAACCCGGTCTGATTTCGCAGTTGAACCGGTTTAACCATGCAAGAACTGAGCCAGAGGATGTTAGAGCGGGTTCCTTATGGGCTATGATGGCACGGGTGACCTTAAACACCGGCTGGCCCGACAAGTCCGAACCAGTGCCAGAAGAGACGGGAGTGCCCAAACCGTGTACGTGCACCTACCATAAGGCTATGTACGGATAAAATAGGTATTATATCTGTATTTTAAGATATATACG
>NC_056568.1:22353002-22589249 GCF_013358625.1 Macadamia integrifolia
ACATAGCTCCGAGTACTCACTTCATCCAGGAAGTACCAAAATGTACAAAGACCTCAAACAGAGTTATTGGTGGCCAAGCATGAAAGTCACCATAGCTTTGTATGTGGCGACTTGTCTCACCTGCCAGAAGGTGAAAGCTGAGAGGCATCGACCTTATGGTACCCTTCAGCCACTCCCAGTACCAGAATGGAAGTGGGAAAGGATTACAATGGACTTCGTCACCGGACTACTAAGTACACCTAAGGGAATGGATGCGATATGGGTGATTGTGGATCGGCTTACCAAGACTGCTCATTTCATTCCCATCAAGACCAAGTTCTCCATGACCAAACTAGCACAACTTTACATGGACAACATAGTGTGCTTACATGGAGTGCCAGTGAGCATTGTTTCAGATAGGGACCCAAGGTTCACTTCCAGATTTTGGAAAAGCTTACAGCGTGCCTTGGGATCACAATTGAATTTGAGCACTGCTTTTCACCCACAGACGGATGGTCAGACGGAGCGAACCATACAGATATTAGAGGACATGCTCAGGGCATGTACAGTGGAGATGAGTGGCAGTTGGGAAGAATATATACCTCTTATGGAGTTTGCATATAACAACAGTTACCAAGCTACAATTGGGATGGCTCCGTATGAGGCGTTATATGGCAGGAAGTGCAGAACTCCTTTGTATTGGGATGAGGTAGGTGAACGTCGAATGTTAGGACCTGAGATGATCCAAATGACTTGTGACAAGGTCGACGTTATTAGAGAACGGATTAAAGCAGCTCAGTCCCGTCAAAAGAGCTATGCGGACACCCGCAGGAAGGAGATTGAATTTCAGCCAGGGGAAAAGGTATTTCTCAAGATCTCTCCTACTAAAGGTTTGCAAAGGTTTCACAGAAAGGGGAAGTTGAGCCCAAGATACATGGGACCATTTGAGATCTTGTCCCGGGTTGGCTCAGTAGCCTACATGCTTGCCCTGCCACCTTCACTTGGAAATGTTCACAATGTATTCCATGTATCCATGCTGAAGAAGTATGTGCATGATCCATCTCATGTACTACCTGTGGAACCAGGGTGCCTAGAAGCTGATATGACCTACACAGAACAGCCAGCTGAAATTTTGGACCGGAAGGTGAAAACCCTTCGCAACTGCTCCATTTCCTATGTAAAGGTGCGATGGGCTGATCATTCACTTGAAGAAGCATCTTGGGAGGTAGAAGAAGAAATGCGAGCCAAGTACCCTCATCTTTTTGATCAACCAGGTACGCAATTTCGAGGACGAAATTTTTCAGAAGGGGGGGTAATGTAATACCCCGCTTCTTAAATCTGGTCTGATTTCGCGGTTGAACCGGTTTAACCATACAGGAACCGAGCCAGAGGAAATTAGAGCAGGTTCCTTATGGGCTATGATGGCACGGGTGACCTTAAACACCGGCTGGCCCGACAAGTCCGAGCCAGTGCCAGAAGAGACGGGAGTACCCAAACCGTGTACGTGCACCTACCATAAGGCTATGTACGGATAGTACAGGTATTATATCCGTATTTTAAGGTTATATACGTATGCTACATTGTATGCTTGGGGTAGGGTCCGAGCCGAGGTTCGAGCCCGGTCAAAATCCCAAGTTTTGACTCTCGGGTGGGTATGACAGGTGGGTACACCTACCCACCTGAGTGTCCCATCCATCACTATTCACTTAAGTAGGAATAGTATATAAAGCTTTATGACTTCTTTTCTTTCCATTTATTACCCCGTACGTTTGGTGAGAAAAGTAAAGAGGAGAGAGAAAAAGAAAGGGAAGAAGAAAGAAAGAGGAAGAAAGGGAGGATTTCAGTGGCGCCGAAGCTCGATCTTGCCATTCCGGTGCCGGGAGAGTAATCTTCAACTCGAGATCTACAGTTGGAGGTAAGAAAAGTTGGGTTTTATGAACATTCACCATACCCACGCTTTAAACCCTTGATTCGAGTATGGTTTCTCAAGATCTTGTAAACACCCTTTGAAATGATGAATCTAAGGTTTAATAGATGATTTATGTGTTGATCTTGAAGGATTCGAAGAGATATTGACAAGGTAGAAGGAGCATTGTGAGTTGGAAGTGTTTTTGAAGGGTTTGAAGTCATTCTTGAGCAAAGAAGGTAAGATGGTTCCCCTCACTTGAATCTAACTTAAATCTAAGCTAGAACCATCCTATGGGACTCTAAAGGTGTGAAGAATGGGTTGAGAAAAGCCCTATTTGGGTCCCCAAGGAATGGAGGAAGTTGAGAAGAAACTGGGGTTTTTCCGCCAAAACCGGCGGGTAGGACCGGTGGGTAGACAACCCACCTGAGACACCCACCTGAGAGGACCAGGGGGTTCCTGGCCAAACCGGCGGGTAGGACCGGCGGGTCCTACCGGCGGGTCCATACCCGCCGGTCCCAAACCGGCGGGTAGGACCGATGGGTAGACAACCCACCTGAGACACCCACCTGAGTGGCCAGAATGTGATTCTTAGGTCCGATCGAGCCCAAATCGGACGTGGGACCTTCTTTCGACGTTCTAAACACGATTTTGACGTCGGATTTCATTAATTTTGATTCTAAAATGGTGAAGTACTAACCCCGCTCAATTTTGTTAGGTTCACCAAAGCCTACCCGATTCGCTCCGGATCTCACCCGTACCGAGCGGGACTCCTTGTGCGCTACAAGTAAGTGGAGAGAGGACGTTTGGCCTATTTCAAGGCATTTGTTTGGCATTCATATAACTATATCTAATCTAGTCATGTCATCATGAATATGCTATATAGATTAGTCATTCTTCGCATTGATGTGCATTTATGCTATGTTTACTTTTCAAATGCAAATCGAATGTGATGTTATATGTTGAATGTGGATATCATGTTGCATAATGCATTGATAGATTAGATGCCGTGGTCGGCTTGGAAACGAATGCATTGGTGGCCCGTGGTATGGGACACGGTGGCACTATGCAGTCGTACTGCATATAGGAGCATGCGGTATTAGGATTCTCACCATCCCGTGCTACGACCCTTCCCAACAGGGGTTGAGGTGTTGGGTTGCCATTTGGGGGGAAGCAGGGGTCGCGGTTGTTGGACACTGTGGCGGTTAAGCATTACGCCCGGCGAGTCGTGTAGGACAGCCGGCAACCCCGGTGGTATTTCAAGAGGGCCAATCGTACTGCTTTTAAATTGCTGGAGTCAGCACTGTCATTTAATTTATTTACATTTCTGTTGAGAGCCGGTGGACGGCATTGTCTTTATTTTTCCGAGTACTCACAGTGGGCCTTCTCCAACAGCCTTATGGGCGTATCGCGGGAGGGAGTTCGCGGCTCGTACCCGGAGTATACGTGCACTGTGGTTGTAGTAGCACTAAAACCAAAGACTTAGTAATGTTGATTAGGTGTATGTGATTTAAAATGACTTGCATGGCATGTAGAGCATATGATGTGTTGTGATTGTGTGGACTGTTGTGTGGGGTCCACCTCTCTACTTACTGAGCTAGTGAGCTCATTCCACGTGTACACCCCTTTTTAGATGATTTTGCAGGTCATGCATCTGAGGAGCTTGGGGTGGGTCCCGCAGTCGAGTTTCCTGAAGAGGACTGGTGGACCCCTGATGAGTTTGAGCACGGCGTAGACTGAGCGTGTGAGAGCTGTGCTGCAGGACAGCAGTTCTGAGGCCGAGCTGAGCTCCAGCCCTGAGATCGAGCCGAGCTGTGTACTCTGATGATTTTGATAAATTCATGTATATATACTTGATATTTGAACTTCATTCTTTTTGTGTATATATCATGCCTTCGGGCCCAAATGTATATAATTATGGTATTATCATTTGGGTATCGAGTATATGAAAATTATTTACAGGTAAAACTTAGTCTTCCGCTGATCTGATGAATTGATGTTAGTGTATGTATGCTGTGGTGGAATACAGTATCTGATGATCCTGGCAGGTTTGGGTTAACCGGTGTTAACTCGGTCACCGCTCCGGTTCAGGGTGAACGGGGTGTGACAGATCTGGTATCCCGAATGGGTTGCAAATGTTGTATTGGTGAAGAAATCCAGTGGCAAATGGCGCATGTGCGTCGACTTCACCGACCTCAATAAGGCTTGTCCCAAAGATGATTACCCACTTTCGAGAATCGACATGTTGATCGATGCCACGACAGGTCATGACCTCATGAGCTTTATGGACGCCTATTCTGGATACAATCAAATCAAAATGAGCGTGGGTGACCAGCCAAAGACCGCGTTTGTTACGAAGAAAGGGTTGTATTGCTACGAGGTCATGCCTTTTGGCCTAAAAAACGCCTGTGCAACATATCAGAGGTTGGTAAATAGCATCTTCAAGTCGATGATTGGGAGAAATATGGAGGTTTATGTTGACGACATGTTAGTGAAGAGCAAGAAAGCACTTGATCATGTAACTGACCTAGAGGTGTTTCATACCCTAAGGAGGTATGGCATGAGGCTCAACCCGAGCAAGTGTGAATTTGACGTTACCTCGGGCAAGTTTTTGGGATTCTTGGTGTCGAGCAGAGGAATCGAGGCAAATTCGGATAAAATTCGGGCGGTACTAGAAATGGCACCACCTAAAACAATCAAGGATGTACAACGGCTAACGGGTAGACTTGCAGCCTTAGGTTGTTTCATCTCCAGTGCAGGGGATAGATATCTCCCCTTCTTTCAGACTCTCAAGGGGGCCAAGAAGTTCCAGTGGACTCCGAGCTACCAAGAGGCCTTTGAAGAACTAAAAAGGTACCTATCCTCCCCCCTTTACTGTCAAAACCTTTGAAAGGAGATGTCTTGTAGTTGTACTTGGGGGTATCTCCGGTTGCGGTCAGCGCAGTGCTGTTGAAGGAGGTAGAGAAGCAGCAGATGCCAATTTATTATGTAAGCAAAGTCCTAGCTAACGCCGAGCTAAGGTACACCAAGGTCAAAAAAATGGCATATGCCATGATGACGGCTGCTCGCAAGCTCTGGCCATATTTTCAAGCCCACATCATCTTGGTACTGACAGAATAGCCCTTGAAAAAAATATTTCGGAGTTCCAACGCTTCGGGAAGAATGGTCAACTGAGTTGTCCAGTTAAGCGAGTTCGATGTAAAGTTTCACCTAAGAACCGAAATAAAGGCCCAAGCATTGGCAGATTTCTTGGTCGAGTGTACAATCGCACAAGGGGAGGAAGACCAAGAGCAAGAGCAGCAGGCCAAGAAGAGAGCCAGTCACGAGGCCACGACCTTATGGAATTTGTTCATAGACGGATCATCAGATTGCGGTTCGGGTGTGATCTTGATTAGTCCTACGGGGTTCCAAGTACAATACGCCCTTTGCTTGGCTTTTCGAGCGTCCAACAATGAGGCAGAGTATAAGGCTCTTCTGGCAGGCATCAAGTTAGCTCATTCATTAGAAGTACGAAGGCTCTCCATCCATAGTGATTCTCAGCTGGTCCTGCGGAAAGTGACAGGAGAGTACGAGACTCGAGCTAATCGTATGGGAGAATATGTGAAAGCTGTGAAAAATTTGCTAGCAACATTTAAAGCAACAAGCATCACAAGGATTGCGCGCTCAGAGAACACACTAGCAGACGCATTATCAAAACTGGTCACCTCACCATGCTCAGATATAAACCCTCCCATTTATGTTAAAGTAGTGCCTCAAATCCAGTTTGGTCAAGCAGGATGTAATGGAGATTGCTGAGGACAACGATTGGAGAAACCCGATCATATCCTTTTTGAAAGAAGGAACGCTACCATCTGACCCCAAAAAGGTGCGCCAGGTTTGGCACAGATCGACCAGGTTTGTGGTCACAGACAATAGTTCTCTGCTTAGAAGGTACTTCGCAGGACCCCTCCGTAAATGCCTCGGTTGTAATGACGCATATTATGCCCTAAGGGAGGTCCACGAAGGAATTTGTGGCCAACACCTTGACGGTAGGCCTCTGGCCCACAAAATTCTACGGCAAGGATTCTATTGGCCAAGGATGACAAAGGACTTCATGGAGTATGTGCAGAAATCTGCGAAATGCCAATACTTTGCTCCTGTGTCCCAACGACTTACAACCAAACTAAGTACCTTAAGCAGCCCAATACCTTTTGCTATGTGGGGGATGGGTATATTTTCCAATTGCGATGAAACAACTAAAGTTTGTGATCGTAGCAATCAACTACTTTACTAAATGGATCGAGACCGAACCTCTGGCCACCATCACCGAGGCAAAAACGTTTGCCTTCTTCAAGAAGTCTGTTATCTTTCTCTTCGGGATACCCTACGTCTTGATCACCGATAATGGTAAGCAATTCGAGTAAGCAATTCGACAACAGAAGTTTCAAACAATTATGTACTGAGCTGATGATCGACCATAAACAAACGGCAATGGGATACCCGCAAGCAAACAGTCTAACCGAGAACGTGAATAGAACCCTTCTTCAAGGACTCAAGAAGCGATTGGACGATGCAAAGGGTCTTTAGGCAAAAGAATTGTCAAGTATAATCTGGGCACACAGAATGACAGAAAGGGCCGCCACCAGAGAAACACCCTACTCATTGACGTACGGCACTGAAGCGTTGAGTCCAGTGGAAGTAGGAGCAGTATCACTGCGGGTCGAAACATTCTGCGAACAGGAGAACAACTCAGGGTTGATGAACAACCTGGATTTGCTGCAAGAATTAAGGGACCAAGCTCAGGAGAAGATGGAGGTGTACCAACAAAGAGTAACAAGACATTTCAACACAAGGGTCAATGAACGACACTTCCAAATCAATGATCTGGTGCTTCGACGGATGGAGGTATCAGACACAAGACACCAGGGGAAGCTATCACCCAATTGGGAAGGACCATACCGCATCGTAAAGATAGTGAAGCCAGGCACCTATCACCTATCAACGATGAATGGGAAAGAAGTCCTGTGAGCATGGAATTTTGTGAACCTTAGAAAATTCTATCAATGAAACGTTAGCAATTTTTCTACCAAATTTGTGAATAGATCCGACGAATGTATGTTTTGCAAAAACTTCAATAAAGACTTCTTGCAAATCTATAGCCACATCAGAGGAAGCTCAAACACATCAAGACTCGAGCATCCCCTATAGATGGGAGCTCGAGCACATCAAGACTTAGGCATCCCCTACAGATGGGAGCCTAAGTATATCAAAGACTCGAGCATCCCCTACAGATGGGAGCTTGAGCACATCAAGACTCGAGCATCCCCTACAGATGGGAGCCCGAGCACATCAAGACTTAGGCATCTCCTACAGATGGGAGCCTAAGTATATCAAAGACTCGAGCATCCCCTACAGATGGGAGCCTAAGTATATCAAAGACTCGAGCATGCCCTACAGATGGGAGCTCAAGCACATCAAAGACTCGAGCATCCCCTACAGATGGGAGCCTAAGTATATCAAAGACTCGAGCATCCCCTACAGATGGGAGCTCAAGCACATCAAGACTTAGGCATCCCCAACAGATGGAAAGCATATCAAAGACGTGAGTATCCCTTACAGAGAAGATCTCAAACATGAAACCCAAACATTAAGCATAACATAATGATTTGTACACAATCTCACTTCCATTAACAAAAAACAAGAACATCGTACAGAAGGATTACAGAGGGAAGTATAAAAGGAAAGAAGAAGAAATAAAGTCTAATTAACAGAAGGCTCATCCAAAACAGAAGGCTCATTATCAGGCTCATACATAGGAAGATCAGGAGAAGCACCATCATCAGTAGTGGCTTCGAGCACAAGAGGAACGACGTTGGCAACACGATCATCTGTAGGAGCATCCGCAGGAGTAGGCGACATCAGAGGAGCTTGACAACCAGATAAGGGAGCTGAGAGAGGGGTGTCCACTGCAACACTCTGTGGGTCTGAAGAACAGACCTTTGTGCTCGACCCTTGCTCTAGAGCAACTTCAACTTTTAAAAGCCTTGCCTTCTCCCACTCAACGGAAAAGGTGTCTAGGTTAATTCTGGGGTTAACTCATTTCGGTTCACTGCGGACTCGTAGCATGCCTTGGAGATACAGCTTTACTCCAGCAAGGCCTACATCCAGTTTATATTCTTGTGACTGCTTTTACCTCTGTATCACGTTGCCCTCACCAGCCACAACACGCTCTTTGAGAGATGCCAACTGTTTTCTCTCATTATCACGGGCAGCGGATAGAACCATCACCTTTTTGACCTCTGTGTTGGGCTCATTACGCAGGCGATGGATCTCAAGCTTATTCCTTTTCACTAGCTCCTCTGCAGCCAGTGCCGTTTACATAGCAGCAAGCCTCTGCTGTTGTAGCTCGTCAACCTAACTTCGCAGCATACGGACCTCTTCCACCTTATGGTTAAGTTGTTCCTCTAACCCATGCCTCTCCCTTTCTGCTGCATCTAAAGCCTCTGCTAATTGGGATGCTCGTGCCCAGCTCTCGTTGGCCTTCTTCTCCGCATCTTGGATTGCACTATAGCACATCAGCACGGGTAAAGAATTCTCCCAGTAAAGCTTGACCCTGAAGACTAGACAATTACTTAGTAAATGATGATAAAAGGGGAATGAAGAGGGGGAAGAGAAGAAGACACTTACCTCGGCCACATACGTGAAGGCTTGACAAAGGAGCTCGCAAAACCTGGTTTCTTTGTAAAGGGCTCTATCCTTGGGCTGCGAACTCTTTAAGACGACGGTACAAGCATACTCAGGATTGTCAAAGATAGACTGCTCCATTGTCAACCCATATTTAGGTACATATAACTCCCCAATGGCAGTCTCTTTCCCCTTCAAACGACGATGAGCTACATTTTCTGAGCCGCTGTCCTCAGTTGCTGGAGCCGCGCTAACACCTGTGTCAATAATCTCCAAGCTCTGTATGGGAGAATGCCTTTGAGGCTCATCTCCGACCTGGCTCAAGGGGAGGTCAGAGTCCCCTTCCCTACGTGGACATTTCCTTGAAGCCATCCTAGCAATCGGAAGATCATCAGCATCTATTTCGACTCCAGAAGGAGCCATATCATCATCAGGAACGTTACTCAGACCAGCCCTGATACCTGATCCGTCACCTCCCTAACCACCAGGACCAGGACCAGCACCAGCCTCTGGATTGGCCTCTTGCTCCAACGCCAAGTTTATGATGTTAAGCATGAAGGTTGGATCCATTGGTGCTGCATAAAAGAAGACCTAGTTATTAACGATGAAAAGCAATAACATAGAGATGATCAGCGCAAACTCAACGGACTACGAAGAGCTTACCCGGACTCAGACCATACCGTAAATGGTATTGGTCTTAATATAAATGCGAAGCAAGGACCACTCAACCACGACTCGATAGCTTACTAAGGTCACCTTCCTCCTCAAGCCGCAGAGTAGGTCTCTTGTTTGCCTTCGCCGTGTTCAACAACGACCACCGGGTCAGGATGTTAAACGACTCCACAGGGCGAATAAAGGAAAAACCGTCCTTCCAGTGAGATACAGAGGTTGGTATCCCATCGGCGATCTAGTAATCACTCTTCCGATGGTGGAAATTAAACCATCCAGGGAACATGTTGTGTGCATACAGAACGAAAACAGCAACAAAGAGCCTAAGGGTAGGCTCAATTCCAAGGTCGGTTAACCTAATAATGAAGCCCAGCATACTCATCCAGGAATTAGGAACATGTTGCGCGAGCACAAGCCCATAGTGCTGAAGCACTTGACAGATAAAGGGATGAAGAGGAAAACGTAGGCCGTTTATCAGCGTAGCCTCATAGACACAGAACTCCCCTTCACCGGGGCTATTGGCCCTTTCCAAAGCCTTGGGAACACGCAGCTCCATAGAAGCAGGAAGGTAGTACAACCTACGAAATTTCTCCAAGTCAGCTAGCGTTATCCGAGAAGCCACTTCCCCAATGGACAAACAAATGGTGGGGTATCATGGCCAGGATGAAAACTTTGGCCGCAGCCTTCTCGTGGCCGCAGTTTTCCTCCTGGGAACACGACGTTCGCCACTGACAACCCTTACAACCTCACGGGGCATCCCACCCATTGACTCAGACGACCTCAAAGAGGAAGAAGATGCTCAGAAAAACTTGCAGGAGAAGAAAAGGACGACCCTAATGTCCTAGATCCCATACACTAACTTACCAAAATAACAAGAACAGAGGGTCACTTACTAGCGCAGCTTAAACCGTGACGATTGGAGGGGGAAGAGGTGATACGCTTCTGGCTCGAACACTAGGGAACTCAAGCACAAGCGCTCTGCGACTGAAGCAATAAGCAAATGAGAGAAAACTTGAACTTAAGACTTTCAAACGACAGTAGGTGGACGGACACGATCCCCTATCTGCTACTTCGACACTTCAATGACGGAGCCTATTCACTAGCTTGATGATTCGAAAAACCCCAGAGAAAGCACAAACATCATCGTGACCTCACCGTTCTGTCCAGTGGAAGAAAATCATCGCCCTAGAAAGAGCATGTTCGTCACGATCCGTGGCCCATCCGTACCGACTAGTCCCTACTTGCCACGTCACTGCAGATGAGAACCCTTCATTAATGATCGGACGATAGCTACTGTCGTTTCACCTCGGCCAAAGAGGGATTACCAACAAGCAAAGACGACCACCATAGAAGCCCAAAGGACACTCTTAAGGATTTTACTCCTGGAGCTCCTATACTAGTAGCTTAAGGAGTGGGGGGCATATGATATACCATATGTATACACCAAGCACATGGACCAACCGCTAGTCATATGGTCGCTCATGTCCCACTGAGCACATGGACCAACCACTAGCCATATGGTCGTGCATGTCACATCGAGCACGCGGACCAGCCGCTGGTCACAAGGTCGAACATGTGACACTGCACCCTCATGAGTCAAACAATGGTCGAGGGGGCCAGGGTGCCTCAAGCACTCCCAAGGGCCCCTCATACCCCGCGGATTGATGATCCCTCAGAATGGCTAACCATAGTCAGACGGTTTCTTAACTCCAGGTCAATAAGACAATGGTAAGGTTTACTTGACCATCAAGCACTTGACCATCAAGCAAGTTAACCATCATCGTCCTTGGTCAAGTTAGCTATTGGAGCGCCTAACCATGGTCAGGTAGATCGTTAAAGAAGGATTAACTTGGGTTGAGTTAGCCGTTAAGATATGGTGCCCGGTTGGCAGCCCCAGGTTGATCTGGTCGTACAAGGAAGAGACACGTGGAGATGCTCTAAGGAAGATGGACCAATGAAGTGAGGACCCTAACTTTCTATATAAGGAGGACTCACTCCCTAGCACAGGTAACACTCTGAATCGTCTGAATATCCTCATTAAGATGATTACCCTAAGGTCTAACTTAAGCATAGGAGCCTGGTCCCGAAGCCTCATCTGGGCCAGCAACTAATCTGTGTTGTGCAGGTCCGACCAGATCGGGATCGAGCACTAACAGATCCCAAACTGCACTAGAAGCCAAAAGAACCAGAATCAAACCTGAAACATGAAACCAAAGCTATATACCCCAATAAGAAACTGATAACAGTCCGAATTCATTTAAAAAAAAAAAAAAACCAGCTGTTTTCCATAATTTTTGTACATTTATATATGTTAAACCAAACCCAAACTGGGCATTGAAAATTGGATACGCAACACCCAACTCGAGCTAGAGGTATCTAGAACACTTAGGCTGCCATAGCCATAATTTCACATGCATGACTTAATCTTTCATTCTTGATTGATGAAAACATCATTGGAAAATACTTTTTGTCCTTCATAAATCCAAGAATTTCACTTCTAACTATGAAATACAAATGCCCCCAACTATCCCTGTCAATTATTACTCTGATCCCAAAGGCCAATGCAATAGGACCGAAATCCTATGATGTGTTTGGTTATTTAAAATTTTACTTTACTTTGCTTCTAAATCCCTTTGATTTTAGATGTAAAGTGAAAAATACATCTAAAAAGTTATTATTAAATATGGTAAGTAATTTTAGTAGTTTATACAATCATGTTGGGTAATGATTCCAAAAGTTCCATTGGTAGGTTTGAAAATTTTCACTTTGGCTCCGTTTGTTTCGGCGTAAAATTTTTCACATAAAATTTTCATGTGTAAAATGTTACATGGGAAAATTTTACATTCTGAAAAACTTTCCAGTGTTTGTTTCCAAGAGGTAAAACATGATGTAAAATGTGATTGTAAAATTTTCCATTGTTTGTTTGCCATTAATTTTACATGGTAAATTTATGTAAAATAATTACATAAGTTTCCATTATAACAAAGTTAGATAAGAAATCCATATTTTATGGTTGTAAAAACAATGTATTGACATGGGACCCACAAATACATAGGTCATATGTGATCCTCAGTAGTGAACTCTGAATTTTCCGACCAGAATGACAAGAATTTTATGTTATTTTACATTTGAAGGTTAGTCATCCCATTTCATGAGGAAGTTTTTAACTTCAATGCCAAACCCATATGCCACAGCTCATCCTCTGAACAATTACTGCTATTGTATATAAGCAAATACTGTACTTATACAACTTTAATGGTTAAGCCATTTGGTGAGGAATGAGGAATCTCAATAATGTATGCTCTGTGTGTACAAGCAAATATTGTACTTTTCCTGTTCCTCTTCTCCTCTGTTTTAACTTGAAGCTGGTATCCTCAAAGAGGATGAGATTGTCATAGTAGCACTACCCGAAGAACAAGAAGAAATCCAATTAATGATCCAATCCATACGACCCAATGCAAAAAATTTCAATTGATGGATCTATTAAAATTGGGTTATGTAGATTTTGGCATACTAATTGAATATCAAATTCTAAACCAGTTACAGGTAGGGTAATTCATGATTAATAATTAAGAATTAGTTTCTCTTAAACCGTTGAAGGCCTTCAACTGGATCATAAATTCCTTATAAAAATGGTAACAGTTTGCAGCTTGATATGGTTATCCAGCTTTGAGCTCAAGAGTTCAATTGAACAGTTCTTGGTTTATATCTCTTTAACATAAAAATTATCTTGAACAATATGACTAGTATTTGCTGAAAGGGAAACTAACAAGCTAAAATACATTATGATCTCCACAAGAAGGCTACAAAGCATACACTTCAATGAGAATGCATGTTTTATGAAAGGGTAATAAAGATTAATCATGGGGAAAAATAATTCAATGGGCACATTAGGTTTTTCATGGAAAAATATATCATTTATCTTACCCTTCTTCTACATTGAATACCAAATATTTTCCATGATCTATGAGACTGCAAGAGAACAAAAGACTACTTAACTGAGTCAATTTTTTTTTTCCCATTTGATCAAATGCCTAGAGAACCTCCGACCCTAAGCCATGCTTCCCATAACCTACCATGAGAGAAGTCCAGGAAACAACATTCTTGGCCTGCATATTATCAAAACAATTCCATGATCCCACATCCCTCTCAGGCATACTTTCAAACAATTGGACTGCATATCGGCACAAGCCATTTATCAGGCATTTCTTGGAACCCATGTTTCAGGATTGCATAATAAGCTTGCTTGCCTTCTTTAGTGGCCTCAAATTCTGTGCAACCCTTGAGAACAACTGAGAGAAGATACCCAGTAATCTAATTTCCTGAATTATGGTGTTTGTAGAACACAAGTAGACCATCTCGACTTTGCTCTCAACTGACTGGAGTCTCGAACTTGCTGACACAACCTTTTAGATGAGTTTAAAGTTAACTAATGCAAGAGGCATAGCAATTTTTTTATTTCACAGATTAAGCAGAACAAAATGATCCAAATTCTTCTTTCCTAACGGTAAAATTCCCTATCAAATCTTAGTGTGTTTAATTTGTTGCAGCAATAACAGACAGAGAAAGAAGCAGAAAAACGTATATGGTAGAATCATCAACAACTTCAAGCTTTTTAAGCATCCAGGAAAAAATATATCAAGCTTTTTCCTCCGGCTATACACATCATTCGTAAATTAGGGATAAGATTTCAATGATAAGGAAAGAAGTAGAAGAGAGTTAGCCGAGGAGGAGAGACTTGGAGAAGAGATTTGCAGGAATGTTACAGAGAAGGAAGCAACGATCAATTATGTGATCATTGTGGTGTTGAGAGCAACCGATGTTGCAGAAGAAGAAGCTCGTTAATGGCCTTGCAAAGGACTTGGCAATCGAATCTCCATCACAGGCGAAAGAACAATCCTCCACTAGGATCACTAGAATGCTTGGATACACTATCCAGATTGTACGAAACCTGAGATGAGATTTGATCTCTTGACGAAGAGGTAGGGGGAGACGACAAGAGGGAGGAGGTGGCTAAGGTTACTACGGTGGTTGCTACGGCCATGGCCGTCTCTGCCATACTTGCGGATCGCTTTGTCCAAAACCTCGGGCTTGGGGAATATCGAGATCGACTCCTTTTAGGGAAATATTTTCCGTCAAATTTGGGCATAAAATTTTTGGAGTCTTTTCCGGAAAAGAGAGCCATCGTGTAAAATTTACATCCGTGAACATTTTCCAATTTAAAAAATTGAAAATTTTAATTTTACTGTAAAATTTTACGTGAAAATTTTTTAAGTCAAAACAAACGGAGCCTTTGCTTCAATCTCTCTTACAACAAACATAGCCTTTAAGTTTGAGTTTCACACATTTTGGATATAGTACTGTACATAATATAATTATTTCCAAGGTTTAAACATAGTACGACGGACATGATCACAAAAATATAGAAAAAAAAATTTTGACACAGGTTTGATTTTTTTGAAAAATCCAGAGTTTTTTTTTTAATAAATAAATAGTTTTTATTTGGTAACCAAATTTTATCTAGTAAATTGGCTTCCTTGATGAGGTTTTTCCGAATTTGGAATAAAGAAGTTTTCGGAAATATTTTTCATTTAAAAATTGTATTTTCGAAAAATACCATTGGGTTGAAAGTCTTGATCCTACATCCCTAAATCATCTATCTATTCTTTAATTCTGATGTCCAAACAGATCTTCTCTTTTGGCTCTCGATCAGAAGCTGAAGAATTGTTTTTGTTTTAGAAATCAAGGGTTTCGTTTCCGTGTGAAGGGACCGAAGAAATACTTGTTTCTTCCATGCTAGCTAAAGTTGTATCTAATATTAAGCGTCATAGCATCACTTTTATTATAGATAGTAGTGTAATAATTAAGGTCTTTGATTCTGACTAATATTGCTCTAAAGGTTATTTATTTTTAATCTTTACCCCCTCTAATCTGCTTGATCCTACTTTTGAACATGCTATTTTCTGATTCTGAAAATCTGGCCCTTTCATCTATTTGCACTTCTTTGTCCAGAATTTCTTTCTCAATATCCATGTCCCCTTAGGGACTAACCATTTTCTTTACTCTCCTATTCCTAAGAAGAATGATGAGGTCTGTGTTGATAGATTTCGACCCATTAATCTATGCATTGTCGTTTCTAACGTCATTATCATGTTACTAGCTACTAGGTTACAATATGTTCTCAATAATTTCATCTCCCCTTTTCTAGGTGCATTTGTTAGAGGGGGGGAGATTTATGATAACTGATGAGCACAATAATGTGTGAAATCTTAGGGATATAAGTGTACATTTTGCCCCACTTTGGATAGTACTACTTTTATTTTATTTTTTATTTTTTATTTTAGTTTCCAAGTCTACAAGAGAAAGTGCTTAAAGTGAATCAAGAACCTGTCAAAGCTTGAACTAACTTGTCCAAAGGTGGGACCCATTCATTGGTACCACATCCTCTCTCCTACAAAATCCTGAAAATTATTTTCTCTCCTTGCCACCTCACAAGATCTTGAAGATGCTATGCAGAGATTCCTTTCTGATTTAATCAAGATTGCAAGATATTGGTTAATATTGCAGGAAATGAATAGAATTTGTTAATTTTGGAAACAAATTCTCTCTTTTCTCACACAATATCTCAGAGAATGAGGATTTTTACCAAGATTTAATTTAATTTTATTTTCTTTCTTTTCTTAAAGAAGACTTGTAGAAGGAATGAGGCAAGACCAAAGTAAAAACCCCTTCCTCCCCCCTCCTATTGATTATTATTCCCCTTAGTTTATTTTCTAGTTTATGCTTAGTTCTCTTCTCTCTTTCCCTCTCTCACTCTCTTTAGTTTTAGTTCTTCTTTATTTTTGCTTTAATCACTTTTGTAATAGCTTTTTTATGTCAATTAATGCAAGCATTTTTTTATTCTTATGCAGCCTTTTATGTTTATGATTTATGCAATTGAGTTGTAATTTTTAAAGTTATAGTTCTAGGCTTAGATCTAGGTGACAAGATCACGAGCCGTGGAGCATTTTTTTTTTCAAGTTCAATTTTTTTTTCAAGATTTGTTTTCTCTAGTACTAGAAATTTCAGATTTGGTTTGTTCCAGATCTAGTTTTTAGTACTGGTAGTATGTCAAATCACCCAAACTTTCAAGTTCAAGCATTGATTCAAGTAAGTAGACTCCTTCAGTAATCTTCTCTCCCCCCTATCATTCCCTCTTTTGACTATCCTTTCTTTCTTAATTTAGGATTTTAATTTCAGTCGTTACATTATTGCTATCCCTTTCCCCCAAGGTTCATGGCTAGTGTATGTATTGGCTTTGCCCCTCCTAGTAGTAGAACCATCAATTTATTGTTTTTATTTTAATTGTTTCCCTTTCCCTAAAGCCAAGTAGAGTAACCCTTGTAAGAGTGACTCTCTGATCAAGTAGAGAAGCTCATATTATGATGCATCCCTCGGGCTAAGTAAAGAAACCTACTTGTGAGTCTCTCTCTAACTTTATCCCCTTTATTTTACTTTATTTTTATTTCAGTATTTTTTTCCTTCATTGCTTTTTAATTGCGTGGGGTGTTTATTTTCAGCTATTTATTTATTTAATTTTAATTGCGTGGCTTGCATGTTTAAATTCTTAGATGACGAATGGTTAGGATGTTATTTTAGATACATATGTTTAGGATGGTAATTAGAATTAGATCACAATCATTAATCAGTTCACTTTCGCATTATTAAAAGAAGAAAAAAAATAAAGTGGTTGCTCTCCCCGTGTTCGACCCGTAGCTACACTGATCCGTACGCTTGTGGTTACATTTTAAAATATCAAACAAGTTTTTGGTGCCGTTGCCTGGGAGACAGTTGTAGAAATGCAACCCTAAAACGATGCAGAAGAAAATGGAAAAACAAAACAAACAATGCACACAGATTTTACGAGGTTCGGCAAGGTTGCCTACGTCCCCGGTAAGATGAGATCCTGCTTCACTATCAATGGAGAATAAGGTTACAGCGCTCATCCTCACACCTCTCAGTATTGCTTGCATTACAGAGAAAGAAACCCTCGCTACAAATATATAGCGAAAAAAACCTTAATCCGCAAAGTACACAATTGCCCTCAAATAAAAAATTTGAGCGGGGGGCTGCACCCCCTACACCCCCTGCTATGTAGGGGGCCTCTTGCCCCCTTGCAACCCCCACGGCCCGCTAACCGGCTAGCGGGACCACCGTCCTGCTTGTCTAGGTGTTGCACCAGTACTCCCTGGATTAAACTACGACGGAATACAAAACATCATACACCAACAACAGTTCCATGTTATTTTTCATTTTCTTTTGGTAAATCAAAATGCTTTGTTTGCTTTGTTTTGTTTTTATTTTATTTTTTATTGAATTCCTGAAAAGAACAACTTGCAATAGTAGTTGTATCGGTGGAGGTCGCCAAGCCTCACAGTATGATAAAGACAGGTTTTGCCCTGTAGTAGTACCTCAGGAATTGACTTGAGCAACCCCGGATCCCTACCGGTAAGCTCCCAAAAAGCCAAAAAAATCAAAAATCAAATAAAAAAAAAGAGCTTTTCTTTCCATTCTTTTGTGCTTGTCTTACTCTAGTTGTGGGTATTTTTTGTTGCATGAGTGTGTGGACCCGTGATTCTACCAATCGTTTAGTAAGAGTACCTATTTTAAGAATGACAGAACAACCTAAGTCTACTTTAAAGGATAGATTCTACTCAGTCAGGGCAGCCTAAAATTTTTGCATTAGATTACCAGCTGCCACAGGGAACAACTATGAGCTTAAAACTCAATTCATCACTATGTTATCCCACTTTCATGGTGCTTATTTGTTCCTGAGAGAATTTGAGGAGGTTTGTGTCTTTATTAAGATACAACAGCTTAGTGATGATGCTATTAAACTTAGATGCATTACCTTTTCGTTCAAGGATGGAGCAAAAAGATGGTTATATGGGCTGCCAACTAATTCCATTACCACATGGGATCAGTTTACGGTAGCGTTCTTAAGAAAAAAAATTTCCTTGCATAAAACAAACAAACTTAAGAGCAAGATCATGCAGTTCCGACAAAAACCTCAAGAGTCATTTTCTAGACTCATGAAAAGGTTCCAAGACCTTCTCTAAGAGTGTCCCCATCATGGGATTAATGAAGGGATAGACTACCATACTAAGTAGATGTTAGAGTCTATGTGTCCTACATGCTTCACAGCTTATGCGGACGAAAACGAAGCTTGAAACTTTTTGGTTGACCTAGCTGAAAAGACAAGAGAATGGGAGTCTACTCAGGAAAATGAGAGAACTATAGGAGGTAAAGGGTATTATGTCGATGGGATAGTAGCCAAGGAGGCCCATTTAGATAGCCTCATTAAGAGAATAGAAGCCCTTGTCCCTAAAGCACGTACCCCAGTCCACCAAGTCCAAAATCAGGTCTCTATGTGCAATTGGTGTCACTCCCCTAGACATGTAATGGAAGAATTCCCCAACAGTTCTGGGGGCAATGAAAGTGTTAATGCTCTTTACCCAAACAACCCGTTTAGCAACACTTACAATCCAGGGTGGAGAAATCACCCTAAATTTTCATGGAGCTAAGGGAATCAAGGAGGTCCATCCAACTTTCACAACCAAGGGCAGCCTAGTCCCCAAAGGCCCAATTTTGCGCCACTACCTAATTCTTTCCCTCGGCCTAATCTAGATCTTCAGTCAAATTTTGTTACGCCCCCTCTCCAAGCACCTTATCAACCATCCCCGGGGTTTACATCCACTAGAGAGGCAGCAAGAATTAGTGAGCTAGAGAAAAACATGGCCCTTCTCATGACAAGCCACAATAATATGGAGAGGCAACTCACCCAATTTGTCACAATCATGCATGAGAAGGAGAAAGGAAAATTGCCTAGTCAACTAGAGTCGAATCCTAGACATCATATGCTGACTCCACAAGGGCTACCTGCTCCTCAGCTCAATGTTATACAGAGTCAACAACACCAAGGGCCCTCCAACCAGTGTAATGTGGTATATGCCCTACGGAATGGCCAAGAGTATCTACTGAATGGTACTACTCATTTTCCACCATCTGACCTTTCTGTTGACCCTCCAACTATCGAGGCTACTACTGTGCCTCCCATTCCAGGTTCGCCAGATGGACCTAAAGAGATTAAGGATGATTTGGTGGAAGCTATAAAAAATGATTCTATTAATAAAAGAACTTCTGACAGTGTTTATGTTCTTCCTGTCCCCTATCCTAACCATTTGATGAATAAGAAGAAGACAGCTTCAATGGAAAAAAAATTAGAAGTCTTCAAAAAAGTATAGGTAAACATCCCTCTTTTGGATATCATAACTCAAATCCCAGCCTATGCCAAAGTCCTCAAAGACTTATGCACTCACAAACATACAAGTATGCCCAAAAAGGTGTTCTTAGCAACTAATATCAGGTCAATGATCACACAACCTATAGCAGCCAAGTATAAGGATCCCGGGTGTCCCACCATCTCTTGTGTCATTGGCTACACTCATATTGATCATGCCTTACTCGACCTTGGTGCAAGTGTGAACCTTCTACCTTATCATGTTTATCAACAACTTGGATTAGGAGATTTGAAAGCTACAGGGACCACTCTCTAGTTGGCCGACTGTTCTATCAAGATTTCGAAAGGGATGGTCGAAGATATCCTACTTAAGGTACGAGAATTTATTTTTTCAGTCGATTTTATTGTTTTGGACACCAAACCCTTCACCACTAGGGATAAGATCCCTATCATTCTTGGAAGACCATTTCTGGCTATCAGCAATGCATTAATCATTTGTCAGAATGGTCTACTAAGGATATCTTTTGGCAACCACACTATGGAATTCAACATGTATAGGTTGGGCAAGCAACCCACAATTTCTTTTGATGATATTGATGAAGAGGTCAATATGCTTGAGGATTTTTTTGATGATATTGTTAAAACTTTTGACATTGACTTTGATTCAAAATTCCAAGAGTATATAGAAGAATTAGAGGATGATACTGAAAATTTCTTCTCTGATGTTTGGAGCCTTCATACACCCATAGAGCCCATTGGTCCTCTATCAAATTCTTTTCCTAAACCCTCAATTGTTGAGCCCCCTAAGCTTGATTTGAAAGAGTTGCTCTCTAACTTAAGGTATGCCTTCTTAGGAGAAGATCAAACTCTACCAGTTATTATCACCTTAGATTTAACTTCAAGTCAAGAGGAAGAGTTGATCAAAGTTTTAAAAGAAAACAAGAAAACCTTAGGTTGGACTATGGCAGACATTATAGGAATTTGTTCATCAATCGTTCAAAATCATATTCACCTTATAGAGGATTCAAAACTTTCTAGGGAACCACAAAGAAGGGCTAATCATATTATGCAAAAAAGCTATCAAGAAAGAGATCCTAAAGTGCTTGGATCACGGTATCATCTACCTTATTTTGGATAGTGAGTGGGTAAGTCCAGTGCACGTGGTGCCAAAGAAGTTAGGGGTCACAGTAGTCCAAAATACTGAAAATGAGTTGATCCCTACCCATGTCCAAATAGGATGGCGTGTGTGCATTGACTACAGGAAGTTAAATGCGGCAACTTGGAAAGACCACTTTCCTTTGCCTTTCATTGATCAAATGTTAGAGCGATTAGCCAGACATGAGTATTATTGTTTCCTTGATGGTTATTCCGGCTATAACCAGATTCCCATTGCCTTAGATGACCAACACAAGACCACCTGTACATACACCTATGGAACCTTTGCTTATCGGCGTATGCCTTTTAGGATTTGTAATGCCCCTGCCACGTTCCAAAGATGCATGACGAGCATTTTCTCTGATATGGTGGAGCACTTTTTGAAAGTATTTATGGATGATTTTTCTATTCATGGCTCCTCATTTTCTAATTGGTTGCATCATCTTTCTTTAGTACTAAAACAATGCAAAGCGACTAATTTAGTCCTTAATTGGGAGAAATGTCATTTCATGATTACACAGGGTATAGTGTTGGGTCATGTCATTTCTAAAGAAGGGATCAAAGTCGATAGAGCTAAGGTGGACTTAATTTCGAATTTACCACCTCCCAAGTCAGTTAAGGGCATTCGTTCCTTCTTAGGTCATGCAGGGTTCTATCGTTGGTTCATCAAGAACTTCAGTCACATAGTTAGACCTCTCACCAAACTTTTGGCTAAAAAGAAACCCTTTGAATTTTCTAGTGAATGCCTCATGTGCTTTGAGCAATTAAAGAAGGTGTTGATTACAACCCCCATTATTCAAGCACCCTTATGGACTGAGCCCTTTGAATTAATGTGTGATGCATCTGATTTTGCTATAGGGCCAGTCTTAGGGTAGAGAGTTGATAAACTTCCTCGTGTTATCTATTATACTAGTAGAACTCTCAATGATACACAGTTGAACTACACCACAACTGAAAAAGAATTTTTAACTGTTGTATTTGCATTAGAAAAGTTTTTTGCATATCTGATAGGTTCTCATGTAATTATTTATACTGACCATGTAGCTATCAGATACCTTATGCAAAAAAAGGATGCCAAAGCACATCTTATCATATGGGTTTTACTTTTACAGGAATTTGATTTAGAAATTAAGGATAAGAAAGGCAATGAAAATTCGGATGCAGATCATTTGTCCTGGTTACCCAATTCTTTGACTATGAATACTCCAGTTAACGAGCATTTTCCCGATGAGCAACTCTTTGCAGCATCTAGTGAACCTTGGTTTACAGATATATTGTAAATTTTTTAGTTTCAAACAAGACTCCGGATCATTGGTCTTCCCAAGAGAAGTACCGTTTTCTCTCACAGGTTAAGTATTTCTTTTGGGATGATCCTTACCTTTTTAAATCATGTCCTAACCAAATTATCCAGAGATGTATCCCTGATCATGAGCACCATTCTATTCTTTCCTTTTGCCATAATCAAGCTTGTGGCAGTCATTTTGGGCCTACTATAACTGCAACCAAGGTATTGCAATATGGATTTTATTGGCCTAGTCTCTTCAATGATGCCTTTACTTATTGTAAAGCTTGTCCTTCTTGTCAGTCTTTAGGAAAAATCAATAGAAGGAACATGATGCCTCTCAACCCAATCCTCATGGTTGAGGTTTTTGATGTTTGGGAATAGATTTTATGGGCCCCTTCACTAAGTCATGTGGATATGAATATATTTTATTGGCTGTAGACTATGTGTCCAAATGGATTGAGTCTGATGCTTGTAAGACCAATAACCATAAGGTGGTCATTCAATTCTTAAGGGAAACATTTTTTCTCGATTTGGTACCCCTAAAGCTATCATTAGTGATAGAGGAAAGCACTTTTGTAATAAGCCTTTTGAGGCTTTAGTGAAAAAGTATGGGATTACCCACAAGTTGCTTACCCCATACCACCCCAAAACCAGTGGGCTGGTAAAAGTGTCCAATAGACAAATCAAACAAATTCTAAAGAAGACAGTTAACCCAAATCGAAAGGATTGGTCTAACTGTCTGTTGGATGCTTTGTGGGCGTATAGGACTGCTTATAAGATCATACTTGGTCAATTCCCATACCGTTTGGTATACGGGAAAGCCTGCCACCTTCCTGTTGAATTAGAACATCGTGCCTTTTGGGCGATTAAGAAATTCAACTTTGATTTGTCTACCGCAGGAGCTCATAGAGATCTCCAACTATCTGAGTTTGAGGAATTGCAAAATGATGCCTATGATAGTGCAAAATTTTTTAAGGAAAAGATTAAAGCTTTTCATGATAAGCACCTTGTTAGGAAATCTTTTATGCCTGGTGATAAAGTTTTGTTGTACAATTCTAGATTGCATATCTTTCCAGGAAAACTTCGTTCTCGGTGGGAAGGTCCTTACCTTGTGCAAACAGTATTCCCCCATGGTGTTGTAGAGGTTATGAATCCATCCACTCGGAAATTTTTTAAAGTTAATGGGCACCATTTGAAGCCATTCCTTGAGTTGCCTTCAATGCATGATGCAGAGGTCATGATTCTCCATGAGCCTCTTTATGATGATATTTGATCACATTTGATAATTTCCTCTCCTTTGTCCTTCTTGTTCTATTGTCTTATCATTTTTTTTCTTTTTCTGCATTGAGGACATTGCACAATTTAAGTATGGGGGAGGGTTTGACTATTTAGAACTTGAGGTTACTTTTAAGAGTTTTTCGGTGCTTTATACACACCCTACAAAAAAAAAAATTGAGATCTAGGACCTATCTTGGTACTATAATCCCTATTGGGAGGATGGTAATGAATATATGTCTTGAAGTGGGACCTCACTTAAATGATTTAGAGATACTTATCTTATGGTGTATGACCATTTGTTAGTTGGTGTCCTTGTTCTTAGGTTAGGAGTTGAGACCATATTCTTGGCATGGTATAAAAATATATGATATGGATATGCAAAGAAAGGTAAATTGGTCAAAAAGTAGAAAGTAAGTATAGAATTTCTAGGAGCTAAACAGAACACTGTGCCCCATGAAGCGGGGTGTTTTGATCGAACCTCTTAGGAAGGAACACTTCTGAAAAGAACTTAGCATCACTATCCTTGTTGGCATATGTATAAAGCGAAGCTACTTAGTAACTTGGGTTTCTGGTGTTTGCTCTACCACGTTATTCATGCCAAATGTAGTGGAGTAGAATGAGTTCTCTACTATAAAAAAAAAAAAGGATACCATTATGCCTTGTTGTTTATAATTGGTTAACGCTCTAAAACCCTAGTTCATGGTCCCTACCTTACAATGTGGTTTGCCTTAGGATTGGTCGTGCTTTAGAAGATACAAGGGTCGTCCCTATTTGAGATGTGTGATTGTTCCTAAATCTAGATGGAGTATTAAAGTTCAAGTGTGGGAGTTCCTCGATTGATGTGCTCTAATTGAAAGAGGGTGTGGGTTTTGTAGACATTGGAAACTTTAAATGATAAATTTTTAAGTTAATTTGAATTTTGGGTGTATATTCACTGCAAACACCTACGAGACACAACTTGTCCACTAGGGTAACTTAGGGGTTTAAAGGCTTATTTCACGTGCTAAATGCGAACGTGATTCCTATGAAAGTTAGGATTTTTATTTCGTTTCTTTATTTATTTGTCTTGCTCGAGGACGAGCAAAAATCAAGTATGGGGAAATTTGATGAGTACAATAATGTGTGAAATCTTAGGGATATAAGTGTGCATGTTGCCCCACTTTGGATAGTACTACTTTTTTTTTTTTTTAGTTTCCAAGTCTACAAGAGAAAGTGCTTAAAGTGAATCAAGAACCGGTCCAAGCTTGAACTAACTTATCCAAAGGTGGGACCCACTCATTGGTTTTACATCCTCTCCTATAAAATCCTGAAGATTATTCTCTCTCCTTGTCACCTCACAAGATCTTGAAGATGCTATGAAGAGATTCCTTTCTGATTTAATCAAGATTGCAAGATATTGGTTAATATTACAGGGAAGGAATAGAATTTGTTAATTTTGGAAACAAATTCTCTCTTTCCTCACACAATATCTCAGAGAATGCGGATTTTTACCCAGATTTAATTTAATTTAATTTAATTTATTTTCTTAAAGAAGACTTGTGAAGGAAGGAGGCAAGACCAAAGCCCTATAAAAGCCCCTTCCTCCCCCCTCCTATTGATTATTATTCCCCTTAGTTTATTTTCTAGTTTATGCTTAGTTCTCTTCTCTCTCTCCCTCTCTCACTCTCTTTAGTTTTAGTTCTTCTTTATTTTTGCTTTATTCACTTTTGTAATAGCTTTTTATGTCAATTAATGCAAACACTCTTTTATTCTTATTTAGCCTTTTTATGTTTATGATTTATGCAATTGAGTTGTAATTTTTAAAGTTATAGTTCTAGGCTTAGATCTAGGTGATAAGATCATGAGCCGTGGAGCAATTTTTTTTCAAGATTTGTTTTCTCTAGTACTAGAGATTTCATATTTGGTTTATTCTAGATCTGGTTTTTAGTACTGGTAGTATCTTAAATCACCCAAGCTTTCAAGTTCAAGCATTGATTCAAGTAAGTAGGCTCCTTCAGTAATCTTCTCTCCCCCCTCTCATTCCCTCTTCTGACTACCCTTTCTTTCTTAATTTAGGATTTTAATTTCAGTCATTACATTATTGCTATCCCTTTCCCCCAAGGTTCATGGCTAGTGTATGTGTTGGCTTTGCCCCTCCTAGCCATAGAACCATCATTTATTGTTTTTATTTTAATTGTCTCCCTTTCCCTAAAGCCAAGTAGAGTAACCCTTGTAAGAGTGACTCTCTGGTCAAGTAGGGAAGCTCATATTATGATGCATCCCTCGGGCTAAGTAGAGAAACCTGTTTGTGAGTCTCTCTCTAGCTTTATCCCCTTTCTTTTACGTTATTTTTATTTTAGCATTTTTTTCCTTCATTGCTTTTTAATTGCGTGGGGTGTTTATTTTCAGATATTTATTTATTTAATTTTAATTGTGTGGCTTGCGTGTTTAAATTCTTAGATGACGAATGGTTAGGACGTTATTTTATATGCATATGTTTAGGACGGTAATTAGAATTAGATCACAATCATTAACCGGTTCACTTTCGCATTATTAAAAGAAGCAAAAAAATAAAGTGGCTACTCTCCTTGTGTTCGACCCGTAGCTACATTGATCCGTACGCTTGCGGTTACATTTTAAAATCTCAAACAATAACATAATAATTTCCCATGATACTTTCTATTTTCTTATATGCAGTAAGAGTAATTGGGGGTAGATGAACCTTTAGTTAGATATGTCTAAAGCTTATGATAGACTTGAATGGGAATACCTTAGGGGCATTTTTTAATTCAAGGATTTCTAACAAAAACAGTGTGACATGATTAATTATCTAGTGGCCACTTGCTCCTATTCTATGAAAATTCAAGGGGGCAACTTTGGTTTCTTTGAACCTTCTGCCTTGGCGCAACAATTAAGTTGTGCTACTGCAACCTCTTAGTTGCAGGTTTGAAACTTGGAAACATACTCTCCTGGAAAGCAAAGGGGTAAGGCTGCAAACATTTGCCCCTCCTAGACCTTGCAATAGCAGGAGCCGCATACAGTAAAATGCTCTTTTTTTAATTTTTTTTTTTTTTTTATCAAAGTTGAGAGATAGGCTCTTGAGTTAACTCACCTCTTTTTACACAGATGATGTCCTCATTTTTTGCCGTGTATCAATTAATGATGTATTAACTATTCATGCCATTTTTAATTTGTTTCAAGATTCATCTAGTCAACAGGTTAACTTTTCTAAGAGTAGTGTACTTTTTATTAAAGGTATTGGTGCACTTTTTAGTAAAGGTACTTCTATTTATATGCAGAATGATTCCACAGGATTCTTGATGTATGTCCCATGAGTGAGGAATTCTGTTATTGTCTAGAAAGGGGAAGACTTCCATTTGGAAAGGAGTCCTTAAATGTGTACATCAAAAACTTGATTATGGAGAGCTCCCTTGTTGTCCCATGCTGGTAGGTCTGTCCTTAATACTATCCCTACCTACTAGATGTTTGTGTTTAATATTCCCTCTTCCATTTGCACCAAGTTGGACTCTATCTTTGCTCGATTTTGGAAAGGATTGGATGATTTGCATAAACATTGGTCCCTTCTCTCTTGAAAGGAAATGTGTTTCCAAAAGCTCTTAGAGGCTAAGGTTTTCGAAGGAAACAGTTACTTAAATCATAAAATACTTGCACAAATTACTATATCAAATAGGAATTGTCTTTATAAGATTTCCAATGAGATCACTAAATAAGGAGGTTGGAAGGAATCCAATGGAATTATTTAAATAGAGTTCCCTGGAGTTCATTCCATGTTCTAGATACTCAAATTAATATAAGGCGAGGTAGAACCATCTCTCTCAAGATGACAGATCCACTCTCTATACTATCAATAGGATCAATTATAACAACTCACACACTCATATTCTGGGATTACATTAACTAAATGCCCGATCCAGGCCAAGGAACTCACTCCGAAGAGTCCTGATAAATGATGATTGAGATGAGATTCAACATTTTTAAACCACGAAACGCTTGGAGCTCCTTCCATGACCAAGTCTTTTTGTTTATTAAGCTTCGTTGGTGAGCTCTTAATAATCCTAATGTGTTATGGGTTCTATTGTGGGAAGAAATCGTCCTAGGCTTTCCGTACATCCTGTATAGAATAACAATTAAAAGAGAGTGAGTGCCAGACTGTTCCGGCAACTCTCTGATGCTAAAATCAAATCTCTCTGTAAACAGTAATTCCAAGCAAAATGGAAAAGTTTCGATCCCTGTGAAGAGGGGCTTACCTGGGTATTTACAGCTGTAGAATGGTGGCAATGGAGAGTCCCAATTAGGTGAGTCTCCTAATCCTGGTAGGAGTCCGAGTATAGCAAGAGTTATACTTGGAGAGTGTGTAGATGGTAGCTTTTCCAGTTGTAAGAACCTTCTATATTTCACTTGATGAAGGGGATCTCCTTCATTTTAGGGAAGATTTAAGCATTCTTGGAGGTGATCTTTCCTAATTTGGATAGATACTATCATGCCCCATTCACATAGAACCAGACTGATGCCTGGGTTACCTTTGAGTAACCCAAAACCATCTGGATCATCTGATGCAGTAACCACAACACAGCATGCCACATACAACATGGAAATATAATTAATTTATTCAGTGGAAGACTCGTCATATATTTATACCTGTAAATTCCTGACTTACTCTTGATACCTAAATTTTTATACATATATTTACATGTGGGCCTGCAGGCATGATATTTACACAGGAAATAACAATTCAAATATCTAGAGCATGAAAAGGGGAATACATCAAAAGAATCAAAAGAAGATTTGTGTTTGGAAATAACTATTGTTGCCCCACAACGTAGCCTTTGCATGGGCACCTGGCACTGTGCCCAAATCCCTCTGGGACCCACCAATCACCAACTGGAGATTCGTCAGTGGGCCCCGACTCTTGCTCTTCTACTGGGAATCCTACAAAATCATCTAAAAATGTGTGTACATGAGGGGTGAGCTCACTAGCTCAATGAATGGAAAAAAAGACACAAACAAGCAATCGCAATTTAAATGATCCTACATGCATGAGATTCATTTTAGGCATATCCACCTAAGCAATAATACCAAGTCATAGGTTACGTGTTACTCACAATCACAATGTGTATGCATTGGGTACGAGACGCAATACACCCATAGGGTTGTCAGAGAGGGTCGGTTGTGAGTACTCAGAAAAGTAAATCGTGATCGAACCACAGAACAAAAGTAAATTGTGGCCAAACCACAGCAGAAAATAAATGCAGTACACTCGGCCCTTTGAATATATCCCCAAGGTTTCCAACTGTCCTAATGATCAGCAAAGCATAATTCTAACTACCACAGTGGTCCGCATTCGACGCTCCCCCCCAATGATAACCCAACACCTAAACTCCTATTGGGAAGGGTCGTAGCACGAGGGAATGTCAATCCTAAACCACATGCTCCTATATGAGATAGTACGACTACATAGTGCTTCTGTGTCCCAATCTATGGTGCACCAATATATTAATTTCCAAGCCGACTACGGCATCTAATCTAGCAATTCATCACATATCCAACTAATCATCATCATCCAACAATTGAATAATCCATGCTTATAATTCCAAAGTAAGAAACAAGTATTTGGAATTTAAAGATACAATATAACAATTCACAAATGCATCCTATGGTAGACAAAGCAGATGCATGAAGATTGCATGATGATATTTAAGATGAAGATGATGCAATAAACATTTAAAAAATTAAGGTCAACGTCCTCTCCCCACTTACCTATTCACGTATGAGAATATCCACACACGATACGAGTAAGATCCGGCGTGTGAAGACGAGTCTCGAAACCTAACATAAAAAGGAAGCTTAGAATACGTCCGTTTTGGAACCATAAAACAATAAAAGACATGGTCACGATGCGTTCAATCACACAAAGGAGGCTGCCGATGAATTTGAGCTCGAATGGAGCTCAATGGACCACAGGTGGGTCATACAAGTGGGTAGGAGGACCCACCTGTGCAAGCTACCCATGCGGACAGCACTCAGACCCACATCGACGGGTGCTACCGGTGGGTCTGGGTACTCGCCGATCCTACCCGCCTGTAAGACCCCAGGGCTCACCCAAGACCGGTGGGTGCTACCGACGGGTAAAGGTACCCACCATTCCTACCTGCCGGTAGGACCTCAGAGCCCAGGTAAGACTGGGGGGTCACACTGGTGGGTCTGGTTACCCGCTGGTGCTACCCACCAGTGTCCAGTAGATTCTGCTGTCCTACTTCTCTTCCTCTTCCGACCTTTTGGGAATCCAAGCGGGTTATTTCCATCACATTTCCCACACATTTAAGGATTCATCCACATGAACACAACATAGATCTAAGTTCAAATTAAGATCTTGGGAAACAATCATCCATTTAGCTCAAGAAACCCCAAAAACCTAAGATCCTTCCCCAACTTCAAATATCACAAAAAATGCTTTCAGATCTTGGTTGCTTTTCCTTCAAAACCTCAAATTATAGATCTCAAGATGCCGATCACTTCTCCAGCATTGAAATGGCAAGGTACGACTTCGGCAACAAGGGGGAGCAGTTTCCCCCACACTTCCTTCCCTTCTCCTCTTTCTTCTTCTCCCCCTTCTTTACTCCTCTCCACCAACCCTTGCTAAAATAATAAATGGGAGAAAGGAGTAAATGCTATTTATATCTTGGGTTATAAACATCTACTAAGGTGCGTTTGGTTTTGTCATTCTATGGCCTGAATCGCATTAAACTGTGATACCTAGCGAAGTAGTTGGTAAAATTGGACACACATGACTTCACTACGACAGGGAAATCGAAACACACATGCTCACCCAAGTTGGGCCTGCTGGGGACCACGTTTCCCTATAGGTGGGTCGCACCCAGCAGTGACCACCCACCTGTTGGCCAAAACGTGGCCAACTTTGCTAGATTTCGGTGAGAACCAATTCTCAACGCGTATTTCACTCCCGCCACTTGTCGTGAACCAAGTTCTCATCATCAAATATGATAACATACCTTCCCCACTCGTACATAGTCTTATGATACATGCAAGAGCATGGCTTAGGTGTGCGAACCACATTGGGCACTGGCTCGAATTTGTCCGACCACCCTGCATTTGAAGTCACCCTTGCTATCATACACCATAGGGCACCCGCATCAACTCTTGTCGGTTTGGACCCTACATGAACAAACTGAATCAACGGGTCAATAAATCAGGTTTAGGGAGCAGTGCTCTACATATACGCTCCTTTCTTGGAGGCTACGTGTTTGACTAGTAGCGAGTTTCCTTATAGCTAACAAGCTTCCTTCATTCAAAGATTCTTCGAGTGACGGCTATTTTGCAGCTTGGTTGTCGCACTACTTCTTTCAAGTGCTTTGAAGCCAATCGGTTCCCCGCATGCTAGCTTATATATGTGGTTATAGCTCAGTAGCTAGGTTGTTGACCTTGGTGGCAGAGATGTGGCCCATCTACTCAGTCATAGCATGACCACTCGGTTATCAACGTAGACATAGAGTGGTTGATTGTAGCCGATCTAAGCAGTGGATCTAATGTGGTGATGTAGCTTGGTCGCTCAGCTATCAACCCATAAGCTCGAGTGTAGCTTAATTGTTAGACAGTCGAATCCTTTCCAATCAGCTTCTTCGATTTTGAGACTGGCTCATCTCGGACTTGCTCAGACCAACTAAGTCCACGTATTACCCTAGTATTAGTGAGTACTTTTTGCCATAATAGAATGCCCCCCACTTCTACCGATCCACTTGTGGTCGGTTGGAGAGTGGACTGCCCTTGAACTGGCTCTCAGCCGAACCTGGATAAGTGCCCGACTGGTAAACATAATTCTATCCCATCACTGTGAACAAGTTTCCTTTATCCAAGGATTCTCTGAACGACCAACAATGGTTGCCAAGCCACTGAAGATTGTCATTCGTCGAGCGGTGGTGAGGTTCTTGCATAAGCAACCAAACAAACATTAATGCAAGGAGAAATCAACCTCGATATACTCATCCACCTTTTTGGGTTTTGAATTCTAGCTTTTTATTCACTAATGCTTTGCATATTTCTTGGGTCAAGTGCTTAGGTGGTGGCTGCCTTTTATTGATTGACAGATACATTATTGATGGGTTGATGAATGAGGGGATGCCATGTCATCAATCACGTCATCGATTGAGTGTTGAGGAGCCTAACCATCGCACCTGCCCTATTCGAATCTCAGGCTTCCTGGTAAAGGTCATCAAATCTTGGACTAGAATTTAATGCCCCCAATCCCCTAAGGGCTTATGTGTCCTTTTAAGTATTATTACTTATTATTCTTCCTCTTTGATTGTTGAGTGTCCTTGCATACTCCTTTCGTTCTCTACAAATGCTCTCAGGGTCTCGCCGTTGACATTCCTCAATTCATTTCTCCTCTGTTCATGATCCTTTATGGCACTAAGCTTCCCGTTTTCTCTTGCAGGACACCATCCGACTGTTAGTAAGCCCTTTCCTTGTCTCTATTTTTGGTTTCTTATCTTTTCTTTGCACTGTTGCTTCTTTTTCTACCATCAATGGCTTTCTTTGGTAGAGTCCTAAAGGCAGAGATTGGGGAGATCGCCGCTGCCAGCAGAGCTAATTGCTGCTCCTATTGCCTCTCCAGCAGAAAACACCATAAGGGGAGGAACAAGGTCCATTCATATTGCCATTCACGTCATGGAACCGTCTACAAAGATGGGGCCAAGTCTAGCAGTTCCTAGAACCTTTAGAGGAATTGGTCCTACCTTTACCAATCCCATAGGGCTAGACTACGAGGTGGAAAACTTCCATAGACACATAATCTAACACCCTCCCTATTTGAGTAAGGCGCATGCAACCTATAAGTGCATTCCCACTTCAAAGCATGCTAATGCACAACAGTGCTCTACGATCAGCTCAACCACCAAGAGAGAATGCTCTATGATCAGCTCGACCACCAAGAGACGAGTTCCTTCTACAAATGAGAAGGCTTGCAGCCCGATCAATGATGAAATGTGCTTGTATAAAAACTTCTTCAGGGCTGGGTTCCGATTTCCTATCCACCCTTTGCTCAACGAGATCTTTGCTTGGTTTGGAATTTTCCCCCTCAGCTAGTCCCGATAGGTGGTGGAACGTGCTGGGGTTTTGCACCCTCATGTTCAATCTTGACTGAGCGACCTCTTTCAACCTTTTCCTGACCTATTTTAACTTGAGTATGTTAGGCCATTGCTATGGCTAGTACACCTTGAGCCAGCGTTTGAATGTCAAGTTGGTGGAGGAAATCCTTCTTCTATCAAGGGATGAAAGAACAAGTTCCTTTTTGCGTCAGGATTTAAAGGTTTGCCAACTAAGAATGTCTGCTACAAGCCCGACATTACAAGGGTGAACATTTATGTCACACCCTGCTTTCTTTAGCAAAGGTATGTTGTCACACCCCGTTCACACATAACCGGATTGGTGATTGGGCTAACACTTGTCAACCCAAAACCTGCCAGGATCATCTGATGCAATAGCCACTACACAGCATACACACAACTAAAGAAAGAAAATTTTGTATTTCAGCGGAAGTCTTATATGTATATACTTGTAAATAGCCCAATACTCCTGATACTCAAATTGTATTACATAATACATTTACATGTGGTCCCATAGGCATGATATATACACAAGAAATACAATTTAAATATCCAGAGCACAAAAGGGGTAACATCACAAAATAATCAAAAAGAATCTTGGGTAAGTATCAATGTTGCTGTCCTACAACACAACTCTCGTATGGGCACTCAGCCCGATGCCCAAGACTTCGGGAACCCACCAGTCCTCAGCTGAAAACTCCACAGTGGGTCCTGGCTCTAGCTCTTCAGTCGAATAACCTACAAGATCATCTAACAAAAAAGGATGTGTATGAGGGATGAGCTCACTAGCCCAGTAAGTGAAAAGAAGGATCAAGCAAGCATTTTCAATACAAATGAACCTATATGCATGCAAGTCCATTTTTATTATCCTAAATCACCTAAATAACATTTCTAAGTCATAAGCTATATGCTACTCACAACCACAGTACGCGTATGCCCTGGTTACGAGTCGCGAACTCCATCCCGTGATACGACAATAGGGTTGTGGAAAAGGCCAGTCGTGGGTACCGAAAAGTAAATTATTGTTCTTCAGCGACATTAAAGTAAAATGGGCCTTACCCAGCATTAAAGTAAAAGCAGTACGATTGACCCTCTGATTATATCACCAAAGTTGTTGACTGTCCTAGTGATATGCTAGGCGTACTTCTAACCGCCACTGCTAGTATACAACCTCAAGCTTTCCCCCAGTGATATACCCAACACCTAAACCCCTGTTGGGAAAGGTCATAGCATAGGGATATATTATTCCTAACCACATGCTTCTATATAAGATAGTACAACTGCATAGTATCACCGTGTCTCATTCCATGGGCCACCAATGCATTCGTTTCCAAGCCGAATACGGCATCTAGTCTAGTAATGCATCACATTTAATAATTTAAAATCATTTATCTCATAACTCAAGAAAGGATAAGCATTTATCAATTAAATTCATAACATAATGAATATAAATGAATTTCATAATGCACAAGATAATGCATGCAAATGGAATTTGTGAATGACTAGTCTACACATAGCAATATAGTGATGACATGGCTAGTCTACAACAATAATGGAATGATACAAAAACACTCCAAAAATAAAGTCAACGTCCTCTTCCCACTTACCTAGATATGTACAATGTTTCACCCTTAGTACGAGGAAGATCCGACGTGCGGTGATATGAGTTTCTAGTAGAACCTATCATAAAAAGGTTGAGTTTAGCATATCTCTACTTTAGGCTCATAACCAACGAGGTACGATGATCCCAACGTGTTTAAAATCATTAAAAAAAGGTTACCTGAAAAAATTGGGCCCAATCAGAACCTGATGGGTTGGATTGGTAGGTCAACTTGCGGGCCAGGTACCCATTAGTCCTTGCCTGCTGCTTGACTCAGGGGCTCTGCCTAGACCGACGGGATATGAGCGGTGAGCCAGGTGTCCACCGATCCTTGCTCGCTGCTCAACCCAGGGGCTCTGCCTGCAGTGACAGGCCAGGTGCCCACCAGTCTTTGCTCGTCTATTGAGCCAGAAGCCCAACCAAGATAGGCGAGCTCTGGATTGGTGGTCTAACCACTTCCAGGGCACCCACCAATCAAAATCAGGATTTTTCTGTTCACCTCTATTCTTCATCCTATTGTTTTATGGTTGTCTTTATTGGCAACCCGGCCACGTGGCAGTGATGACGTGGCCAGTTTGGGTGACATGGATAGAAATGATGACATGGTAGTGTCCAGTGTCACCGATGAGATAACAGAGCCGTTTGGTATGCATGAAATGGTTTGATACATCCTTAGTATGTGGTGCAGTTTTCTAGGTCAAAATTGGTAAATTTGATCTATTTATGTTCGGGGGGATTTTTGATAATGAGAATGACATTTTTTGAAGATCGATTCTTCATGAAAAAGATAGACTGTAATTTACCTAGTCCAGTGCATTTTATTTTGTCACATTTCGATACCGTATGAAGAAGTTACGATATTTGTGACAGTCAAGGGAAATTTCAGAATTGAAGAAATCTTTTTTAAAGGAAGTGTTCTCCATGTAACGATACGAAAAAAATCCAATCTTTCCAACGGTTTCGATTTCATCACGTTTCGATTTCATATGAGAAAGATGCGTCATTGGAAAAGTCTAGGGGCATTTTGGTCTTTTTACATGACTGAGTCAGATGATTGAGTCTTCTAGAAAGTAGTAGAGCGTCCAGTTACGGTTCCAACACACTTCGTTTCATCTCGATTGGATATCGTATGAAAAAAGTTATAAATATTTCCATAAAGCCAGTTCAAAAATCCAAAACCGAAAATTCATCTGTATGCTCTAGGTGTTGGGTGGATTTTTCAGAATTTATTTTTAAAATTTAAAGGGATTTTATGTAATTTTGAGATTTTGAAGGTCTTAGTTGATAAGGGGTGTTTAGCATTGGAAATATGAAGACAGGGGCTTATGCGTATATAAGAGAATCAGAGGGATCCTTAATACACGGCTCAGATTGAGCCACGTCGGTCAAATTTAGATCTGACGGTTCGTGCAAGAGCTTGGGTTGAAGATGCTTACCCGAGGCTTGTCATTGGTGGAGTGTATTAGATATGATTGAGTCTTGATTGTGTGTAGCGCATGTGCATATAATCTATAAAGAGATTCTTCATATCTTGATCTGAGCCAATCATATCAGATCGGTTCCGATCTAACGGTCAAGATCAATGGAGCTTTATTAAAGTTAGTCGACAACATATCGTGAAACTCGCTACACCAACCAATTAGTGATCGACAACGCATCTGACAATGTCAGCGCGTATGTCATAATGACATCATAGAAATTCAAAACCTATAGTTTAGATCTATTGTCCGTTGGTTTAATCGGACGGCTCAGAATAAGAGATACCTTTCAATGAGATCTACGGTCAGATCTACGCCTCTGTTGTGCAAACCACCGTTGTAGCCTACGCCACCCCTCCGAAGATTCTTTTTTAGGCTATCTCATTGCTCCAACTTCAAATGGTCATATCTCACTCATTTTAACTTGGGTTTGGGTGAACCAAGTTTTGACTTCTTCATTTTTCAAGTCCTACACTATGGAAGCAAGAAAAATGAGTTTTGAGTGAAGGAAGACCACGGTTTTGGCAAGAGAAGCTTCCCCCTCTTTTCTGGTCCTTGAATGAACATAAATACTTGATGATAATCATTCTTAGGCCATTAAAGGAGGTAAAAGAGGTGGTTGAGGTGTGTTAATGATACATTAACTTAAAGCCAAGGAGAAAGAGAAGAAAGCAAGGACGTGTTTGCTTTGAAGAGTAAGAAGCCAAGGAGAGAGAAGGTGTGAGCACAAAACTTGTCAGTACAAGTTTCCAGTCATCCCAGGCAATCGGTTGTGAGATTCTCTAATCTTTGATTTACATTATATGCATGTATGTATGTTAGGGTTAGTTGTGGATGAATGTATACATGCTAGGTTAGTTGTGGATGAACTGTAAGCATGCTAGCTAGTTGTGGATGTATATGTTAGGCAGAGCTTGACTGTAGGGCATTGATATAAGCTCAAATTTACTGTATTCTTTATTGAGTGCTTAGTGGGTGCTAAGCACTGAGAGTGGGTGCTCCTGTGTAGTTGGTGCTATATATTATACTGGCACTGAGAGCGCCATCTCAGCTTCGGCATCAGAAAATTGGGTGTGGGTGATCCCGACTGTGGGTATAGTCAAAAGTAGTGTATTGAGTAGATACGAAGCCTTTACAGGCACTACTCCGGGGATGTAGGAAAATTTTTGAACCTCGTAAAAATCCTGTGTTGTGGGTGCTTGTTGTTTGCATTTTATATTGAAGTGTGTGGAATGTGGAATGGGTGTGCACACTTAGAAGTGCCTATGAGAGACTGAGTGTGCATACGACTGTGTGCAAACAGGGATAGGTATATCAGGTTTTTCTTAGCTAGACATCAGACAGGTTTTTAGGGATCGGAATTAGACTCACTGATTCACCCCCCTCTTAGTGACTGCCGAGTTACAGTACATCCCACCTTGGGGAACCACAAGGGGTCGATTTGATCACATTTTCCACACATCTAAGTTTTAGGCCTGGATTCTAACCTAGTTCTAGTATCGATTCAAAGTTTTAGGCTTAGATCTTACCTCTTTGCTCAAGACCACCTTCAAAAACCCCAAATCTCTTCTCTAGCTCAAGAAATCATCAAATGCTTCTCAAATCTTACGATTTCCTCCTCTAAAAATTTCAAAAACAATATGTAGGCCTTTCGTTAAACATTAGATTCATATTCTCAAGTGGGATTAACAAGATCTAAAGGAATTCTACCCTAATCATAGGGTTTCACTTAGGGTTTCTTGAGGGTTTAAGAAATATGGGTTTCACTCACCTCAAAATGTAGATCTCAAGATGAGGATCACTTTTCCCGCGTCGGTATCAAAAGATCCAACCTCGGTGTCGCACTACGAGCACCTCTTCCTCTTTTCTTCCTTCTTCTTCCCTTCTCTTTCTCTCTTTTCTCTCTCTTCTTTACTCTTGTCACCCACCGTCCAAAGTAATAAATGAGGGAAAAGAAAAGGGTATAAATGCTATTTATACTTGGGTAAAAATATCTAATAACCAAAGTGGTAGGTCACACTGGTGGATCCGACCCACCAATGGCCACCCACCAGTCGGCTGTAACTTAGCCAAATAATTAGGATTTCGATGGGGCTCAGCCTCGACACGTATTTCACTCCAGGTAATTGACCAAAATGCGTACTCGACATAAAATATGGCTACATACCTTTATTGTGCGTACATAGCCTTGTGATACGTGCAAGTGCATGGCTTAGGCACGCGGACCTCACTAGGCACCAACTCAGACTCGTCTGGTCATCCCGAGTTCAGGGTCACCCTTGCTACCATATTCCATAGGGTACCCAACTCAACTCGATCGGGTTTAGATCCTATATGACCAAATCGAACCAACCGGGTAATTAGACTGGGTTTAGAAAGTAGGGTATCACATATGTGGCACTAGACACCTTACCGTATTCAGTCGGCCTATTTCCTCTGTATACTATAAGGTGTCCAATTGCAAATCACATATATAACAGTGCAGTATATATATAGTTCTAGTGTTTGCTACATGATAAGACATAATTTAAAATTACATTTGATTTCCTTCTCATCTCCAAAACAAATATGTATAATATTGTCCATCACATTAGTAGTATTAACATATACATTAGAGTATCTCTAGTACAGCGGAATGTATAAAGAAAAAGTGTTCATGTAAAGTCTATAGTTCACTCAGAAGATTTGGCCTCCAAAGGCACAGTGCCACAGTCAGATCCGTGCTCTGTCTCAACTTCTGGGACACTAGCCAAAAGGTCCATGGCCATTCCCGTATGAATAGCGTCGATAATCGGTAGAAAATCGATCTCGCCATCTAGGCAGAGCGTAATAAGTGGGGTGAGCACAACATGCTAAATGAGGAGGTGGGGAAGGCAGGCAAGCAAACACAATACAAATGATGCAATCCATGCTCCACACCTTATATGATGCTCATTGATTAAGTTAAATTACACTACTTCCTAATCCATTACAAAGTCTATAACATGGTATAGTGCTATGCAACGTAAGTGGTATCCCCTTTCCCAATACGTCAAGCTCCAGGGATACAAGCTAGTTGCAAGCAAGAGTCAACTAGTCCTGGAAAGAACCTCGGTCTCCCGGCTAACCCCTAGGTTAGTAACCTCAGGCAGTCAAGTGTACAGTATGTCGTACCCTGTTGCTATCAGTCTCTAGGTATAGTACGTCGTACCCCATAAGTGTACTGCTATTCAGGCAGCCACTGGTTTGGATTAGTCAGTATCTTGCCCCTATTGACAAGGGGTTGTAGCACCAGGTGGTGATAAATCCTAACCCACAAACCTTCTATATATTTCAAACATCAACCATTCATACCACACACGAATAAATGTCAGGCACTCACTCGTGTCCCGTCTTACCTGTCATACCTTTTCCAACTTCCAGTTTCATAGTGTCAGTAATAGGTAAATAACATGCACATAAAACTATGCATGAGGGTCAAGCATAAATTAAAATAAAAAAAACACTCAATAAATAATTAGTCTCCCACTCACCTTATTTCTCAAATCCCTGTGCAATAGATTCCCCGATTAGAGTTATATCCTCACCGAATATTTTGGTTCCTAATTACACAGTGTATTTAAATACAATATTCAGTCTAAGTAATTATATCCCAATATCCATTTTAATTACAACCCCTAATTTCCAAATCTTAACTGGATTTCCTCTACATATAACCTTTCTACTGGTAGGGCCACATTTACTTTAGGATTACTCTGGGTATTGTGGTCCCAGACATAATCCTTTCTTCCCACGGGGAACCTTTTTTTTTTTGTTGAAGATAATGTCCACAGACCCTATACATACACATGGGTTTAGTGTCCAACATGGTAGCCAGTTCAGCATTCTGGAACCCTCACTGGCAGGTTAGTGGGGCAGCCACTGGCCAGTCGCTCAAGCTTGTTGGTGCCACTTTTCCTGTAGAATCCGATTCTGCCAGTGACCATACTGTACAATGTACACTATAATAACCAAATTGGGTTTACATTCCCTTCTATGATTCTGTTTAGGCATGTCAGGTCTGAAGATGTGGGTTAGGCTTCACACTGACCCATCTTTGGGGTTCACTAGATGGCATTTAGGGCTGGTACACCCTATTATGTAGAATTTTTAGGGTTTCACAGGGACTAAAACAATTTTACATAATAGAACCCGTTCTCACAAAGATTAATCTATCAATTAGGATTAAAAGCAAAGGCTTATGTTGCATACTAACAACATAATTCCTTTGCATGGTGTACCTTAGCATTATCTCTGACCGGATCCCAGATTTACTTTTAAATTCAAGGGATAAGTACAGAAGGCTATGGATACACACCTGAACTTCAGTACTACATTTTACCCACAGAACAATGGGCAATCAAAAAGGACCATTCAAACTTTGGAGGACATACTTCGGGCCTGTGCTCAGTTACAGTTGGGATGAGCATGTCTCACTTATCTAGTTCTCCTACAACAACAACTATCAAGATACCATCACTATGCCTCCATTTGAAGCACAATATGTTACGAAATGTCAAACTCTTCTTTATTGGGATGAGGTTGGTGAGTGGCATATCTTAGGTTCGGACTTGATACAGGCCACTAGTGAGAAGGTGGGTGTGATCAGAGAGAGAAGTAAAGCAGCTAAGTCCAAGCAGAAAAAGTATGCTAACGTTAGGAGAAAAAATCTAGAGTTTAAAGTTGGAGATAAAGTGTTCTTGTGACATCCCAATCAAAGGGGTGATGTGGTTCAGCAAAAAAGGATTGTTGAGTCTGAGGTTCTTGGGACCATATGAAGTGTTGGCACAGATATGATTGGTAACATACAGGATAGCACTACTGCTAGAGGTGGATGTTGTACATTATGTATTCCATTTGTCAATGTTGAGGAAGTACGTCCCTGACCCAACTCAAGTCCTGATTTATATACCATGTGAGTTGGATGGAGATTTTGCCTACACGGATTATCTTGAGAAGATCATCGATTAGAAGGATTACATCCTCTATAATCATACTATTTCTTTCGTTAAGGTATAATGTATAAACCACTCAGAGCAAGAAGCATCCTGGGAGTGAGAATATGAGATAAAGAAGAAATGCCATGGATTATTTGACTTACCAGGTATGCTGAATTTTGAGGACAAAATTCTTATAAGGTGGGGGGAATGTTATACCCGTGCCTTAATCTGGTCAAATTTGAACTTTTGTGATAGGTCTCACATCGGATTTTGTTAGTACCAATGACTTATGAATTGCGGCAGTCTATTGTCATTAAGGAAGGCCCAACCTACCAATATTGGACTTGCCTGAAGAACTGGAGGGGATTCAAACCTTCCAAGCCTAAGCGGTAAGTGACCTAGCACCTTCTCACTTGAGCCCTTTCACATAGTAGAATTGATCGGGAAGACTTGCACTTCTAGATTGCGGAAGTCTACTGTCATGAAGGAAGGAATGAATCGACCTTCCAATGCAAGACTTTCTTAAAGAACTAGAGGGGATTCAAAACTTCCCAGCCTAAGCGGTAAGTGACTTAGCACCTTCCCACTTGAACCCCTTCATACAGTAGAATTGATAGGTAAGACCTTACACACATCCGTAGGGTACCCCTACTAATTGGCCAATGGTGGAAGGAAGGCTGTGAAAAAACAGCATTGGGACGACCATCGAAAACAACACCTGAATCTGGTGACCTCATCCTGGTGGTTCATGCTCTACTAAAATGGCTTCGATGCCTATAGGTCCCATTACATGCATCGTGGCCTACTCTGACCAACATTCTAAACAACATTACACCTTTCCCCATGACTTGCACACCCTGTGAGTCTAAGGTGGTGGGCCAACGTGACCCAACTGACAACTTAAACAATTTTGGTCTCGAATAGGTGCCTAGAAAACAGGCCCTAAGGCCATACCGTATATAAGGGAGAAAAGAGCTCTCGACTACACGCGTGGTTTCCAATTGCCGATGAAAGTAGGTGCTACCTTCACAAACCCTCTTTCTATTTATTTTTTGTTTTCGATTGTGAGCAAGGAGGCCTTAACCGTAGTGTTTTCCAATAGTAGAGTTAGTGTGCACCGCTCTCCCATGCATGTTTTCAGAGTTCATGCAAGCTAACCGAGCTCTAGTGACATTTTGACCAAATAAGGAGGTTAGGGTTTCAACTATTTGTTTGTGATCTCCCAAACGGATCGGTGAAAACATAGATAGTTTGGCTAAATGAGAGGTGGGAAGATCCCTTACAATCTCTACGGAATAAATCTCGATGATCGGATCCGAGCTAGAAAAACCCCAAAAGCTTACTAAACTTCTGGGTTTGACACTATGAGGAGGGCTATTGGAAGCACAGGGTCAATCCGATGAACCCATAGCCCTTAAATGGCTTCTACCCAGGCCACCAGATTCACCCTGGTGAGATGAACCCTAGATTCAGTGACCTGAATCTGGAGACCACATTTTCTGAACTATCAAACTTTTAGGGGGAAACCCTATGCTTGATGTTCTCGACATGTGTTAATGCTCATTTACCCTTGTACCTAGGAAAGGGACGATTACAAATGGTAAGGCCTAGCCGGGTTTGACTCAGGTTTACAACTTAGGATTTTTCACCCGTCCGGTCAATAGACAAAGTGAGTGGTGGTCTAACTTTATTTTGGAGTGTTTTAACATTATAGAACTAGTGCATGCCATAGCAATCATGTGTTGATAATTTTAACTTCTTGTATGATTTATATGAATTGTATAACATATTGAATTATATTTGAACTGTATAGCATATGTTATTATATTTTATCTGTGTGACGGGATTCGGTGGTCGACGTGGTTCCAGTACAATGATCGTTGTGTGGATGATTGCATTATGCATTGGGGGCACATCAGAGTTAGCTATGGTTGTGGATGCATGATGTCGTCAATGGTAATTTCAGTATCATGTACGTAATGGCCATACTTGGATATGGGTGCTCGTGTAGCCGATGGTAATTTTGGTACTATGTATCCATACTTAACTACTTGTATGCTAATAGGCTGGGATATGGATGCGATGTGTCCACTGGAGATTCCGGTATCGTATTCCATACTACTTAGTATCTTTATTTAAGGTATGTAGCATATTGTGATTAAGTCACATTCATTATGCTACGATCCCTTGCCAATAGGGGGTAAGGTGTTGGATAACTCAACTGTGGTATGTTCGATGAAACATTTCCGAATGCCACTTCTGCAGTACGATATGATTGTTTCCAGAGGAGAAAACTAGTCTAGTGTGGCCGATGGTAATTCCAATGTCATGACTGCCAGGATGGGATTATCAAGGTTTACCGGGTGATCGATGGTCGCATCCTGAGATCGACAGGATCCTATTCATAACTAGGGTTTGTATCGGTGAGTGATCGATGTGCAATTCTCGGGACCAGGGAATAGTAGCATGAACCCGATTTAGTTGTATTTTAGGTGGTTTAAAGTAAAATGAACTACATCATTCTTGCATTATGGACTATGTGTATGTGCTTGAATGAACCACATCCCTCACTGAGTTAGTTGGAGCTCTCACCACATACGTGTTGCTTTTTAGATAATGATATAGGTGTTGTCGTGCCATTGGGCTATGACACTTCTTCCTCTATGCGTAAGTACGGTGGTGACTGGTGGACACAAGAACCTAAGTAGCACGGTCCCAATTGTGCTTATGATACCGGTGCATACGCCGCACCTTGAGCCCAAGTGATATAGCCTGCCGTCATCTTTGATACTACATTTTTGGATGTTATACCTTTTGGGTTACTATATGTATGTTTTGATAGATGTTAAAAGAATAACTTGTGTTATGTAAAATATTAACATTAGTTTTTTTCTCCAACAGATTTATGTTATTCTTATTACAGTATACTCTGATTCCACTACGATGATTTTAGTTGGTTCAGTAATGTTGTAGTTGTGACGGGTAAGGTACAGCTATCAAAGATCTTGGTAGAGATATAAAGCGGGTAAGCATCTTATTCATTCCGCTAGTATGCTAGCGAGAGCGGGGTGTGACAATATCTATAATTATATCTAACATGATTGTTAGTGTTAAGTGTAAGACTTCGAGTATGTTAGTAGTAGCTACTAAGGAGACATCTATTGCTTTTCTACAATATCTGCAATAGAAGGAGTTCATCGCCAACCCCAAGGCAATGTATACATTTTCTGCATGATAGCTCGATATCTCTTACGTGCGTCTGGGCGTGGGGAACACGTCATTATCATAGAAGCAGTAAAGAAACTTTGGAAGACTGTGACATAGTCCCTAAGATCCTAGAGGAAACATATAGGGGATTCGATAAGATGAACTTCAATAAGAAGGTTGGGAGAAATCATTACTTGGGATGTCCCGTCATATTCCTATTATGGATAATGGAAAGGCTACAATTGGTGAGGCCATTGTGTGGTAATCAGCTGAAGATCTCCAACTATCAAGACAAAAGGGAGGATCCCGAGTTCAAGTCCATCACCGATTGGGAGAGATATTTGCAAAGTAAAACTCGCTAGGGTATAAGATGGAACTACCATTGGTGGCTATAAAGAGGTTGTTTAATGAGAACTCCTGATTGCAATTACGTCATATTAATGGGAATGACCCACACATAATTCTAGCTATCTTCCTACATCATGCGACAATATCAACTGTAGTAAGGGGACCTCGAGGAACTCGTTAACTTCTACCAATCTCAAGAGTTGACTCTCTCCCCCTTTGACAACAAATACAAAGGGGGGCAAGTGGACTCCCCCTGAGTCCATATAGGGGCAACATCAATAACAAAGATGCTCCCCCTTTTCCTGATGCACCTACTGCTTGGGGAAAATTACCTCTCCCAACTTCTGTCTGAGGAACTCAAACTGCTCATTGGGAAATGGTTTAGTAAAAATGTCAGCTACCAACTCTATCGTAGGGAAAAAATTTCAATCTGATTTCACCTTCTGTGATTTCGTCTCTCAATAAATGATACTAGATAATAATATGCTTCATTTTTTAGCATAATCAAGTTCTTAGAAATATTGATTGCACTAGTATTGTCACAATACAATGGCATTACCTGCACCACCTGATCTTTCAACATCTGTTTCATCCACAACACTTGTGTACAACAAAATGTAGTTGCAATATACTCTGCCTCTGTAATTGAAAGGGAAACAAAATACTATTTTTTACTATGCAAAACTACCAAACTATTCCCCCAATAGAATGAACCACCACTAGAACTCTTTTTGTCATCAACATCCTGCCAAATGTGCATCAAAAAAGGATGGAAAAGTGAAGCTCTTGATCTTTGGATACCATAACTGTAGAGCCCTACTCTTTAAACCCAGTTTTATTGACTGATTGGTTCGGTTTGGTCTCATAGGGTCTGAACCGAAATAGGTTGCTGCCGGTGCTTTGTGGTACATGATGGCAAGGGTGATGTCAAATGCGGGGTGGCCGGATGAGATAGAGCTGGTATCCGAGATGATCCATACTCCTAAGCCGTACCCTTGCACATATCACAAGGCCATGTATGAATAGAAAAGGTAAGTTATCGTATTTGAACAATAGGAACTTGATCCACAACACGTGGCGACAATGAAGTACATGTTAAGACTCCGTTTTCCTCCAAAATATAGCAAGGTTGGCTTGTTTGGCCAACTGGTGGGTGTCACTGGTAGCTGCGAGACCCACCAGTGTGACCCACTTGTTAGGGCTTTGTGGACCCCAGCATGCCTGGCTTGGATGAGCACATGCATTTTGACCTCCTCGTTGTAATGAGGTCTTGTATGCCCAAAGATATCGACTACATCACCCAGAAATGTGATTAATGTGTTTTGGTCCATAAATGGGCAAAACCAAATAGGCCTTACAAGATATTTATGAGCCAAGGTATAAATAGCCTTTATAACTCTCTCTCTCTCTCTCTCTCTCTCTCCCTCATTTATAGTTTTTAGCAAAAGTGGGTGAGAGGAGTAAAGAAGAGGGAGAAAGAGGAAGAAGGAGAGAAGGAAGAGAAAGGAGGCTCACCCCTTTGATTCTGAAGCACATCTTGCTTGTCCGTAGTCAAAATAACAACCGGTGACTTGAGATCTTCAGCTTGAGGTAGGTAACACCATGAATCTTGAGGTTTGATGAAACCCTCTTTGTATATGTTTGGTCTACAGGGTAACAAAGACATTGCGTGTGATTTTCGTTGAAGTATTTGAGGAGAGGAACAAAGATTGGAGGTTTTTGAAGTGGCATTTGAGTTTGGGGAAAAAGGTTTCAAGATTTGGGGTTTTTACAAGTAAATGTATGATTTCTTCTCCCAAATCTTGTTGTTGTCTTAGATCCATGGTACAATCTAGTAGGTGAAGCTTAGAATGTGTGGAAAATGAAGTGGGAATCACCCCATTGGAGTTCCAAGTGTTGGAATGGAAGAACGAAGAAAAAACAGCAGAGTCTGAGAGAACCAGTGGGTAAGACCAGTGGGTGCCTGACCCTCCGGTGAAGACCTACCAGTCATTCTTGCACTTTTGGATCTACTGGTGGGTAAGACCGACGGGTCCCTGACCCACTTGTATGACCTACCAGTAGCTCAAATGAGCTCTAATTGAATCCAAATTCGACGACAAACTTCCTTACGCAATTGTTCGCATAGTGACCATATCCTATGTCGTTTATGGTCCCGATTTATATGCATTTCTAAATCCTTTATCTATGCTAAGATTCAAGAAACTCATCTCACTCCGGATCTTACTCGTACCACAAGTGCCAATTCTCCTACAAAAATAGGTAAGTGGGGAGAGGACTTTGATTCTTAATTTGTGGAATGTTTTTGGCATCCTTTGCACTCATGAACTATATTGACATTCCAATTCTCATTCTCATGCATATGGTTGATGAATGAATGACGTATTTAGAACTGAACATGTTATATTTTAAATTCTATATGCATTGTTATATGTTGCATCTTGAGAATGGATTTATCATGTGATGTATATGATGCTAATTTGCCAAACATATGTGGGATTTTCTAGAATAGATGCCATAATCGGCTTGGAAACAAATTCATTGGTTCACCGTGGAATGGGACACGAAAGAGCTATACAGTTGTACTATCTCATGTAGGAGCAAGTGGTTAGGATTTCATAAACTTCCGTGCTACGACCCTTCCAAACAGGGGTTTATGTGTTGGGTTATCATTGGGGGGAAGCGTCGATTGTGGACCACCGTGGTGGTTAGAAGTATGCTTGGCTGATCATTAGGACAGTTGGAACCGTGGTGATATATTCAGAGGACCAATCGTACTGCTTTTAATTTCTTCTGTGGTTCGGCCACGATTTACTTTTCTACTGTGGTTCAGCCATGATTTACTTTTCTGTTATGGTTCAGCCAAAATTTACATTTCTGATGTGGTTTGGCCACAATTTACTTTTTTGAGTGCTCACGGTGGGCCTCCTCCTATAACCCTATGGGCATATCGTGGGATGGAGAACGAGTCTCAGACCCGGGGCATACGCACACTGTGGTTGTGAGTAGCACGTTACCTATGACCTAAAATGATTGTTTAGGTGGACTAGGATTAAAATGAATTGCACGCATTTGTATTTATTTGAATTGCATTTTCCTGTGTGTCTTTCTTTCCATTTACTGAGCTAGTGAGCTCACATCTCGTGTACACACCTTTTTAGATGATTTTGCAGGCTATTCAGTAGAGAAGCCCGTGCCAGGTCCGATTGACGAAACCCCAGTGGGGGATTGGTGAGTCCCCGAAGAATTTGAAACCGGTGAAGGTTGCTCGTGTGAGAGTTGCGTTGCTAGGCAATAGTGATAGATTCAGTTTAACGTACTTTTTTATTCTTTTGGTATATTCCCTTTTGTGCTCTCGATATTTAAATTACTATTTCTTGTGTGTAATTATCATGCCTGCAGGCCTACATATAAATATTTTATGTATAACAATTTGGGTATCAAGAGTATGTGGGAATTACAAGTTATTAACGATGACAAGACTTCCGCTATATTATATTATTACATTCCATTGATCATGTGTGGCTTGTTGTGCTATGATTATTGTATCAGATGATCCTAGTGGTTTTTGGGTTACCCAAAGTGAACCCGATCACCGGTTTGGTTCTATGTGAACGGAGTGTGACAATAACCCATTGTCACTAGTCCCCTTAAATATCTAGAAATCCTCTTCACTACTACCACATGTGTCTCCTTTGGTCCTATTAATCGAATTGGGTCTTGACCCGGTTCATTCGTGGGTTGCCCACTTAGGGAAAATATAGACCTACTAATAAGTTTAGCCACAATAAAGTAAGATTTTGACCTAATCTCAAGAGTTGTATCTCTCTCTCTCTCTCTCTCTCTCTCTCTCTCTCTCGCTTAAGTGTGTCTTTGAGGATCTCCACTACTATCCTTGGATTTGGAGGGGGGAACTTTGCCTAGTGAGATCGTTGCAATCCTTCCATTCATATAGGACGCATACAAAAACCCAATCCAATTGGCTACAATGAAAGCAACATCGAGGTAACCCTATATGTACCTTTGTGCTTTGTTGCGCTTGATCATGCACTTCCACGACTTTACCACATTACAAAACCATAACAATCCATCCCAAACCTTTTCCATGATGGACTTGCACAAGTGCCTCATAGCAGGTCATTGATTCTCTCTCATCCTGGGGCTACAGAAATTTTATTTGGCTTCTATTTTGCACGCTAAAGATTATCTCTAGCCTTTGCGACATGCCCCTTGAAAACAAAACTGAAGAGAGATCATGAGGATGGGGGATTTTTTTTTTTTCAAATCACAATAAAATAATTACATCATGTTTTGTTTTAAAAAAAAAAAAAGGAATTTTCTTCTCAATTAAATCAAAATCAATGATGGATAAGGACTTTTTATCTTTATTGATTATGTCATCTTTCTTTCTTAGTAAAAAATCCAGGGGTAATTTAGTTCCATCCAAACCGAATTGCATCAAATCGAATTCGGATCGGTCTTGACCTCAATTTGTTTGATTTCCAGCTTGTTTGTGCGGCCAATGTTGCACTCTTGAGAGAGAAAGACAGGCAGAGGGTTTCTTTAAGAGGAAGAAGAATTTAGGGTTTTAGTAATTAAGGTTTAGTGAATCCTATCCCAAATTAATTATATACCCTTTAACTTAAGTTTTGCGAAATGGGAGTGTTTTTTGTAGCTATACTGATTTTTATTTTTTTTGTGAGATCGATTACCATGATAATGCATGTTTTATATTACTTGCTTTATAAAGTTTGATCATTGGCATAATGTTTGAGTTTTAAAAGTAACCGCAAGCGTACAAATCAATGTAACTAACGGGTCAAACACGAGGAGGCAACCACTTTATCTTTAGCTTCTTTTAGTAATGCGAAAGTGAACAGATTAATTATAGTGATCTACCTCTAACTACCGTCCTAAACAAATGCATCTAAAATAACGTTCTAACCAACACAACTAGGGAAATTTGAATTGCAATTGAAATTAAAAACCTAACCATTAGTCATCTAGGAATTTAAATACTCAAACCACATAAATAAAAAGCAATAAATAAAAAGTAAAAGAAAATGATTGAAATAAAATAAAAGGGGAATAAAGCTAGAGAGAGGCACACAATTAGGTATCTCTACTTAGCCCGAGGGATGCACTGTCAATAATACGAGCTTCCCTACTTGACTAGAGAGTACTCTAACAAGGGCTTTTCTACTTGGTTTTAGGGAAAAGGATGCAATATAAATAAGAAAAGTAAAAGGATGGTTCCATAGCTAAAGAGGGGCAAAGCCAACACATGCATCTAGCCAAGGACCTTGGGGGAAAGGGAAAGCATCAAAGTAAAAAATTGAAAATTAAAATCCTAAATTAAGAATGAATGGATAGTAAGATGAGGGAATGAGAAGGGGGGTGAGAAGACTTATGTAGAAGCCTATTTACCTGAACTTCAATCCTTGAATTGGAAACTTGGCAAATTTAAGATACTATTTGCCCCAAAAACCAAATCTAAAATTGCTAGGCCTGGAGAAAACAAATCTTGAAGAAAAACTTGCACTAGCACTTAAACAGAGATGCTTCAAAGCTTGGTTCTTGTCACCTAGATCTAAGCGTTAAACTAGTAAATTAAAATTATTACAACTTGAATAGCATAAACAAATAAACATAAAAGACTTTGCAATCATTTAATCAAACAAAATTACAAAAGTGTTTAAAGAAAAAATAAAGAACTAAAACTAGAACTAAAAAGAAAGCATAACAAAAGTTGAGAAGAAGAGGGCAAGAAAAGGAGTGAAGGACGCCCTTCAAGGCTTGGGTCATTGCTCTTTTATAGAGAATGGGGGAGAGAATGAGAAGGACACCTAAGGGGAATCCTCTTGTGATCGTGTGATGAGGAGGAAGAGAGAAAAGGAAAAAAAAAGAGAGAAAAGAGGAGAATGCCCAAGGGTGGATCCCTTGGATAATTTTGTGAGGTGGAGGGGAGAGAAAGAAGAAAAAATGAGAGAAAATAAGAAAGAAAAAGATTTGAATGGTTGGTTTCCAATTTGGTAGAGAATGGGAAAGATAGGGAGAAAAAATAGGAAAGATTATTATTCCCTTGTCTTTTTTTTCTTTTCTTTTTTCTTCTTTTTCTTTCTTCTTCAAACATGGGCAGCCTCTCTTGGACAATTTTGGTGATTTGGACAATCTTCAAATTTTTGCGAAAATCTCGTCCATGCCCCATGTCTTTAAGTAGGTGGAAAATAGAGAATCTTCAACCAAATCTCCAAAAAAATAGGAGATCTTGTGTTTAACGCCCAAGGAGAGAGAGAGAGAGTGGCACCCAAGGTGGGCCCCTCCTTCTTTGTTGCCATTTAGAATATTCTCTTGTATCCTTGGGACAATTGCAAAAGGGTTGGGCCAACATCTCAGTTCTATTTTGGTCCATTAATATTTTTCTGGCTCGAAAAGAATAATCACGTGTATAGGTGTCTAAACGAATGTGTACTTCTAATGCAACACGTCCATCTTGCTTAGAATTTCATTCTCTTCATAGCCATAAAAAGAAACGTGACCTCTTTACGTGTAAAATATGAGATATGGTGCCTAATAGTCCCAAAGGCCTTTTAAATGCAAAACCTACAAAAAGATAGAAAAACCTAAGGTAACTTCATTCTAAATATGTAAAAATGCATGCTTTACTACCTAAGATTTAACATATAAATGTGCTTATCAGAATTCCCCCACACTCAGACTTTGCTACTCCTCGAGCATAACAAAAAGAATAAAAAGTAAACAACCAAAAACCTAACTCACTTTCGTAGGAATCATGATTGCACTTAGCATGTGCAACAAGCCTTTAAACCCCTTAGGTCACCCCTAGAGTACGAGTTGTGTCTCATGGCTATTCGCAAAGAATATACTCCCAAAATTCAGAAAGAAAATAAATCCCAATCTTGGCTAAAGGTAAGTGCCATATGGATTCGGAGCAAAGATAATTCCTCTTACACTTGATCCCCACACTTGAATTTTTACTACCCCATATCAATTCCAGGCACTAGCATATTTCTTAATTCGGAACTCATCTTGCCTCTTCCAAAACATCCTTATCTTAAGGCAAGACCACTTGTGAAGTAATAGGGAACCAAGGACTAAGGCGTTGGAGTATTTTTGACCAAATATGTTACCAAGACATTTGCACATACTTTCCTACAGTGCAGTTTTTTTTTTCTTATAATAAACTCTATCCTACTCCACTACTGTTGGCCTAAATGACATGGTGGAGCAAACACCAGACACCCAAGTTACTATGTAGCTTCGCTTTTTCCATATATCCACATAGACAGTGATGCCAGAGTTCTTTCAGATATTTCTTCCCTAAGAGTTTCGATCAAGACACCATGCTTCCTGAGGCCCAATGCCCTGTCTAGTTCCACGGAAATCAACTTTTATATCACTTTCCACACTTCATATAAAATTGTGCATTTGTCAACTCATGCCAATCTAAAAAAAATGTCTCAACTCCAAATCAAGAGTACAAGGAACCCATAGACTTACATATGGTACAACACCATAAAACAAGGGTCTCTTATTTTTCAAAAGCGAGTCCCATCTCAAGACACAAGCTTGTTTCTTTTTTCTCAGTAGAGTTTTTATGGTTTAAAATGGGTACCTTAATCAAAATTATTACTTTCATACATCAAGTAACCGAATGGTATGATCATTAGCCAAAAATCCAAAGTAGGACTTCATCCTTCGCAAGCTTAAAAAAAAAAAAAAAAACAAACACAAACAAAGGGAAAAAAAACAAAAAACAAAAAGAAACTGGTTTCCCTACCCCACACTTAAGTTATGCAATGCCCTTAATGCATGGAAAGAATTAAAAGCAAAGATAATGCAAGGGGGTCATACCTAGGTAAAAGTTAATCATCTATGTAAAGAGGTTCATGGAGATCCATGACCTCTTCCAGAGCAGAAGATGACAACTCAATGAATGGCTTCAACCGTTGACCATTGACTTTGAAAATTCAACCTGTGCTAGGGTTCAACACCTCAACAACACCATGAGAAAAAACAGTCTACACAACATAAGGACCATCCCAACGGAATCTCAACTTGCCTGAAAAAATATGCAACCTAGAATTGTAAAGCATATCCTTATCACCAGGTGTGAAAGACTTCCTAAGGATTTTTCTATTAAGAAAAACCTTGGTTTTTGCCTTACAAATCCAAGCATTGTCATAGGCATCATTGTGAAGCTCCTCCAACTCAGCAAGTTGGAGTCTGCTATGAGTACCAGCAATAGGCAGATCGAAACTTAGCTTCTTTATAGCCCAAAAGGATCTATTCTCTAACTCAAATGAAAGATGGCATGCCTTCCCATATACAAGGCGGTAAGGAGATTGTCCAAGATCAGTCTTGAATACAGTTCTGTGAGACCACAAGGTGACCACAAGTCTAATAGACCAATCCTTGCGACTAGGGTTGATAGTCTTTTCTAAAATTTGCATAATATGCCTATTGGATACCTCATCCTGACCACTAGTTTGAAGATGATAGGGTATAGCCAGCTTATGGGTGATCCCATATTTCTTCATAAGGGCCTCAAATAATCAATTGCAAAAATGCTTGCCCCAGTCAAAAATGGGATAAATGATCCCATTATCCATCCATTTAAGTATTTCTTTTTTAATAGCTTCCTTCATCATTGGGTTAGTTCTTCTCTGGGGTTCCGTTGAAGGTTTGGACCCCTCAATGAGGTGAATATGATGATGAACAATAGAATGGCTAATTCTTTTGATGTCAGTCATTGTCCATCCTATGGCATCCTTATTTTCCTTTAGAAGCTCGATCAACTCCTCCTCCTAACTTGAAGTCAAATTAGAAGTAATGATGACTAGAAGAGTGCGATTCTTACCTAAGACAGCATACTTAAGATTGGAGGGCAACTCCTTCAACTCAAGCTTAGGGGGTTCAACAATGGAAGGCTTAGGCATTAAGGTAGATAAGGGTCCAATGGCTCTATAGGTGTTGGAGACGCTAAACCTCACACATAATTCCCTCATCAAATTCACCCAATTGTTCCATATACTCTTGAAATTCATAATCAAAATCAATATCAAAATAAGTTTTAATGGAATCTGGAATTTCTTGGAGCATATGAACTTCCTCCTCATGGGGATTTGGTTGCTTACCCAACCTAAAGACACTAAAATCCATAGAAATATTGCCAAAAGAAAGTTTCATGGTACCGTTCTTGCAATTGATTATGGCATTACTGGTGGAAAAGGAACGGTCTACCAAGAATGATTGGGATCTGATCCCGAATGTTGGCAATTGGTTGGGTGTCTAAAACAATGAAATCAACAGGGAATAAAAATTCCACTACATTAAGTAAGACATCCTCAACTATCCCTTTAGGAATCTTAATAGATCTATCTATCAATTAAAGAGTAGTTTCAATGGCTTTCAATTCTCTCAATCCTAGTTGCTTATACACATAGTAAGGTAAAAGATTCACACTTGCGCCAAGGTCAAGTAAGACATGCTTAATGTAGGTGTTGCCCATGGTACAAGCTATGGTAAGGCTCCCTGAATCCTTATACTTGGCAGTTATAGGCTGAGTAATTATGGAACTAATGTTACCTGCCAAGAACGCCTTTTTGGGCACACGAGTGATGCGTGTGTGAGTACACAAATCTTTCAGGACCTTTGCATAGGCAGGGATCTGGGATATGGCATCCAAGAGATGGATGTTCACTCCTACCTTTTTGAAGACTTCGAATTTTTTTCCATGGAAGCAGTCTTCTTTTTATTTAACAGCCGATTGGGAAAGGGGATAAAAGGAACATAAGGATTGTTAGGATTTTTCCCTTTTTCAGAAGAATCATGTTTGGTTTTCTCAACTAAATCATCTTTAGTTGCTTTAGGTTTATCAAACGAACCTAGAATAAGAGGCACACTTGTGTCCTCAACAGAAGGAGAGTTAACAGGAGTAATAGATGGGGAAGATTTAGATGTTGGTACTCTCGGTCACTCCGAAAAGCATAAATAGCATTACATTGGCTGGAGGGCTCTTGTTATGGACTCTTTTGAATTGAATTCAACTGATTTAGAACTGGTTGATGATTTAAATTCACATTCTTGGGTTTTAGGCTGACTAGGCATCTTCCCTTTTTCCCTTTCATGCAAAACATTAGCAAGTTGGGAGATTTGCTTCTCTATGTTATGTTGGCTTGTCATGAAAGTACTCATAAGAAGTTCCATGCTTTTCTCTAAAGAAGAAAGCCTAGCCAAATCACCACCTCCTCTCATGAATCCTGGAGGTTGATTTACAGGAGGTGGCAGAATAGCAGATTGAGTGGGGATCCTAAAATTGTTCTGCTGATTGGGGAACATGTTCCTTTGATTGGCTTGTTGGGGAAAAACTGCCCTTGACTCAAGGGTTGAAAATTAGAACCTGCTTAATTATTGGCTTGGTTCCAAGAGATTGCTTAATTATTGGCTTGGTTCCAAGAGATGTTGTGATGGTTCCTCCATCCTGGATTATAGGTCTCATTATAAGGGTTATTTTGGGACATGGCATTCACATTTTCAGGACCTACATTCAAGCCATTCACACTAGAAATATTAGGGCACTTCTCCATCACATGCGTGGGATACTGCACCAACTACACGTAGGCACAGAATGATTTATTTGGTTTAGTTGGGTAGGTCCTTTGACTACTATGGCTTCGAGTCTCTTGAAAATACTCTCAAGTTTAGCCTCTTTGGCCATAACACTTTCTACAAGGTAACCCTTATTTTTCCTCCCAATTTCTTGAGTAGACTCCCATTCTCTAGTTTTCTCAGCCAATTCAAGCAAAAAGTTCCAAGTGTCGTCTTCATCTGTAAAAGATGTAAAACATTTGGGGCACATAGACACTAACAACTGCTTGGCCTGATAATCAATACCCTCATAAATAATTTGACAAACTTTCCATGTATCAATTTCATGGTGAGGGAATTCTTGAAGGAGGTCCTTAAATCTCTCCATAAATTTAGAGAATGACTCGCTAGGTTTTTGTCTGAATTAAAGAATGTCACTCCTGAGTTTATTGGTTTTATGCAAAGGAAAGAACTTTTTTAGGAAGACTATAGTAAACTGACCACATGTGGTAATGGAATTGGTAGGCAGACCATAGAGCCATTTCTTAGCTTGGTCCTTGAGTGTAAAAGTTATGAACCTTAATTTTATAGCATCATCAGTCAATTGTTGGACCTTAATCAGAACACAAACCTCCTCAAACTCCTTAAGGAATAGGTATGCATCCTCAGAGGGTAGCCCATGATAATGGGGCAACATAGTGCTGTATTGAGATTTGAGCTCAAAATTTTTGCCCTGGGCTTATGGTAGAACTATACAGGAAGGTTGGGCTATTCTAGTAGGGTAGAACCTATCTTTTAGAGATTTAGGTGCAAGTTTTGCTATTGGTCTCCCAGATTGAAAGGTACTAAAGTGAGTATATGTATAAGGTCCCTCCTTGTTGGATCTCTTCTTTCTAACCGATTCTCAGTATTACATACCCACCCAGTACTCATGCAACATAACACTATCATAACTAGAATAAGACAAACCACAAACATAAAAGAATGAAATTTTTTTTTTTTGAGCTTACCGGTAGGGATTCGAGGTTGCTCAATTCCTGAGGTATCGCTACAGGGAAAAACCTGTCTTTATCATACAATGAGGGTTGGCGACCTCCATCGATACAACTATTATTACTAGTTATTCTTCTTAGGAATTCAATAAATGATAAAAGAAAAGGAAATAAAGCACTCCAATTTACCAAAATAAAGCTAAAAATAACATGGAACTATCTCCCCAGGAACGGTGCCAATTTTTTTTTTGAATTTTAAAAGTAACTGCAAGCATACGGATCAGTGTAGCTAACAGGTCAAACACAAGAAGGCAGCCACTTTATCTATAGCTTCTTTTAGTAATGCGAAAGTGCACAGATTAATTATGGTGATCTACTTCTAACTATCACCTTAAACAAATGCATCTAAAATAACATCCTAACCAACACAACTAGGAAAATTGAAATTGCAATTGAAATTAAAAACCTAACCATTCGTCATCTAGGAATTTTAATACTCAAACCATATTAATAAAAAGTAATAAATAAATAGTAAAAGAAAAGGACTGAAATAAAATAAATAAAATAAAAGGAGAATAAAGCTAGAGAGAGGCACACACGTAAGTTTCTCTATTTAGCCCGAGGGACGCACCGTCAATAGGACGAGCTTCCCTACTTGACCAGAGAGTACTCTTACAAGGGCTTTTCTACTTAGCTTTAGGGAAAGGGATGAAATATAAATAAGAAAAGTAAAATGATGGTTTCATAGCTAGATAGGGGCAAAGTCAACACATGCATCTAGCCAAAGACCTTGGAGTAAAGGGAAAGCATCAAAGTAAAAACTAAAAATTAAAATCCTAAATTAAGAATGAATGGATAGTAAGAGGAGGGAATGAGAAGGGGGTGAGAAGACTTATGTAGAAGCCTACTTACCTGAACTTCAATCATTGAACTAAAAAACTTGATAGATTTGAGATGCTACCAGCCCTAAAAACTAGATCTGGAATAAACTAAATCTGAAATTACTAGGCCTAGAGAAAACAAATCTTGAAGAAAAACTTGCACTTGAACAGAGATGCTTCAAAGCTTGGTTCTTGTCACCTAGATCTAAGCCTTAAACTAGTAAATTAAAATTATTACAACTTGAATAAGTTAAATAGCATAAATAAATAAACGTAAAAGATTTTACATTAATTTAATGAAACTAAATTACAAAAGTTTTTAAAGAAAAAATAAAGAACTAAAACTAGAACTAAAAAGAGAGCATAACAAAAATTGAGAAGAAGAGAGCAAGAGAAGGAGTGAAGGACGTCCTTCAAGGCTTGGGTCACTACACTTTTATAGAGAATGGGGGAGAGAATGAGAAGGACACCCAAGGGGAATCCTCTTGTGATCGTGTGATGAGGTGGAGGAGAGAAAAGGAAAAAAAAGGAGAGAAAATAGGGGAGAGAAGAGAAGAACGCCCAAGGGTGGATCCCTTGGATGATTTTGTGAGGTGGAGGGGAGAGAGAGAAGAGAAAAGGAGAGAAAATAGGAAATAAAAGGAAAGAAAAAAATTTGATTGGTTGGTTTCCAATTGGTTGAGATTAGGAAGGATAGGGAGAGAAAATAGGAAAGATTCTTATTCCCTTGTCTTTTTTTCTTTCTTCTCCAAACATGGGCAGCCTCTTTTGGACGATTTTGGTGATTTGGACAATTTTCTAATTTTTGTGGAAATTCTACCCATGACTCTTGTCTTTAAGTAGGTGAAAAATAGAGAATCTTCAACCAAATCTCCAAAAAAAATAGGAGATCTTGTGTTCCATGCTAAAGGAGAGAGAGAGAGTGGTGCCCAAGGTGGGCCCTCCTTCTTTGTTGGCACCTGGAATATTCTCTTGTACCCTTGGGACAATTGCAGAAGGGCTGGGCCTGCATCTTAGTTATGTTCTGGTCCATTATTCTTTTTCTGACTCGAAAAGAATAATCATGTGTACGAGTCTCTAAACGAATGTGTACTTTTAATGCAACACGTCTATCTTGCTGAGAATTTCATCTTCTTTGTAGGTTTAAAGAAACGGGACCTCTTTACATGTAAAATTGGCGATATGGTGTCCGATAGTCCCTAAGGCCTTTTAAATGCAAAACCTGTAAAAAGAAATAAAAACCCAAGGTAGCTCCATTCTAAGTATGTAAAAATACATGCTTTACTACCTAAGATTTCACACATTAATGTGCCTATCACATAACTCAAACTCATAAGATTTCACACATAAATGTGCTTATCACATAACTCAAACTCGTAACCTTTCTCATAGAATATTCTCTTTAACATCTTTAGCTTGAATATATATATATAGATATAGATATATGTTATTAAATAATGTTTCCTTGTCATTCAATCATACCCTCCCATGGTGGTTAATTAACTTGTGGCTCACTCCACTTATTGTGATGGGTGGTCAATCTCCACCCACCGACCTATGGTTGTTTCTTCTTGTTTTGGGTTGGAGATCATGATTGATATTTTATTTAAGTATACATGTTTAATCGTTATCGTGAACACCTAACTAAACTATGAGATAGTGGTAAGAAGGGGGTCGAACCCCCAGAGAACTAGAAGGCTAAATTTACTAAGATTGAGGTAAATGTTGCTTTGAAAATCAAAATTAAAAAATTCAGAATTCAAGTTAAACTAAGTAAGCCAATTAACAAAGATAAGAATTAATGAGAAGAAACTATCTTCTGGTCTCGAATCCGTTTTGGTATTATTACTAATCTCTAGTTCATACTTCGGTTCACTGAAACTATAAGGTCCAATACAACCACACAAATCTAATCTCTAGCTACCCTAAGCGTAACTATCCTATCAAGTACAATTGTCTATCGCTTTCACTTAGCACGCTAAGTTTGATTGGCTAATGGCTATTGTTAGTTTATGCCAAAAATTAACATAAAATACCATTGTTTGAATAAAATAACTGAATCATAGAGACAAATATTTTAAACTAATTTAACTATAAAAACATCATCCATAATGTGAAGGGGTCTTTTAACATCAAACAATCAAATATGAATTCCAACTGGAAATTAAATAACAATAACTCAAAACTTAATATAAACCTAAAGATAGAATGAGAACTTAGCCACTCATGGTGTAAATGAATGAAGGGCAACAATGATGATGGTGGTGATGGAACCCCGGTGCAATGATAATGATCTATGTGCAATGCGGTCCAAGAAAATTCATCCCAAAGAAGGTGTGATCCAAGAAGAAAGGAGAACCATAAAAAGAAAGGAAAAAAAAAACAAGGGATAATGTATGTGAGGGGTTGATATGGCATCCTATATCCAAGAGAATGAGTGTGAAGAGCCCCCAAAAGAGAAGGACCAAGAGAGAGGGGTGCGTGAGACGGGAAAGCAAGGAGGAGAGAGACGTGGGTGAGGGATAGCCATGAGTGAAAGGGAGAAATTTAGGTGAGAATAGAGAGAATAGGAGAGAGAAAGGTGTGTGGGCATGGGAGAAAAAATAGGGAAAAGAGAGAGAGGGAATCCGTGGGAAAAAAAAAAGGAGGTGGTGTGCTTGTAAGATGTGACCAAAGAGGAGAGAGAGATGAAGGATTTGGTGAGATGGGAGAGAAAAGAGAGAAAATATGGGAAAAGAGATTGATAAGAGAAATTAGGGATAGTGATTTTTGGACAAAATAGAGAGAAAAAGTAAAAGAAGTAGAGTTGTGAAAGGAGATGAAGTCTTGGGTTGCATTGTATTAGGAGAGTGATTTTAGGAAAAAGAAAGCATCCTAATCTAATTTGGACAAGGACATCAAGGAGAGAGAGAGAAAGATGAGAGAAAATAGGAGAGAGAAGAAGTGAATGGCGTGTGAAATAGGGAGAGAAGGAGAATCGTGGGGTTTTCTCTCTTCTCAATTTATTTATTTATTATTATTTTTTTTTTTATTCTCTTCTTCTCTTGAAAATTCTAACTTTTTCCTTGATCATTTGCCCTTGCTTTTAGATTGAACCACCTCCATCCATTTAGCAGCAACCCGTGCACGTCTCTTGAAAACCCTGCAAGCATAAAATATCACATTATGAAGCCAAATTAATCATGAACATCAAATTAAAATTAACAATTAAATAGTAATTTCATAAATAATTACAACCCGATTACACTCCCCAATTTGCACTTTTGCTCGTCCTCGAGTGAAAGACAATTAAAACTACTCAGATTATCATGCCATTAGCTTAATGTAAACACTCATAAACAATAAGAGCATCACGAACGAATCAATAACAAGGATTCTAAATATGCCAACAATTCAACACAAAGTTAAACAAAGAACAACATCCTCATCCTCTCTATCCAAATTTTACTCTTACATTCAAAATCAACCATCGTCACTAAGTCATGAGACCAAAATGCTATACAAGCCATCACTTTTGTCATGCAACTATGTTCATGTTCTTTCTTTTTCTTTCTTTTTTTCACAATTACTCTAATCCGTGCAATGTACTGACCTATTAAGCTTTCTAAATGGGCTATGTAGCAAGCTCTGGGTCAATTGCTCTTAAGCCAGATGGCTTTAAGGAACTAGGTGTAGAGCACCACTCAGACCTACTTACTCAACCCAAATAGGGTATAAGCCAAGACTAGATCAAAGTCTTCAAATTTTGCTCAAACTGTCTAACCTTTTTACATGAAACTCGATGTTTGTGACACAGAGGCCCGGTTACTCAGAAGGAAGTCTTTTTTTTTTTTATATATAATATAGACATTCTACCTACTTGATGTGAATTTCAATGTTTCTGGTAAAGAAACCCGGTTACTAAGGAGGAAGTAATAATGCATGATTTAAAAAAAAAAAAAAAAAAAAAAAAACAATTCAACACATAAGGCTTGCATAATTACACAAGGATCATCATAAACCTTTACTAAAATGGCAATTTCAGAGTCAAAGCAAAAAAGTTAACCAACATATAAGATTAATAGTGTTTTAAGTTTAATTAACAGTTAAATACATCAACACACTTAAAAATCACATTCTATAACTCTTGACAAAGACCTTAAAAGCTCTAAAGTAGAAAAATTAAGTAGAAATGTGCAATCAATACCAAAGTTCAACTTCAAATTGTTCATTCAATCAAAAATTCACCCTCACTCCCCAACTTAAATGACATTGTCCCCAATGGCAGGTGAAATAATAACACATAATAAAGCAACAAGAACAAAGCAAAGCAAAGCAAAAGGAAGGAGTGATACAACCTGTTGGAGTAAAATGTTGCTGCTATCATCTACACCAACATGGCTATGCCCCACTACTAAACCTGAAAAACACAAAAAAACACAAAATAAAATGGTGGGTTGCCTCCCACAAGCGGTAAGTTTACCGTCTTCAGCCAGACAAATAGTGGAACTCAAAAGAAATCATAAACCGAATTGATCAAATCAATAGACTCAACTACCTGGCCATCAGTAATACCACCCACATAAGGTTTAAGCCACTGACCATTAACCTGAAAAGTGTGCTCTGTTTTAGGATCTTGAATTGTAATAGCACCATGGGGTGACATTATAGTGACCATAAAGGGGCCATCCCATCGAAAGCAAAGTTTACCAGGAAAGAAGCGTAGCTTGGAATTGAAAAGCCAAACTTTCTAGCTAACTTCAAAAGACTTACGGACAATATGTTAATTATGAAAAACCTTTGTCCTAGCCTTATAAATATGTTTGCTCTTATAAACATCATTGCACATTTTTTTCAACTCCAAGAGTTGACGAAGATGGTTGGAATTAGCTTTAACCATGTCAAAATTAAATGTTTTAATGGCCCACAAAGCATAGTGTTCCAACTCAACAAGTAAGTGATAAGCTTTCCCAAATACCAATCGGTAAGGGGACATGCCAATAGGAGCCTTATAAGCATTACGGTAGATCCAAAATGCATCATCTAGTCTCAAAGACCAATCTTTCCTATCAGGCCTAACTATTTTCTCAAGAATGTGCTTGATCTCTCTATTGGACACCTCTACTTGACCATTGGTCTACGGATGATAAGGCATGGCATCCTTATGAATAATAGAACACTTCAACAGTAAAGCCCCAAAATTCCAGTGCTTAAAATGGGAGCCACCATCACTAATGATGGCACGTGGAAATCCAAAGCGATTGAAAATTTGACTCTGTACAAACTTAATCACCACCTTGTGATCATTGGTTCTCGTGGCCACTGCTTCAACCCATTTTGACACATAATCCACCGTAACCAAAATGCACTCAAAGTTAAAAGGTGAAGGGAAAGGTCCTATGAAATCTCTACCCCACACATCAAAGATCTCAACAACTAGAAGAGGATTAAGGGGCATTATGTATTTGCGAGACATATCCAACTTTCTAACACTGGACACAATTGCGGCAAAAATCATGGGCATCTCTAAAGATAGTAAGCCAAAAGAAACCACTTTATAAAACCTTAGCAGCAGTTTTCTTGCCACTAAAATGCTCTCAATATGTAAGAGTGTGACAAAGGGTAAGAATACTATGAAACTCACTCTATGGGACACAACTACGAATAATCTGGTCAGGACAATACCTAAACAACTCTGGATCCTCCCAATAATAGAACTTCAGTTGTGAGAAGAATCTATCTTTCTCTTGCTTACTTCAGCCATCGGGAGCTTCCCAATAGCCAGGTAGTTCACTATATGTGCAAACCAAGGAGAAAGAATATGAGAAATCACAAATAATTGTTCATCAAGAAACGAATCTCTAACCAATTTAGTGGTGGAAGGTGACTCAACTAAGATCCTAGAAAGATGATCTGCTACCACATTTTCAGAACCTTTCTTATCCCAAATTTCTAAATCAAATTCTTATAACAGAAGAATCCATCTAATCAACCTAGGTTTGGTGTCTTTCTTTGCAATTAAATTCCTAAGAGCAGCATGAAAAGTATACACCACAACCTTGAATCCCAGGAAATAAGATCGGAATTTCTCAAGAGCAAACACAACTGCTAACAATTCTTTCTCAGTCATAGTATAATTCAATTGAGCTTCTGAGAATGTCTTACTGGTATAACATATGGTAATAGGTTTCTTGTCAACTCTCTATCCTAACACAACTCCAACAGCATAGTCATATGCTTCACACATAATATCAAATGGCAACGACCAATCCGAGGCCTAGATTGCGGATGCTATAAATAATAAATCTCCAATGGTATGGAAGGCTCGAAGGTAGGCATCATTAAAGACGAAATGTGCATCTTTGGCAAGAAAATTGCACAAGGGTCTAGATATAGTACTGAAGTCCTTAATAAACCGCCTATAGAAGCCTACATGGCCTAAAAATGAACGGACCTATCGAACAGAAGTGGGAGGTGGGAGTTTGGAAATCAAATCAACCTTGGCTTTGTTAACCTCTATCCCAATTTTGGACACAATGTGACCTAGAACGAAGCCATCTTAAACCATGAAATGGCTCTTCTCCTAACTCAGAATCAGATTTTTCTCTATACAACGTTTCAAAACTTTGATTAATTTTAAGAGACAATCATCAAAAGAAGACCCAAACATAGAGTAATCATCCATGAACACCTTGAGAAAATCTCCTACTATGTTAGAAAAGATAGACATCATGCACCTCTGAAAGGTGGCGGGTGCATTACATAACCCAAAGGGAATCCGTCTGAAAGCGAATGTACCATAAGGGCACGTGAAAGTGGTTTTCTCTAGGTCTTCAAGACATAGAGACCTGATTATAACCTGAATAGCCATTTAAGAAACAGAAATGGCTTTGGCCTGCTAATTGCTCTAGGATCTGATCAACAAAAGGCAAAGGGAAGTGATCCTTATGGGTGATAGAATTCAATCTCTGATAATCAATGTATACCCACCAATCTATGGTTGTGTGAGTAGGGACCTTGTCACCCTAGTTGTTCTCAACGACAGTAATGCCTGACTTCTTAGGCACAATTTGAATGGGACTCACTCGTTATTAAAGATAGGATAAATAATGCCTCCATCTAACCATTTCACCACCTCTTTCTTGACAACTTCACGCATATTAGGATTCAATCTCCAGTACACATCTAGGAAAGGTTTAGCTCCATCATCACAGTAGATATGATGCATACAAATTGATAATACCTTTCAAATCAGCCACAGACCATCCGATGGCAGCCTTATATTCCTTAAAAACATCCAGCAGTTTACTTTCTTGATCAAGTGTCAAATTGGAAGCAATGATGACAAGTAATGTCTCATTTGATCCCAATAAAGCATACCTCAGTGAATCTGACAATGGTTAAAGCTCTAACACTGGTGGAAACTCAATAGAACTCAATGCTGGCTTCTCAGCCAAAGGAAAAAGGGGCTCAAACTTGATAGTCCAAGAAGCACAATCGGAAAAGGTAGGAGCATCTAATAGAGCATTAACCTTTGCAGTGTAAGAATCAACATCAAAATCATCACCTCCAAAGAAGGTCAAACATTACTGCACTGAGTCATTTGTTAATATCAATTGGGTGTACTCTGCTGCCACCTCATCCATCACATCAATGGAGAAACACTCATCCTCACATTGAGGCCCTAAAGAAGCATTTAAGATGTTCAATCGGAGCTTCTTATTACCAAAGGAAATGTCTATTACACCTGATCTACAATTGATGCATGTATTTTCCATTAGTAGGTGCTTCCATGTCAAGAACAAGGAAATCCACAGGAAAATGCATCTCATTGAACTTAACTAATACATCCTCACTAAAACCTCTAGGGACTTTGATTGAATGGTCAGTAAGTTAGAAAATAACCTCTGTAGATTTCAATTCTCCAAACCCAAATTGATCATAAACCAAGCCAGGAAAAATATTCACACTCGCCCCTAGAACAAGGGGAGCACGCTCAATGGGAAGGTTCCCAATAGTGCAAGAAATGAGAGGTGCTCCTGGATCCTTAAGCTTAGAAGAAAGTTTATTCGACAAGACTGCACTCACTTGCTCAGTAAGATGAACATTTTTTGGAATATAGGTCTTCAGCTTATGCTTTTGAGTAAATAAGGCTTGCAATGCTTTATGGCATCTAGAAGAGGAAGGTTGATGTAGAATTATTTGAATAATTCCATCTCTTCCATTCTCGACCCCCTTCTTGCCAAATACAAAAAAAGAAGGAGATTCTAAACAAGAGGGAAAAGGGGCTTTAGGCATATAAACAATAGGGTTACAACCTCCCCCAACTTGTTCAATCTCATCATCCTTGGAAGCTTGTGGAGCTTTAGGATTATGGTCTGGACTCATCTCTTTCTCAAAATCCTCTGCAGGGGAATTCTGTTTAGGTGTTCCCAATATTTGGCCATTCCTTAGAGTTATGATTGCTTGGGCATGTTGATGGAAAACTTGATTGCTAGGCTGACTCTTGGGATTTTCTATCACTTGATTTGGTAGTTGACCGTCCTCTCCCCTACTGATGGCGTCAGCTAATTGACCCAATTGAATTTCTAACTTAGTGAGGGATTGAGTATGGGAATGTAGAGTTGTGTGTTCTGGTCCAACCCATTCAAGGCATGCATCACCTTTTTTTTCTAATGATGAACTCATAGGTGGTGGTGGAGGTGGTTGCTGCGCATCTTCATAGGCAGTTTACTGATTAGAAAAATTCTTCCCATATGGTGGATTTTGGAAACTATTGAGTTGTTTCCATACCAAATTGGGGTGGTTCTTCCAACCAAGGTTATAGGTCTAGGTGTCACACCCCACTCCCGGCCGACCCAACTTACCATTACGAATACCGGCGGTGTGACTAAGACACGTACCTGTCTTACAAACCTACCAGGATCTCTGATAGCACTACCTTAATATTTTCACAGTCTCACATCACAAACCAGTATAAGCAGCGGAATCAGAGTATAGTAGCGGAATTTATAAATAAAATGGGGAGACATCGAATGGTAATATAATAGCAATAACCGAGTTATTCTATTACATTCATCCATGACATATACTATAATCTCAAGAAAATATACAATCCACGACTATATCCAAAAATATCACAATATAATGTACAATCTCACGATGCGGCATAAGCATAGTGGTCGCAAGCACAATCCTCATTGTACTCCTCCACTTCTGGCATCTACTAGTCGCTCACACCATACTCTGACCCAGAAGATACTGGATCACCCACCATCGGCACCATAATACCTGCATCATCATCTAAAAAGGGGTGTATATGGGGGGTGAGCTTTCCAACTCGCTCAGTGAGGGGTGGGGTCAAGCACATCCGAGCAAGTTAATAACAGCAATATTTATGATGCATGATTATGGAAATTAAACACATAGTCCATGATGCTCGTGATGAAGTTCATTTATTTATTATCCACCTAACAATACAAACTAAGTCTGGTAAATGCTACTACGGCGCATTAGGCCGTATCCCTTGTCTCGAAAACGACATTGACTACGTAGCGATACAAAGCCTAGCCATGATTAGAAGCCTATCGGTCCCCATATGCGTCCATGGGTCACCTAGAAAACCCCTGATAACCCCCTCCTGGCAGTCACAGCACCGGTAACACATCTGCCACACCGGACAGGTTCCCACCTCCGACAACAACCACATCGTACAGCAGGAGTGGCACTTCGGGAAGGCTTATCAAACATACCACAATAGGTTATCCAAAACCTCAACCCCTGTTGGCAAGTGTGCGTAGCATAGGGAGTGATACCTAACCACATATATACTACATGCCTTCATAATGATACAGTTAGTATGGATTACACGATACTGGAGAGTATGGATTACACGATACCGGAGAGACCTTGGCCACAAAGTGTAACCCATCTCCAAATATAGTCCCGGGTACACGATACCAGAGAGACCTTGGCCACAAAGTGAAACCTGAGACTGTTTACCTAATCTAGCATGCAATAACAGTTGAGTATGGACTACGCAACATCGAAAATACCTCTGCCATGAAGTGTATCTATTTCCAAATGTAGTCTCGGGGTACACGATACCAGCGAGATCTTGGCCACAAAGTGTAACCCGCAACTACAACTAACTCTAATGCACATAATCAATGCATGAATGCAATATGCATACAAAAATCACAGCACCGGTACCACCTCGGCCACGTCGGATTTTCATCTCACACACACACCCATCCAAACACATGGAGATCACAGTATCGGTACCACCTTGGCCACACCGGATCGCGTCATACATTTCCATACAATTCATATCATGATCGTAAAATGACAATTTCAATTAAACATATAATTCTAAGTATATAAGCAATTAAATAATTAATAAATATTTTAAAAAATAAACACAGTCCATCCCTCACCTATTTTATGATCGATCGTTCTCAGGTTCAAGTATGGCCACCGATCGATCAATTCAATTCTGGCTTTAGGACACGTGCGAGTCACTGCCCTAGACACGAGGGGATCATACATTAGTACACATCAGAAACATTGGGAGGGACCCACACAGGTCACCCCCCAAATTGTACAGACACTGTCCCTAAGTGACAATACTGTCACCAAAAACAGACACCGAAAACAAGGCAATTTCACCAAAAATATCAGACCTACTTCTGATGGAGGTGACAAAGAGCACATAAGGCTCCAAGTCCACTGGAAATATGCCACCAAAAATAGACCCAGCGGATCCAGTGGACTATTTCCGATGGAGGTACAAGGCAGTCCAACAATATGGGGCTTTCTGGCTTGGGCCCGATTATCAGAATTTGTTCCATGGAGTTTGTAGGGGATGCCCCTAGCATCATTCTAAGCCAAGAAAATTCCACTTATAATAAGCCATTTGGGAGATACATCAATCTAATGATCGAAACCCTAGTTGGTCTTTTGGCATTGCATGTTGTCGGAGCTCACCGGGCTTGGTTCAAGCTCAGCAACAACACTGGGAGGGCAGAACACCCATCCTACAACCCTAACATGGTGTGTACACCAAGATACCACCCATACCTAGCTTTTCCTAGGTCAAAATGAAAAGAGAGAATGGCATGGGAGGTTGCACTTACCTCCAGTAGTGATTCCGGCAACAAGGCGGCAGCTGGCACTAGGGTATGCCTTCAATCCCCTCCTTCTTCCACTTCTTCTTCCTTCCTCTCCTCTTTATCTCGTCTCTTAAATTGGGCACAAGGGAAATGAGGAAAACCTCATTTCCCAACTTATAACTTAAGTTGGGCCTCTTTTGAACCAATCGGCTTAAAATGAGTTTTGGGGCACGAAGACCCGCACATTTAGGTCCATAAGGTGTTCACATCAAGAGGAAGGTGTGGAGGATGATTTGGGATCATCTTGACCCATTTACGACAGTAGCCTGTGGACCAACCAGAAATAGGCACCAAATTCATGCCCAGGCTGCTTCTGGTGGCTTGTTTCCAGTGGTCAAGACAGCTTGCTGTCCCAGGGTTAGTCTCGCATGGGTGGTTACCCTCGGACATGCCCAAGGCTCAACAATTATAATACATGCTGGAAATCAAGTGTGGGGAGTCGGGTCACTTACCGTCTAGGATCGGAAGGTATGAATCCCTCCAGCTAGATAGGCATGCAATGCACGAACATATGGGGTCATCTCTACCCCTTTGGAAATGTGCAGCCGCGAGCCAAAACCTGATCATACCTCAGATCTCCGATCCAAGGCCTGTCACAACAGTTTTAAATTAGATCGGATTAGGGCATGGGTGTAACACTAGGAATATGGGTCATTGCCCAGTTTGGATAAACTCCAAGCAGCCTATGCATGCTCTTGAACATATTCATGGAATTGCACTACTTGAGGGCAATCACCCACATAACTGGCACAAAGGGCACATGCGTCCTGATAAGTGGGAGCTGGGGTAGATTACCTAAGATTCTGCCCCATGGACAACAAGCAGTCAAGGTTTTCAGAAAGCATGTCCACTCTAGTGTTTATAGCCACAGATTGCCCTACCTCATAGAGGCCACCTCTCTTTTGGGATCCAATGGTGGGGGCTTCAATCCTAGAGGCTGACACATGATGTAGGGAATTTTCACTGGAAGTTTCAAATAATTTCTATGCCTCATCCTCACTTTTATGCATAAAAGTGCCTCCACATAAAGCATAAACTATCTGCCTATGTCTATCTGTCAGTCCATCATCGAAATATTGGAGCAACTACCAATTAGGTACAATATGATGGGGACACTTTCTAATTAGATCTTTGAGTCCCTCTGAGGTCTCATGGAATTTCCGACCATTAACTTGTGAAAAGCTAGTGATGGCTCGCTTGATTTGGTTAGTCCTACCTACGGGAAAGTACTTCTTTAGGAACTCCTATTGCATTTGGGCCCAGGTTTCAATCACTATAAAATCCAAAGAATTAAGCCATTGTTTGGCTTTATCCTTAAGCGAAAATGGGAACAAGGTCAACCTAAGGGCATCTTCAGAAAAATTCTGGATTTTGATAGTAAAGCATATCTCCAAAAATTCATCTAGGTGCTTGTAGGGTTCCACATTATTAAGTCCATAGAAAGATGGGAGCATATGAATGATACTAGACTTGATCTCATATTGTGTGGCCTGAACAGTGGGAACCCTAACACATGAGGTAGATGTATACGTTGATGGGGTGAAGTGTTCACTCAGTGGGCATCTTACAGGTCTATTCTCATCTGCCATTTTATTTTTTCGAATTAAACACAAAGTTCTCTTAAATTCGGGGTCCAAATTGGACAAGTTAAGATGACAAGAACGACAACCATGCATCAAGCCAACAACTACGAAAATAAATAAATAACTAAAAATAAAGAATCACAACCAAGATGTGCAAGAGGGATAAATGTGAATTCAACGAGTGGGATGAAGATGTGCACTCTTCTTGCTTTGCAACCTGGGCTACCTACAAAACAAAATAAAAGCAACTTAGGCTGAATTAAACTGAAACTAAAAAAGAAGATTAAAAAATCAGAAATTTAAACTAAACAAAATAAAACAAAACAACTAAATCAATCTTAGTAAACCGCGCTTCGGTTCCTGGTAATGGCGCCAAAATTTGATCGCTGTTGTGAATGAATCAAAATAAACCCTAACTAAACATGAAATAGTTGTAAGAAATGGGTCAAACCCACAAAGAATTATAAGGCTAAATTTACTAAGATTGAGGTAAATGTTGTTTTGAAAATTACAAGGCTAAATTTACTCAAATTAAACTAAGTAAGCCAATTAACAAAGATAAGAATTAATGAGAAGAAACTATCCACAGGTTTCGAATTCATTTTGGTATTATTACCAACCTCTAGTTCATACTTCGGTTCACCGAAACTACAAGTTCAAATACAACCACACAAATCTAGTCTCTAGCTACCTTAAGCATAACCTATCTTGTCAAGCACTATCGTCTATCGCTTTCTCTTAGCACGCTTAGTTTGATTGGTTAAAGGTTATCGTTAGTTTATGCCAAAAATCAACATAAAATAACATTGTTTGAATAGAATAACTGAATCACAAAGACAAATATTCTAAACTAATTTAATTATAAAAACATCATCCACAATGGGAAGTGGTGGTGATGGAACCTCGGCGCAATGGCAATGATTCTATGCATTACTGTCCAGGAAAATCCGTCTCAAAGAAGGTGTGATCCAAGAAGAAAGGAGAACCATAAAAAGAAAGAAAGAACCAAAAAAAAAAACAAAAAAGCAAGGGATAGTGTGTGTGAAGGGTTGATATGGCAGCCTATATCTTAGAGAATGAGTGTGAGGAGTTCCCAAAAGAGAAGGACCAAGAAATATATATGGGAGAAAAACGAGGGAGGGGTGCGCATGTAAGATGTGACCAAAGAGGAGAGAGAGATGAAGGATTCGATGAGATGGGAGAGAAAAGAGAGAAATTATGGGAAAAGATATTGATAAAAGAAATTAGGGATTGGGATTTTAGGACAAGGAGAGAAAAAGTAAAAGAACAGGAGTCGTGAAAGGAGACGGAGTCATGGGCTGAGTTGTATTAGGGGAGAGATTTTAAGGAAAAGAAGCATTCTAATCTATTTTGGACAAGGAGAGAGAAAATAGGAGAGGGAAGAAGAGAATGGCGTGTAAAAAAGGAAGAGAAGGAGAACCATGGGTTTTCTCTCTCTCCATAATTTCCTTTTTTTATTTTTTATTTCTTTTATTCTCTTCTTCTCTTGGAAATTCCAACTCTGCCCTTGATCATTTGCCCTTGCTTTTAGACTGAACCACCTCCATCCATTTAGCATCAACCTGTGCACATCTCTTGAAAACCCTGCAAGCATAAAATATCACATTATATAGCCAAATTAATCATGAATATCCAACTAAAATTAACAATTAAATAGTAATTTCATGAATAATTACAACCCGATCAATGTTCCTATGTATGTGCATTAATTGTAGATTGATGCAAGCATAGTCTGTGATAGTCAGGGAATCGTTCTTCAAGGCAGATCATAACCACCACCTACCTAGGGATTTTTTGAGTCCATAGATATTCTAGAAGGTCACTCCACCTATTATTCAAGACTATCAGGCCATATTTCTAATGGTTGAGTCAGGAGATTCTACCAAATCTCCATTCCAAACCCTAAAGTTGGGTTTTCTACCCTAACCACACAACCTAAGCTTGGGAAGCATATTCTTGGGTTATATGGTGTGCACTGGAGTCCCACAATCACATGGGAGTACACCCATTCAAACTCCAAGCGACAACATTGGGTTTCAACTGAAACCCAACCAAAACCCAAACCTTAGGTCATTCTAAGCCATATAATGAGGAGGGAGAAATGGGGAAAGGATCAACAACCTTGGTTGTGGATGTGTGGACAGAAAGCACAATGGAAGCCAAGTTCTAAGCCTCACCTCCCCTTGTTCTTCCCTTCTCCTTTCCTTTCGTAGAGATTTGAGAACCATAATCAAAGAAGAAGAAAGAAAGAGACAAAAGGATAAGGGAAGAAGAAGGGAGACGGCAAGGGAGAAGAGCAATAGATATATATATATATGCAGCAGCCTCCCTCCATCATATACTTATATTAAATAGATCTAAGTACAATCATAGGTAGAAAATGAAATACAATCCTAGTCTAGCTCTAGTTTAGGAAACTGGAGATCCAATCTAACTAGGAAGGTAAACAACCTAATCTAACTTGGAAACTAACTAAGATAACCATATCACTATGGGGCGAAGGTGCGAAGAATTAAGAACACTATTCGGTCTTTAAAAGATGAAGATGGCATAAAGATATCTAGGAAGGACCACCTGGAAGAGTATGTTAGTGGCTTCTACGAAAACTTTCACAAGCAATTTCCTACCCTGGAACATTTGGAGATGCTTGAATGTGTCCCAGAGGTGCTGACTGAGCATGATAGATGGAAGTTGGACGTGATGCTGTTTAATGTGGAGATCAAAGTTGCAGTTTGGGATCTCGATCCTGAGAGTGCCCCAGGTCTAGACGGATTCCCAGGTATGTTCTACAGAGTTGTTGGGATATCATCTCAGAAGATATCTGTAATGCGGTTAGAAATTTCTTCACTCAAGGCTTTATGCCGCCTGGTTTGAACAGTAACTTCCTTGTTTTAATTCCGAAGATAGAGAGTGCTATGTCTCTTGACAAGTTTAGATCGTTATGCTTGGGGAATTTCTTTTGCAAAATTATTTCTAAAATTTTGGCTATTAGACTGTTTGCTTTGTTGCCAAGACTCATCTCAAAGGAGCAGGGTGTAATACCCCGCTTCTTAAACCCGGTCTGATTTCGCGGTTGAACCGGTTTAACCATGCAGGAACCGAGCCAGAGGATATTAGAGCGGGTTCCTTATGGGCTATGATGGCACGGGTGACCTTTTTAGATGATTTTGCAGGTCATACATCTGAGGAGCAGGGGGTGGGTCCCACACTCGAGTTTCCTGAAGAGGACTGGTGGACTCCTGAGGAGTTTGAGCATGGCATAGACTGCTCGTGCAAGAGTTGTGCTGCAGGACAGCAGTTCTGAGGCCGAGCTGAGCTCCACCCTGGAGGCCGTGCTGAGCTCCACTTCTGAGGCCGAGCTGAGCTCTTCTATGTTATGCCGAGCTGGGCACAACCCTTGATGTCGAGCTGAGCTCCAGCCTTGATACCGAGCCGAGCTGTGTACTCTGATGATTTTGATGATTTCCTGTATATACTTGATATTTGAATTTTATTCTTTTTGTGTATATATCATGCCTTCGGGCCTAAATGTATATATTTATTGTATCACAATTCGGGTATCAAGTATATGGGATTTATTCACAAGTAAAACTTAGTCTTCCGCTGATCTGATGAGCTTATGTTAGTGTGTGTATGCTGTGGTGGAATACAGTATCTGATGATCCTGACAGGTTTGGGTTAACCGGTGTTAACCCGGTCACCGCTCCGGTTCAGGGTGAACGGGGTGTGACATAAGGGGCTTTCCAGAAAGGGAAGATCATCCACTCTAACATTATTCTTGCTTCTGAGCTGACTAATACGATGTTCTATGTGACCAGAGGGGGAGGAATGGGGCTAAATATTAATATCCAGAAAGCATTTGATACAATTTCCTGGAGCTTCCTCTTTCAGGTTTTAAGGAAATTTGGTTTCTCAGAGAAATGGGTTTCTTGGGTTCACCAAATGCTGGAATCTACTAGGCTTTTTGTTCTATTGAATGGAGGGATGCTTGGGTACTTTGGGGTGGAGAGGGGCTTGAGGCAAGGAGATCCCTTATTGCCCATGCTATTTATTGTGGCTGAGGAAGATCTTTGTTGAGGGCTTAATCAGCTCGTGATTGAGAAGAAGGTTCTCCTACTCAAGGGGCCTTGTGGAGCGACTACTCCTGCTCATAGTCTATTTTCAGATGACATTTTCATCTTTGCTAACGCATCAATCAGGTATGTCAGACATTTGAAGAGCTTTCTCCAAAGGTATCAGGATTTTTTTGTTCAGGTGATAAATTTGGAAAAAAGTAAACTTTTTATTGGTCCCATATTGCCTCAGAGGAAGCAGTTCATTGCTGAAGAGCTGGGTATCCCTCTCTGCTCATTCCCCAAGAGATATCTCGGGGTGGAAATTTTCAAGGGTAGAGTGAAAAGGAGAATGTGCTGCCTATCATGGATAGGGTGAAAGATCGCTTGACGGAGTGGAAGGGGAAAATTCCCTCTCTGGCATTGGTTGAACTAGTGAAGTCAATTATTCTGAGCATGCCCACTCATAGTTTCACTGTATACTGGTGGCCAGGGTCTCTTATCTCGGTTGTAGAGAAGTGGAATGCAAAATTTTGCCTGGACGGGTGAGATGGATTCTTAAAAAAAAATTTTAGTCAACTGGGATCAGTGCTGCAAGCCTAAGGAGGAGGGAGGGCTGGGTTTACGTAGATTGAGAGAGATTAATATGGCTATGCTTAGTAAAACTGCTTGGAGAATAAAGCACGAAGACTCAGTGGCTAGTAGTTTTTTAAGAGCGAGATTTCTCAGTAAGGATGGCAAGCCTAATAAAGGATACAAAAATTCCTCTATCTGGCCTGACATTAGAAGAATGTGAGATTACGTTTCCACCAAGGAGAGATGGGTGGTGGGAGATGGCTATGATATAAATTTCTGGAATGATATCTGGGTTGGTCAGGCGGCCTTGGATGATAGTATTGACATGGAGGGAATTGATCCCTAAGCTTTTAAAGGAAAGGTCAATGGGTTTATTGAGAATTTTAAGTGGCGGATCCAAGCTGTGCACCCTCGACTTAGTAACATGATTGAAGTTGTTTTGAAGATCCCCATCCCTGAATATGATTGTCAAGATAGATGTGTTTGAAGTTTAACGCCAACAGTATTTTTAATTATAAATCAGTGTGGGAAGACTTAAGAGCGAAGAAGCCTACAGCTCCTTGGGCATCTTTGGTTTGGTGCAAAAGATAACAACCTAGAGTATCCTTATTAGCTTGGAGGGTGCTTCACGAGAAGCTTCCAATGGATGATTCATTGAAAAAAAAAATCTGTGCCAATTGCTTCGAGGTGCGGTTTATGCTACTCTGATGAGGAATCAATGGGGCACATATTTAAGGACTGCCCTTTCTCTGTGGAGATATGGAGCCACCTTTGCTAGTGCTTCAACTTTAGATGGATAGTCCAGGGGTCGTTGCTTGATATAGCTCAGTGGTGGAAGTGGAAATTTAAATCAGTATGTTGTAGGAAGGCGTGGAATATGGCATTTGTCACAGTTTTGGATCACATATGGAGGGAGAAGAATAAAAGATTATTTGAGGGTAAAGCTCGACTTGGCAGGTATGTTCTGAATATGGTGCTTGTGGACATCAAACTAAACAAACCAAAAGTCAAGGGTGAGATCAAAACCGCGGCAGACCTGATGTGTTATAGGTGCTTGGGAATCCCCACTCAAGAAGAGGTTCAGAGAGAAATACTGGAGGTTTTTTGGTGGAAGCCCCAAGTCAATTGGGTGAAACTTAATTTCGATGGAAGCTCCATGGGAAATCCAGGTCGCTCTGGTGCAGGTGGAATTTTTCGGGATCATCTTGGCAGGGTCCTAAGGACCTATAAATTATTCATGGGCGTTACTGGTCTTCCAGGCTGAAGTGGAGGGCCTCATGGAGGGGTTAATGCATGCCAAGGAAATGAACATCAAGCAGCTATGGGTGGAATCTGATTCTAGCTCGGTAGTTTATGCAATTCAACAAGGAACGATACCTTGGTTCGCTCTTCAGCGATGGTTGTTTCTTCAGCCATACCTGGATAGCATCACTTTGAAGATCTCCCATAACTATAGAGAAGAGAATGTTATCGCTGATTTTCTGGCTAGAGATGTAGCTAAGACAGGAAGCTCGAATGAAAATGTGGGCTTGCCTTCTCATATTTTGGATACCCTTGCCAGAGATGCTGAGGGTAGACCTCACTATCGGTTCTAATGTGCTTTCCTTTGTCCTGCTAATGGCAATGCCGAAGGTGGGAGCCAAGGAACTACTTCTGGTGTAATTTTCTTAAGTTTTGTATTGCTTTGGAATTTCCTTTTTTAATGAAATAATCTCCTTAGCAAAAAAAAAAAACCATATCACTATGGGTACACTCCCTTATTGTGGATACATATACCAACCCTTTTCTTTCTTTCTCCCCCTCTCACGTTTTGGATTGAAATAGATGAGCCATAAAAGCTCATTTCTTATACATAGTCAAAGCCATTGAGGCTTATTTGTTTGGGAGAAGTTATTTTCTCCAAAACCTTTAAATCCTCGGTTGGACTATGCACCCCCACCACCTTGGCCCCATAAGGTGTTAATGGATCTATTACACCTAGCCTCCTATAGGCTAAGGCATGCGGCACTGGATTTCCAAACCCAGTCAACTCATCTCCATCAGGATCACAAAGAACAATCACTTACCTCACAAATGCCACAAGATCACTACTACAAATCAGAGTATGCCTATAAAATCATAATTATATTCTACCACTAGTGATTCACTACAATGTTATCATATCAATATACACGACCCATTTACAATCAACCGACTGGTTAAAATATTACATCATACAAAATTATAAATATAGACATAAAAACAAATATCATCTACAGCTCAGTGTCGCGCAAACACGACCTCACAACAATTGCCAAAAATCAGTATGGCTTTAGCTTCGGTGCCCCCATCTAAAAACAATAATTCACATGGGGTGAGCTACAAGCCTAGTGAGGGGGTGAGCAACCAAACCTACACATCCATCCATGAATGTTTTAGATGCAATGCATTCTCATCCAAACAGAGTACCTGATGCAATAGTGCACAACCACATGATTCCATTTTTATTACACTATTTATCCTAATTACTAAGTTTGTAATTGGGACTTAGTGCTATAAGCAACATAGGTGGTACCCCCTCCTTGGTACGTCGGGGTCAGCGATATAAGCTAGTTGCAAGCAGGAGCAACCAGTTTCGGAAAGAACCTCGGTCCCCCTAGCCAACCTCTAAGAAGTAACCCTGATAGTCATGCGCACAATACGTTGTACCACGTTGTTTGATAGCCATTCATATAGTATGTTGTACCATGCTGTGCCCACCTTGGATACAATACGTCATATGCCGGGCATAGTAGTCTCGTCATACCTACCATTGATTGGGATTAGCCAATACCTCACCCCCAATTGGCAAAGGATTATAGCACCAAGCATATGATCTTAGCCCAATGCAATCTAAGTGCATAGAGTTCAGCCAATGTCATCCATACATCTACATACACAACCCTGGGCACACGGTACTGGAACAAACCTCGACCACATCGTGTCCCAGTTCACCAACACACCCACAGTCAATCCACATCCACAACCACAAGATGAGGAGATCAGTGAGTCTCCTAGCATCATCCCGATCAGCAACTACTATGAAATCCATAGCTTGGAATGGAGTCCAAGTGGCCTACAAGGATAAAGAGTCAGTATTGAAGTAGGTTCAACAAGAAGATGTAATGCAAGTATGAAGAGACAAAGGAGCCATACCTCAGAGAGTCGATTCAATACATCTCTCCCTGTGGTAGAAAGAGGTAAAGGACCGCGGATAGTCTTGCCCTTCCCCCATTTCCTAGTGATAGGAAATCTATCATGTTCCCCATCTACTAGGGTAGGGTAAAGGAAGTTGAGATGCTCATGCACCCATGGCTGAAAGAAAACACAAAAAAATAATAGCATGAAGCAAAGCAATGAAGGAAATAAACACAATAAAGCAGCATATACTTGAAGGATGTAGGAGGCTCCATAAAGACCAGGGTCACCACAGGCCAGGTGGTCCATCATCCTGAGGAAGTAGGCGTAAGCGGCCCCACCCCAATCGTACTTCTGGATCCCCTAGAGATCTTTAAAGAAATAGGTAAGCCGGAGATCGACCTTGTTCGATTGGGTTGCTGAACAAGCACTGGCCAACCCAATAGAAAAAGAAACAGCGAACGAGATCTTTCTGCTCATGAGTGGAGGACATATCAACAGTAATGTTGTCCTAGGCCTTAGGAACAACAATAAGGGTGACAATGGCATCCAGAGAATCAAAACCAGTGAGCTCTAGAATCTCATACCAATCAAAGGGGATGGAAAAGATCACGGGCTCCCCACTGAAGCACAACTAGTCAGTACATGGAAGCATAGCGGAGTGATTGTCATCTCTCCCACCGACAAGTGAAAGGTATTAGGTGCTCGACCACCATCTCTCGGCTAAGGCCTGAGTAAGTTCAACATCCAACTTTTGAGCATCCAAGTGGAGGCATGGACGAAAGGGCAAGTTGCGAGCCAGCCACCGCATAAGGGGTGGAGTTGGTTAAACCACTCCTCATGGATAACCATGCCTCCAATATGAGGGCTCCACCCCGTCCTATCATAACAGGTAAAATCTCAACACAAACATCTTAAGCATAAATTATGCACACACATATAGACTGCTCCTTTTTGGTTTTACGTCATAGAACAACAAAAGTCAAGTTGAAACTTTAGCCAAAATCCTACGTGCTCAGAGAAATTATGATCATTGCAAATTGTATAAAAAAATTGTCGAAAGAAATTCAAGAGTGGAAAATATTATTTAGAATTCGATAAGGAAATGTTGATGGAAGAATATGAATTGGAGATTTTAGGGTTGAAAATGTAATAAGGGTAAAATGGTCTTTATATTTAAGGTGTTTTAGTTCAAGATGTAATAAAGGTAAAATAGTCTTCTCTATTTCAAAAACTAACACCTCACTCACGGTCTTATGTTTCAGGGGACAAAACATAATAAATGAAACACAGGGGTGGATGTAATTAGGTTAAACTACAGGGGAGGTATATGTAATTTTTCCTTATATATATTTATATAGATCAGGGTTAAAATCAGGGCTAAGTTGGGCCTAGGCCTCAACCCAAGCTCGGCCCAACCTTGACATAGGGTGTGTTTTTCAACCCTAACCCGCCCTTAGGGTAAAAAAATCTTAGCCCAAACCTTGTTCGGGCTTAGGGCGGGTTCAGGCCATCAGGGCTGAACTTACACCCCTAGGTCACTAGTAGGGCTACAATAGGGCATGGCAAGCTGGGGTTCTTAAAACCCTAGCCCAACCTTGATTCCCATTAGTTGGGTCCAAGCCCCCCTGAACCATTACTCAGGACTTAAATGCTTCAACCCACGCCCAACCCTGTAAGACTTAGCCTAGCCTAGGCCTACCCTGATTGGCCCTGGGCGAGGCTAGGATGTCCTTGATTGGCCCTGACCCTGGTTTGCCATCTAGAGTCGGGTATACCTTGACCCTAATTTTCCATCAAGGGCTAGGTATACCCTAACCCTGATCTGCCATTAAGGACTTGGTATGACCTGACCCAGACCCTACAAAATATGAAATAACTAAAAATTCATTTGACTTTGCATCTAGATCCTTTAGAATTGAAAAGTAAAATACAAATTAAATCTTAGATAAGAATAAGTAGTTTATACAACCACGGTGGATAATGATTACCAAACTTAAAAAATTGACTATTGAACTCAAGAAATCAGGTTCGGGTAGGGTCACAAACATCAACCCATTACTTGCCCTGACCCAAACTTGATACCAAAATTTTTTTGAGGGCTGGCCCTCAGGGCCAGAATTTTTAGGCCTAGCCCTCTGTGGGCTTAGGGCGGGCCAATGGCCGCCAGGGCCATGCTGGACTTCCACCCCTAGTCAATACTGATGTTGATCAATAGCACCCCCCGGCCTCGCTTCTGAAGATATTGAGATATTTAGATCCCTCTCAACGATCGTCTTAGAACTCCATCTCCTTCCCCGATCTATCTTTGAGTAGGCTTCACACCTAGATCCGACAGGACAGCATCAGTCGAGTGAGCTTTGAAAAAAAAATTTCCCCTCTTATTCCCTTTCGTCAAATACGTGTTCCCATTGTAGTTTTGCGGATCGATCTGTACACGATACGGTACCTGTGAAACTCTCTCTCTCTTTCTCTCTCTCCTCCCTCTGTGAAATTCTCGATTTCTAAAAATGTCTGCAAACGTTGAAGAATCAGAAGTACGAAAAGGAAGGACACCGGAATTGCAAAACGGAAGCGAACCAGAGACATTAATCGTTGCTGATTCCGAGGCTTTTGAACCACAAGTGGGCAACATTGGAAATGAACCAGACATAGTTGCGGTTACAGATCCCGAGCCTGTTCAACCTGAAAATAACAAAGACGGATCCAACGAGGTAGTAGAGGAATCTCCTGTGGTGAAGGAAATCAAGACTTCCGAGAGTCGCAAAGATGAAGGGAACCGGCAATTTTCCATGAGAGAGTTATTGAATGAATTGAAGGAAGAAGGAAATGAAACTCCCGATGGGGAATTGCGGAGAAGCCCAAATGCTTCTGATGGAAAAAGACATGAGGGAGGCTCTCCGTATAGGTACGCTTTTTTTTTTAATCTGCTAATTTCAAATTTCTTCCATTTTAGGAATATTTGAAAGAATGCGATGCTCAAGAGTCTCAGACAGCTCTGTTCACGCTTGGTTTGCTTTTGGATTTCAGTTCTTTTGAGAGGCGTAAATAGCTAGCTCTTAGAAAAATGTAATATAACTTTCATTTATTAGTTGGATCTATAGGCTGTTGATACTAAACTTTGGAATTAATGGAAATAGGATGTCTACACTTGGTCCATGTAGAAATGTGTCTCTCAATGAAGAGTTGGTCTTGTCCTGATGTTATTTTTCTCTTTACCCTGATGTTTGAGTGATGTCAGCTCATCTAAGCATATATTCCTTGTGCACTCGAATGTTATTTGTCTCAAAGTAACTTCTTCAGGATGCTCACCCCATTATAGCAGTCTCTGCAAATGCATTTTTCATTATTACTGTTATTTGGTCCATCTGGAACTCATGATCTATTCTATGGCAAGAACTATTTTTATGCATGTTTTGGAATGTCAAACCAGTGAAAGGCATTGGCTGCCAAATGTTTTTGTAAGCTTGTGTTGTACCTCTATTGTTTGTCACTCCTTTAATTCATTGTTGTCAGGGTGACAAGGCTAACCTACACTGTGGCCAGGTGCCTAGTTGCTGCGAGGGAGGGTGGGGGGGAGCGGTTTAGATGTTAAATATGGTATTTCTTTTAGGTCCCGTTTGATTGGAAGGGTCTTGATAGGGCGGGATGGTTGGGGTCGGATAGTTGTACGAAATTTCCCACCCCAATTAAGTTTTAGGCCGTTTGTTTGTCTGGGGTAGGAATTACAGAAAACATCATCTTTTTCTTGTAGGCCCACGTGGCTCAAGGACTCTCCCACCCCATCCCATCATAAAGTCTTGTCGATTTGGTGGGACTTTGCGGAAAATCTCTGGAATTTGATTCTCCTTGTTCTCTCCCCTTACTTTCCTCTCCTGTCCTCCTCTTTTGCAATCCAGCCTCCACTATTGACCTGCAACTCTGCGTTGAAATGGGTAAAAACAAGAACTCTTCGTTGAACAAATAAGAAAGAGATGTTGGGAACCTACAACTGAGAGAAGCAGATCAAAAGCCAAAAAGAACAAATGCATTCAATTGAAGTGAAGAATCCATAAAAAATGTAAAACCATCACTAGCCAAGGGCCGTTAACAAATTCAGCAGAATCAGATACACCCAAGAATGATTTTTTTTCCCATGTTGAAAACCCAAGAATGAGATTTAATAAGAAGAAATGGAGATACATTAACAATGAAAGACGCAACAAGGTTCATCAAGACAAAATGGTCATAAATCAAACACAACAGGAACACCAAGAATTCTCCAAAATCCAAGCAGAAATTAAACACAATCCCAAGAAAAAAGTAGAGGAAGATGGGAAAAAAAGAAAAAAAAAATCCCCAACACATTCTGATCTGAAAAAAATGTAAGGGAAGTTTGGATCATCGCACCGGCTGAAGATTGGTGAGGAATTTGCGAGTTCAGCAGTTATCATCAACATGAACTTCACCATTTTCCCGAGCTGATTTTGGATGAATGCGCCCCCCCTTCTCTCTCTGGTTTTTACTTTTCTGTTCTTTGCCCCACTAACATGTAAGACCTGGCCTGACAACTAGTCCACCCCACCCTCCCCTCTAGACAAATGGGGCCTTATGGGAGAAAGAATGCAGGCAGGCTACATAATGTATGCTAGCACCTCCTTGTGTCTATCTCTCTCCTCCTTTATATGAAATGACATATCTACCGTCCTAGACATAGGGAGATGTAATTTTGAAGGGGTTTATATGCAAAATGAGATCTTTTTTTCTAACATGTCAATATAAGGGGTAATGATAAAAGGGAGAGGGAACGCTACCTGGTTGTGTGGGCCCCACGCTAGGAGCGTGTGCCCAAGCATCTAACAGGGGGTGGGATGGTCATTTAAGTGCACGATTGGTTGCATTCTTTTCTCCTAAAATAAAAATTATATTCTTTAAAGTGTTAACAATTGAAATCCATTTGGTCTTATTCTTTTATGTCGACGGTGAAAGAGGTGGTGGTGGTTGCAATTTGAGTTTGCGGTACATTCCTCCCTCCTTTTTCTACTATGATGGCGGTGGATGGTGCTGGCTGTGGCTACCACTACAACCTTTGTGGTGGTAGTGGTAGTTGCTATTGCTTTTGCTCATTTTTCTTATTTTTCCATTTTCTTTGGATTTTCTCCCTGTTCACCTTTTTTCCTCATTTTCCCTTTTTCTCTCCCTTATTTTCTATTTGGGTGCCTTGAACAATATGTCAGCCGCTCACCTAGGCTATGTCGTGACAACTATGCTTTATTCACATTTCACAAACATATGAGTTTGTTTAAGAGATTGAGCAGACACCAGTGATATTCTCAAGTTGACACTGAGAGGGAGGGGGTGAAACAAGGTCTCCAAAATTTGTCTCGAAATTCTTGCAACACTAATTTCCTACATACCCTTGGTATTCCCAGCACAAATCTCACTCCCCAACACAGGCACTGACAACCCCACTTTATTTTTCGCAACTCTGATGGCACTAGCACCACCTCTCACACACTGACAGTGTCCACACTCTCGGCGCTGTTCACACTTCCAGCACAGTGTACAAGCATTAACAAGGATTAAAGTATCTGTATCGGTCGCCGTATTGGTCGGCCAAAATTAAGATACGTATCGGAGGGTATTGTATCGTATCGGAGATACGCTAAGATACGCTAAAGATGCGCACATAAATGGATAGGAAACACTTTTTTAAACAATTCTGCATAAAAAATTTGTTAAAAAAAGCTGTTAATATGATGTATTATGCATAGACACTAAATTGAGGATATCACACTCACTGTTAGTTAAAACGGGAACGGAAAAAAAACAGAGACGTACGGTACGGGTTTTAAACAGATAAAAACAATAAACGGTACGGTAAAAAAAGGTCAAAAAAAGGGAATGGCAAACGGACAAAAACGAACGGTACGAGTATTAAACGTGTAGTTTTAAAAAAACGAATAAAAAAGGGCAGTATACTCATGTAATTTGAGAAATTATTACCTGTATACCTGCGTCTAATGTTCTAAACTACAACATAAATTCAGTAATTTTCTTCTATGGGCTACTACTACTGTAGAGTGGTCAGCTGGAAGTATTTTTAGGTTCTGACCATGGAAGAGAGAAGGAAAGATGAGGTAAGCAAAGCTAAAGAGGGACTGAAAAGAAATCTGGGGAGGGCTGACGAAATCTTTGAGCAATTTATTTGCGGTAATAAAGAATCATAAATGCTCAGGCACATTTAGCCAAACTTATTGTGGGGTTTGTAATGTTTGTACGGTGGAAGTGGGTCTCCTCTCCCCTAATGGTTAATGGGAAGCAAAGGAAGGCCTACCTATATCTATCATGCCTATTCATATCTACTTACAGGACTGCACATTTCTCCATGGGGTTTGAACTTTGAATCCTCTACAGGAACTATAGTACTAGTAATGATCATGATCCAACAACTCCCTCACTAGTCTCGAGTCAGCGGATCTAAAAATTAGGGGATGCATGGTGTTACAAATACATTATGATGACTGTAACAAATAATAGAGGGAAGAAGGACCATCAGGTAACAAAACAGGGAAGAGAAGCAGAAAGAAGCTGGAATTTCGATTTTAATGGTGGACCTCAAGCAACCCAGTTCGTTTCAACTTTCAATCCTCTCCGAAAGATGCTTGGAGTTTCGATTTCAATCTCGAGCAGATTTGATGAAGTCTTACTCTTGAGGTTCAGCGGCATTTGACGACCTCTGCAGTAGGAGAGGTTGGGCAATCTGATGGGTCTGAAATCTGAATGTTTGATGGGAAAAAGTGAAAAACCAAAACCCTAGTTACCCTACCGTGTTCCCTCCAAAATAAATAGGGGTTTATTTTTTTCTAATAAATATGTTAAAATTCATATTTTACCCTTAAAATCCGGATACGTGTTTAAAACGGCATTTAAACAGATTTTTTTATCGTTCCCATTTTTTCCCGTATTGTATAACATCATATGGCAAAACACTTTTTAAACTGATAAAAGCGGCAACCGCGTTTTGAACGCATTTTTGCTAACAGTGATCACACTAAGAATTCAAGGTTTGTAGTTGTCCCATAAATGTAAAATACTTGTTCCCAACCTTGATTTCTACTTTAGTTGGAGAGAAATATGGCTGTCAACAACTTTGGAACAAAAACCCCTAAAAAAATTGTGTTTTTCTGAAAAATGACCCCACCTTGGCCATTATATGACCGTAGCGCATTGTATCGGTATGTACCGGTCGATACATATCGATACTCACTGATACATACCGAAATGTACATTTCACCTCGATTTTATATTTTCCATAGAGTATTGGTACGTGTCGGTGCGTATCGTATCGGTGGTGTAGCAGTGCGTATCGGTATGTATCGTAGGATATATATCGATACGAAAGGATTTAAAAAATTCCATGTATCGTATAGGTGTGTATCGTATCGATCGGTTAAATTTAAGATATGTATCGGAGGGTATCGTATCGGTATTGGAGATACTTTAAACCATGAATTTATTATCAAATGGTGGGAGCGGGTGGAATGTGACCCAAGAAAATGGCATCTTGACTGAGTTCTATCATGTTCGAGCAAAGCACTGGATCTAGGCTCGATCTAGTAGAGCGCGGTGCACGAATTCATCAGTCGTTGACCATTAAAATTGCTCACACCAACATATCCTTTATCGACTTATCATTGCCTATATGTGCTTCTTCTCCCATGGCTCAGTGAGAACCATTCGGTTGTCACAACTTACCATCGTTAAACCCATCGTGTCGTGATGGTTTGGTGCATCACGCACCTTATGCATTCTTAGGGATTCTTAAGGGGCACTCTGTGCAACAACAACAACAACATCAACAACAACAACAACAACAACACAACTTGGCCTTATCCCAACTAAATGGGATAAGGCTGTTAGATGCCATACTAGGGTTAAGACCTATCTTTTGCATGTCTCTCCTTACCAACTCATCAATGGTCATTTTCGGCCTGCCCCTAGCCCTTTTAGCCCTGTCCATTTGAACCTGGTCGCTCCTTCGTACTGGTGTATACAAAGGCCTCTGTTAGATATGTCCAAACCATCTTAATCGACATTCTCTGAGCTTATCCTGAATTGGGGCAACTCCCAAATCAGCCCTAACCCGGTCATTCCTCACTCTTTCTCTCAGAGTTTTGATGCACATCCATGTCAATATCTTCATCTCTTCCACACTCAACTTATCTATATTACGCATCTTGACTGTCCAACATTTAGCACCATACATCATAACTAGTCTTATGACTATCTTGTAGAATTTCCTTTAAGCTTTAGAGGAATACGTCGATAACACAACACTCCAGACGCCTCTCTCCACTTCATCCATCCTACTTTAATTCTGTGGGAGCGTCAATCTAACCTTATTTAAGGTAGAGCCCATATATCTGAAATAGTCACTATATGAGATCTCCCTCCCCTCATTTTAAACCCCTTCACTATCAGTCCTCAATTGGCTAAAGTTACATATCATATACTCTGTCTTCGTTCTAATTATCTTAAGACCTCTTGATTCCAATGTAGATTTCTATTACTCCAACTTATCATTAATCCTTGTCATTGTTTCACCCACTAGAACAATATCATCAATAAAGAGCATACCACCATCTCCTTGAATATTCCTGGTTAAATCATCCATTATAAGCGTGGACAGATAAGGGCTTAGTGTGGATCCTTGATGTAACCCGACAGTAATTGGGAACTCATCACCTTGACCTCTCGGAGATCTCACACTAACCACTGCATCCCCATACATGTCTTTAATTATACCCACGTATTTGCTTGACACACCTTTCTTCTCTAATACATAGCAGATTAAATCTCTAGGGACTTTGTTGTAGGCCTTTTCTGGATCTATAAAGACCATATGGAGATCCAGAGATCCCTCATGTATGTTCTAGATTTTTCCATAAGCCTCCTAAGAAGGTAAATTGTTTCTGTCGTTGATCTCCCAGGTATAAAACCGAATTGGTTCCCTGAGATATTAGTTTCCCTTCTTATGCAAACTTCTATTACCTTCTCTCATGACTTCATAGTTCATAGTATGATTCATAAGTTTTATGTCTCTATATTATTGTAGCTCTAGATATCGCCTTTATTTTTGTAGATTGGGACAACAATACTGCTCATCCACTCATTAAGAATCTTTCTCATGCTCATAATCTTGTCAAATAACTTAGTTAACCAAACAACCTCATTTGGTCCCAAACTCTTCCACACTTCAATTGGGACCTCATCTAGACCTGGTGTCTTCCCTACCTTCATCTTTCTTAGAGCTTCCTTAACCTCGATCACTCCTATCTTACATACATATCTATGATGCATGCTGTCAAGAAGGATTCTCAAACCACTCCTACTACGGTTTTCTCCATTAAGTAAAAAAATACTCATCCCATCTCCTCTTTATGTCCTAATTGTTCACAAGCACTCTACCATCATCACTCTTAATACATCGAACATGATCGAGATCCTTTCTCTTCCATTCCCGTATTTTAGCCATCTTATAAATAACCTTTTCCCCTTCCTTGGTATTAGATTGTTGTGCAAGTCATCATATTTCCTTGCCCTTTATAAATAGCCTTTTCCCCTTCCTTGGTATTAGATTGTTGTACAAATCATCATATTTCCTTGCCCCTTGCTTTCCCCACAATCTTCCTTGCCTCGTTCTAGCTGGCTTATATCTCTCTCTTTATCTTCAACCACCCTAGTCCTTTGCTAAATCTTAAAATTATCCTTCTTAATCTTGATGGTTGCCTGGACTTTCACATCCCACCACCAAGTCTCTCTAAGGCCCAACTGAGTACTCCTAGACACCCCTAGAACCTCCTTAGCAACTTTCTTAATGCAATCCGTCATCTCATTCCACATCGTGTTGGCATCCCCTTCACAATCCCACTTCTCATACTTCACCACTTTATCTATAAAAGACCCCACAGACTCTCCATTCAATCTCCACCACCTTACCTTAGGGAAAACAAGTTTCCTTGGTTTATTCTTCGGCAAACAGAACTACATGTCTAAGATCAATAATCTATGTGAGAAGTTTAGCTTTCCCGAGGGATAACCTTACAATCCTTACACATCCATTTGTTGGACCTTCTAGTGAGGAAGAAGTCTATTTGGGTGGAATGTTAACCACTATTGTAGGTAATTAAGTGTTTTTCCCTCTTAGCAAAAAAAGTGTTTGTAATAGATAGATCATAGGCTGTCGCAAAGTCCAAAACTGAGGTCCCATCCTCATTCCTCTCCCCAACTCCATATCTTTCATGAACCTCTCCATAACCTCTCTTATCCCTACTAATGTGTCTGTTTAGATCCCCTTCGAAGATAATATTTTCACGTTGTCCAAAACCATGCATCAAAATATCCATGTGTTTAGAAAATTGTAGCTTACAGCTATCCAAATCCTGCTTGGGGTGCATATACATTAATAATGTTGAACATCTCTTTATCTAACACCACCTTTATGGATAGAATCATATCCCCCTCCCTTTTAACATTCGCCACATCGTTTTTTAGGCCTTTATCCACCACTATGCCAACTCCACCTCTACCACTTTGCTCTCCCAAATACCATAGTTTGAAATCATCCAACATCTTAGCTTTATTAACTTTGCATCTAGTCTCTCGGATAACCTTCTTATAACATCTATCAACTCCAAACTCTTACCTGTCTGTGAACCAATGTTCCAAAAAGTAGATCAAATCCTCTGTTATGGGCAACATTCTTGTTGAATAAAGCATTATTGTAATTAAGACTATATTTGGACTACTTAAGACTTATGTAAGGACTAGGACTACTATTTTGTTATAAAGGAGGGACTGTGCCCATTATGGCACAAGTCCATATTCCCCAATTCTACATAGTATTAGAGCAGGTGTGATCACCAAAAACCCTATACCCATTCTTCTTCTCACTGTTGCCAATCTTATCAATAGGATGCCTTCACGGGTACTTGGTTTTAAGAGTCCCATTGAGTTGTTATCTGGGTCTCGTACTTTTGTTGTTCCTCCCAAGTTCTTTGGTTGTGTTTGCTTTGTTCGTAATCATCAGGTTCCGCGCAAGCTTGATCATTGTGGACTCCGGTGTATTTTTTTGGTCTATTTTTCCACTCAGGAGGGATACCGGTGCTATCATCATCCACCTTCTCGATGGATCTTTATTTCCATGGATGTGTTATTTTGTGAGACTGAGACTTACTTTCCACCTCTTCAGGGGGAGTCCTCTGTTGGTGAAGAGGTGATTCAGATTCCTACTTTTGATTGTCCTTTATATCTTACCATAGATGATGGTACTACTCAGAGGGATACTGGAATAAAGACTACTAGTTCAAAGGTTCCCATTAGTCCAAAGGTTACTGTTCAAGGGGAGCCATTAATTTAGGAGCAGGAGGCTCCCATTAAAGGGGAGCCACAGATTCAACAAAAAATATAGGATGGTCCAGTGATACAGGTTTTCTCTCGGAAAGAAAAAGGAGAGCCGAAACTACTACTCATACTACCATTGCTACTCCATTGCTTCATGATCCTGAGTCTTCTCTTCCAGGTATAACCTTTCTCCTCACTTTTGATCAGTCTCTTGATGTTCCTATTGCTCATAGAAAAGGTAATAGGACTTGTACTCAACATCCTGTTTCTAATCTAGTGTCATAAAATGCTCCCTCCCCATCGTATCGTGCATTTGTGTCTTCCTTGTCCTCTGTTTCTATTACTAAAACCTGGTAGGAGGCTAATGTAGACTAGGACAGGGGTCTAACCAAGTCTTAACTTCAGGATCTTTTAATTAGAATAACAACCAGAACCAGCCCAATAAAATATACGAAATTCATCGGCCTTAAGAGTTCAGAATTTTTGTAACTGAATAATCAGCCAAGGAATTAAGGACTTAAATCACCAATTAATAAGACTAAACAATGAAGCATAAGACCAACAACCAATCAGCGACACACAGCACAAATTGATTCAGAATTCTGGGTAGAAAACAGAACCGGCCGATATAGGGAGAAATTTCAGAACAATTAAATCCCTGGTCTGATGTTCCTCAAACTAGGATCGAACCATCCTCCTACTAGGTAGCACACTCGACTAGAAGATGGGAATCATCAGACGACTGGATAGTCTGATCAGAGAAGGATCGATTGGGAGAAATCTGGGAATTGTAGAACCAGAAATTAAGAAAGTTCAGATCTGTACCTGGCTGTAGAAACACAATATAGTCTTATAAATACCTTGAAAAAAGAAAGAACACTTGAAAGGAACCTCTTGGGCTTCACACCACAAATAGTCAATTGGATCAAACACCAATTCCTTCAGCCTTGATCAAACACAAGACCACCGCTTTTATCACACACAAAACAAACTCAAAAGAGCAACATCAACATAGCTTTTTCAGCTTTTTCATTCATAAAATCGTGGGGCTTAACGGGAGCCTTCTCCTTTATTTATAATAATGATGGTGGTTTACAAATAATAGAAACTCACTTTAGTTTCCAAAACTGAAATAGGAAACTAAATAAAAGCAAGTCCTCTAGTTACTAAAATTAAAAATAGAAACTAGGAAAATACAAAGACTGAAATTAGATACTAACTTTTAACTGAATTTAGAAACTAACTAATGACTGAAATTAGAAACTAATTAACCCCATTAAAGCTCGACTAAAAAGGTAACTAATGAAAAAAAGAAACTAACTAGTAATCCCTTACTCAATCTTAGAGCCCCTCTTTTAGACCTATAAAAGTGGCCAAATACAATCCAAACCATATGGACTGAAGGCCCTACGCTTATTCCTAATAAAATAAGCCTATTTTGGTTATTAATCTGCATCAGAGGCAAATATAGAACCTAAGTAGAAAGAGGCAATGAATAAGGAGATGAAAGCTCTTCACAAGAGTAACACATGGGATTTGGTTGTTCTTCCCCTGCAAAAGCGACTAGTTGGTTGCAAATTGGTGTTCACGATCAAGCATAATGCTGATGGCATTGTGGATCGATACAAAGCAAGATTGGTGGCAAAGGACTTTACTCAAACTTATGGGATTGACTACCAGGAGACCTTTGCACCTATAGCAAAAATGAATACAGTTCGAGTTATCATCTCCTGTACAGTGAACCAAGGATGGGAGCTACAACAACTAGATGTCAAGAACGCCTTTCTCCATGGAGAGCTGACTGAAGAGGTGTATATGGACATTCCACCTGGATACTCTAGTTAAAAAACACAAGGCAAGGTGGGTAAACTGAAGAGAGCTCTGTATGGATTGAAGCTATCTCCCAGGGCATGGTTTGGTCGTTTTCACAAGGCTATGATTGCTGTTGGATTTACACAAAGTTCATACACTATTTATTAAAAAGGTGGGGGATTAGATTACTGTGCTGATAGTATATGTGGATGATGTTGTTGTTATTGACAATGATATAGATGAAATCTCTAAGCTCAAGGCCTATCTTGGTAAGGAGTTTGAGATAAAAAACCTAGGAAGTTTGAAATACTTTTTTGGCATTGAGGTGGCACATTCAACTAAGGGTATTGTTCTATCCAAGAGAAAGTATACCTTATACCTCCTCTCAAAGACTGTTATGTGAGGGTGTAAGCCCTTGGGTACTCCTATTGAGGCTAAGTTTCATCTCAAAAGCAAGGAAGGTTAACCTGTTGATAAAAGTCGGTATCAAAGACTGGTTGGAACTTGGAAGGCTCATATATCTATCCCATATAAGACTAGACATAGTTCATGCAGTAAGTTTGGTGAGTCAGTCCATGCATGATCCCTATTCATCACATATGGACGCTGTGAACCGGATTCTTAGGTACTTGAAGATAGCACCAGGAAACGGCATTTTATTCTCTCCTACAGATCATATGAGGATTGAGGCATACACTGATGCTGATTGGGCAGGTTCTCCAGATGATCGTCACTCTACCATTGCTGTACATTTGTTGGTGGTAACTTGGTTATGTGGCATAGTAAGAAGCAGTCAGCTGTGGCTAGATCAAGTGCAGAGGTTGAGTTTTGAGCTATGGCACATGGGATTTGCGAGCTACTTTGGTTGCAAAGTCTCCTTCTTGACCTGGGTGTGTCTATTCAGGTGCCGATGTTATTATATTGTGATAATAAGTCAGCTATTAGTATTGCAGACAACCCTATTCAACATGATTGTACCAAGTATGTCGAGATCAATGGGCATTTCATCAAGGAGAAGTTAGCGCAAGGATTGATCTGTATTTCTTTTGTACGAAGTGAAGATCAGTTAGCAGATGTTCTCACAAAGGGACTTAGTAGTAAAACTTTTTATTTTATTTTGTTCAAGTTGGGTATATGTGATATCCATGCACCAACTTGAGGGGGAGTGTTGAATAAAGCATTACTATAATTAGGGCTATATTTGGACTACTTAGACTCATGTAAGGACTAGGACTACTGAACTGTTGTAAATAAAGGAGGGATTGTGCCTATTAGGCGCAAGTCCATATTCCCCAATTCTACAATTCTTAACTTGCCCTTGTATATGTTCTAAAGTGAATCTTTGTCATGCATCATTTGTGTGGGATTCCTAGGCAATAGGATAAAATGACATAGAACAAAGAAAAGAGATAATGAACTGTGATAAAAAATTACGGGGATCCATGCAAAGGGTGGGTTGGCTGGATATAGTAAGGTGTTGGTTGCCTACTTAACGCACCAAGGTAAAGCTATAAACAAGAGGATACAAGTGTAGAGAAATGGCGCTTAGCACATTAAACAGGGATTCTCAGCGTATAAATGAAAAGCACAAGACATAAACACAGGATACAACGTATGATACAACAAGATTCTACACAATACATACAACAAACCAAATCACTATATACCATATACAAGACAATATGGAAAGACAGTAAATCTCGATATCAAATATAAGTAAAGAAGAGAAAATGACTAATAACAAAAGAACTAAAACTCTCAAAAGCCTCTCACCAATTAACTCGAATAAAGTTGTAAGAGAAGTAGATAGCACAAATGGCATACATAAAAAAATGATACCCAGACATTGCAGATCAAACAAAGCAAGATGATGTTATAGATAGATACAGAAGTAAACAAATGAGCATTTATCAAAAGCATACAGAAGACAACAACTAGTAATCCAAAAGTAGATATATATGCATATAATGTCAATGGAAAAGGGAGTGAGGGAGGGGGTATCTTGTTGGTGTACGACGTCTTGTATTCCGTCGCAGTTTAATCCAGAGAGTACTGGTGCAGCATCTAGACAGGCAGGACGGCGGTCTAGCTAGCCGGTTAGTTGGCCGTGGGGGTTGCAAGGGGGCAGGACGCCCCCTGCATAGCAGGGGGTAGGGGGCATAGTCCCCCCTCGAATTTTTTATTTGAGGGCAATTGTGTACTTTTCGGATTAGGGTTTTTTTCGCTATATATTTGTAGCGAGGGTTTCTTTCTCTGTAATGCAAGCAATACTGAGAAGTGTGAGGACGAGCGCTGTAATCCTATTCTCCATTGATAGTGAAGCAGGATCTCATCTCACCGGGGATGTAGGCAACCTTGCCAAACCTCGTAAAATCTGTGTGCATTGTTTGTTCTGTTTTTCCATTATCTTCTGCATCGTTTTAGGGTTGCATTTCTACAAATTGGTATCAGAGCTCTAGGTTTCCGTTTTCTAGGGTTTACTATCATAATGGCAGAGAAGGGATCGAATGTCAAGTATGATATCGAGAGGTTTAATGAGAAGAACAATTTCACCCTCTGGCATCAAAGGATGAAGGATCTTCTGATACAGTAGGGTTTAGCGAAAACGTTGTTGGGGAAGTCAAAGAAACCTGCAAAAATTATTGACGAAGATTGGGAAGAGATGGAGGAAAAGGCGGTAAGTGCTATTCGATTAAATCTTTCTAATGATGTCCTACAATATGTTGTGGGTATCGAATCTGCACTGCAGTTATAGGCGAAACTTGAAAGCATCTACGTGACGAAGTCCTTAACGAACAAGTTCATGAAGAAACAATTGTATTCTCTATAGATGGAGGAAGGTACGGATCTATTAGAGCATCTTAACATGTTCAATCAGATCGTAAGTAAACTTGCAAACCTGGAGGTTAAGATCGAGGATGAAGACAAGGCGTTACTGTTGCTGTCGTCGCTCCCAGAATCATATGATCACCTAGTAACGAATTTATTGTACGGGAAGGAGACCCTTGGGATTGATAAAGTCGCAACTGCTCTTATGTCCAATGATACAAGGAAGAAGGCCAGTAGTACGAAATCTCAAGGAGAAGGTCTTTTTCAGAGGTGACAAGGAGCAGGAAAGAGGGAGATCAAATCAGAAGGGATCTGGGAAGAGTCGATCGAAATCAAAAGGAGTAAAGACAAAGGTCTCTTGTTACTATTGCAAGAAGGAAGGTCATCTGAAGAGAGAGTGCTTGAAGAGGAAGGCGGACTTAAAGAAGAAAGGTGTAGATAAGGCATCTGAGGGAGCTAGCGTGGCTGACAGTTCAGATGGAGATGATGGAGATGTACTCTTTATATCATCAGGTAAGAATCAACCTTTTGATTCTGGATGTTCATATCATATGTGTCCACATAAAGATTGGTTTGATACATATCAACCATATAATGGTGGGTCTGTCCTAATGGGGAATGATGCTGTATGCAAGACCATTGGGATAGGCACTGTCAAAATCAAGATGTTTGATGGGATAGTAAGAACCTCAGCAGATGTGAGACATGTACCAGAATTAAGGAAAAACTTAATTTCTTTGAGGGCACTTGACTCAAATGGCTGCAAGTACATAGCAGAAGGTGGAGCTCTCAAAGTTATTAAGGGTGTTATGGTTGTCATGAAGGGACAACTAACAGGAAACCTATACAGACTCATAGGGAGCATAGTTACAGGTGAAGCATCTGTGACTACAGATGCAGTATTTGATACAGATGATACCTATCTGTGGCATATGCGGTTAGGGCATATGGGAGAAAGAGGATTGATGGAGCTTCATAAAAGGAAAATGTTGAAGGGAGTGAAAACTTGTAAACTAAACTTCTGCAAGTATTGTGTGTTCAGGAAACAGTGCAAGGTTCGTATCAAAACTGCAAAACATAAGAGTAAAGGGGTGCTTGATTATGTACACAGGGATGTATGGGGTCCTTCAACAACAAAATCTAAAGGTGGGGATTACACGTCACTTCACGGTTCCAAAGACACCACAGCAAAATGGTGTAGCTGAAAGGATGAACAGAACACTTCTAGAAAGAGCTCGGAGTATGAGGCTAAATGCCGGGTTGAGCAAGAGATTTTGGGCAGAAGTAGTGAACATGGCATGTTTCCTCATCAATAGGTCTCCATCAAAGGCGATTGATTGTAAAATTCCTGAAGAGGTATGGACATGAAAACCAGTAGATTATTCTATTATAAAAATATTTGGTTGTCCAGCCTATGCGCATGTTGAGAGTGAGCAACGTTCCAAGTTAGACTCAAAGTCTAAGCAATGTATCTTTCTTGGTTTTAAGAAAGGTGTAAAGGGATTCAAGTTGTGGGATCCAAGTTCACAGAAAGTTGTGGTTAGCAGAGACGTTGTGTTTGATGAGTCTCATATAGTGAAGTCAAATTACAATTCACAAGCAGTTGATGAAATAAAGAAGGTTCTACTGTGCAGGTGGAGTTAGTGAGTTAGAAACAACAAGAGAGAATGAGTCATCAAGTGACTTACCAGGACAACAGGAAGCAGTAGAAGTTCCCTATACTGTGGCAAAGGGTAAAGGGAAGCGCTCACAAAGCACCTATGTAGGTAAGGTGATCCATCTTCCTACCATGATGCTTTGAGTGATGACACATGATAAATGGATGCAGAAAAACCCAAGGGAAGAAAAATCATTGGGTGTAAATGGGTCTTTCATAAGAAAGAGGCAGCATCTGAGAAGGAGTGTGAAAGGTATAAGGCCAGACTTCTTAAGAGTTTATGGCCTTAACAATCTCCTAGGCAGTGGTAAAGCGCTTTGATTCCCATATGATGAAGATTGGCTACACAAGAAGTGAGCATGATAGTTGTGTTTATTATAAAGTGTCAAGTGATAATTCCATTATTTTGTTGATGCTTTATGTTGATGACATGCTCATTGCTGCAAAGAACAAACATGATATAGTCTCTTTGAAGTCTTTGTTGAGTGCTGAATTTGAGATGAAGGATCTTAGTGCTGCTAAGAAGATCCTTGGCATGGAAATCCTTAGAGATAGAAATGCAGGTAAACTTTGGGTAACTCAGAAGAGGTATATTGAAAAGGTGCTAGAGCGTTTCAATATGGAAAAGGCTAAGCCGGTTAGCACTCCGTTAGCTGGCCACTTCAAGTTATCTGAAAGGGAATGCTCTACAACACATGAGGAGGTGGAGCAGATATCTCAGGTCCCTTTTGCTAGCACAGTTGGGAGTCTCATGTATGCTATGGTTTGTAGCAGGCCGGATTTGTCTCATGCAGTCAGTGTTGTTAGCAGAGACATGAGTAATCCAGGGAAGGAGCATTGGAATGCAATTAAGTGGATCTTCAGATATTTGAGCAAGACTAAAGATATAGGTGTTATGTTCAGTGGCAAGGGAAGTTCTACAGAATTGGCAGGTTATGTTGATTTCGACTATGTTGGTGATTTAGGCAAGAGGAGGTCTACTATAGGGTATGTGTTTACATTGGCTGATGGACCTATATCATGGAGGGCGATGTTTCAGTCTATAATTGCATTGTCCATTACAGAGGTAGAGTACATGGTGGCAGTTGAGGCTGCCAAGGAAGGAGTCTGGTTGGCTGGACTGGTTCGTGAGTTGGGGTTGGAGCAAGGAGGTACAGTGTTACATTGTGACAGTCAGAGTGCCATACATCTTGCAAAGAATTAAGTGTTTTATGCAAGGACAAAGCATATTGATGTGAGATTTCACAAGATCAGGGAGCTTGTGTTAGAAGGCAGTATTCACCTGAGAAAAATTCATATAGATTTCAATCCTGCAGATATGTTTACGAAGCCAGTTACTATAGAGAAGTTTGAGTCCTGTTTGGACTTGATTAATATTACTCGTTGTTGAAGATGAGGGACACACCAAACAGGTGCGGGTTTGTACCTCTAATAAGGTACAAAGATGAAGACGTCTACAGGTTATCTTTGCAGGAGGCTCGACAGAATTCAAGCCAAGGTGGAGATTATTGGTGTACGATGTCTTGTATTCCGTTGCAGTTTAATCCAAGGAGTACTGGTACAACACCTAGACAGGCAGGACGGCAGTCCCGCTAGCCGGTTAGCGGGCCGTGGGGGTTGCAAGGGTGGCAGGAGGCCCCCTTGCATAGCAGGGGTGTAGGGGGGTGCAACCCCCCGCTCGAATTTTTTATTTGAGGGCAATTGTGTACTTTTCGGATTAGGATTTTTTTCGCTATATATTTGTAGCGAGGGTTTCTTTCTTTGTAATGCAAGCAATACTGAGAGGTGTGAGGATGAACGCTGTAACCCTATTCTCCATTGATAGTGAAGCAGCATCTCATCTCACTAGGGACGTAGGCAACCTTGCGAACCTCGTAAAATCCGTGTGCATTGTTTGTTCTGTTTTTCCATTATCTTCTGCATCGTTTTAGGGTTGCGTTTCTACATATCCCTTATGGTCAAGTAAAAACTTTACTGAAAAATCTAGCACATTGTAGGCCACGCCCCGGGTTGTGTCTCAGCAGTAGTGATGCGGCGTTGGGATGCAACACTAACCAGGCAAATGGGAAGTTGCTTGTAGGGATGGGGATGGGAGCAGGGATAGTGTCATGAAAGCGGGAGTGATCGGGGTACCCATGGTAGGCTAAAGTTGAGATCAAGGAGAATCAAGGAAGAGGGATTAGAGCTGCAGGGAGAATCAAGGAAGATAGGGTAGTGTAAATCAGTTGGTGGGGAGGAGGAATCAGTGGTGATGTAGGGATAGTGGTGTTAAAGAGAGCTTAGGGCAGAGAAAGTGTCGGAAGAAGGGTAGTGAATAGAAGAGCCGGGCACAAAGAAACCGTAGGTATAGAATCATGGGGTGTCGAGAGACAAACGGGCTATGGGGAAGTAGGGTAAGTTAGCAGGGGCAGAGTATTGGTGGGGCGAAGAGTTCAGGTGGAGAGTTAGAGGTAGCAGGTTGGTCGGGGGTTATTTGCTGACTCGCAAGAAGAGGAGAGAAAATTGGACGAGGACGAGAGAAAATCGGAGGTGGGAAGAAGAGAAAATCAAGGTGTGGGATAAAACAGAGGAGAAAACAGGAGGGGGTTTCGCGAAAAGAGGGAAAATCGGAGTTGGGAGAGGGGAGAAACTCGAGGGGCATGAGATTTATTAGAGGAGAAATCGGGAGGGAGTGATAGCCAAATACGATGTAACAGAGTATAGGATCAAGTTGAAAACGAGGATCCAAGAGAGGAGCAGGGGGAGAAGAATAAGCCTCATTTTATGTCCTCATTTCTAACCATTACCACTCATCCTTCTCAACTATTACCACTTATCCTTCTCTGACTATTACCACTCATCCTTCTCAATGTCCTCATTTTAGCTACACTAAGTTTGTTTATATTTTGTTTCTTTATTACCCAACATTCAACTCAATACATTGTTATTGGTCTTATAATTGTGCTATAAATTTTCCTTTGAGTTTTAAAGGAATACATTGATCACACAACACTCTAGAGACACCCCTCCACTTTATCCATCCTATTCTAATTTTGTGTTGAGAGAAAAATTGGAGAGGATGCATGAGTGATGTAATTGATCACCCAACCGTTTTATTTATATAAGAAAATTAGAGTCATAACAAGAATAAAAGTCCTAACCCAACTAGGAGTACATGTCCTAACCCAAAGGAGTCATAACTCATCCAGGAGTACAGGTCATAACTCAATTACAAATACCCTCTCCCATCCAGCTGCCCCACTCTAAATAGGGTCGGTGAAGGGGGATATCCCCATAGCGTCCTATATTCTAACACTACCCCTCAAGTTGGCGCATAGATATCACACATGCCCAACTTGACTAAACAAGAATGAAATATCTTCCCAGCTAAACCCTTAGTGAATACACCCGCTAGCTGATCCTCAGATTTCACAAAGGGTACACAAATCAAGCATGCGTCTAGCTTCTTTTTGATGAAATGTCTGTCAATCTCAACGTGTTTGGTACGATCATGCTGTATTGGATTATGGGAAATACTGATAGCCGCATTGTTATCACAATAGAGCATTATAGGAAGACGAACATGCACACCATTTTCATCCAAGAGTGTGCGTAACCACAACAACTCACAAATCCATTGTGCCATAGCATGTAACTTTGCTTCAACATTAGAGCAAGTTACCACATTTTGCTTCTTGCTACGTCATGTGACAAGATTCCCACCCACAAATGTATAATAACCTGAGATGGAATATCTGTTAGGTGATCCAGCCCAATCAACATCTATATAGGCTTAAACTCTAATATGATTATGAGGAGATAAAAGAATCCCTTTTCTGTTGGTGTATGATGTCTTGTATTCCGTCGCAGTTTAATCCAGGGAGTACTGGTGCAGCACCTAGACAGGCAGGACGGCGGTCCCGCTAGGGTTTTTTCGCTATATATTTGTAGCGAGGGTTTCTTTCTCTGTAATGCAAGCAATACTGAGAGGTGTGAGTACGAGCGCTATAACCCTATTCTCCATTGATAATGAAGCAGGATCTCATCTCACCGGGGACGTAGGCAACCTTGCCGAACCTCGTAAAATCCGTGTGCATTGTTTGTTTTGTTTTTACCATTGTCTTCTGCATCGTTTTAGGGTTGCGTTTCTACATTTTCTTGGAGCAGATCAAGTACCTCAGGATACTTGGGACTACTTCCATATGGGAGGAATAGGGATAATGCATAAATTGACTCACCAAACTATCAGCCACAACAATATCAAGCCGAGTATGAGAGAGATAGATCAGTTTTCTTACCAAGCGTTGGTAATGCCCTTTGTCAACAGATTCACCCTCATTTTCCGTGAGTCATATAATTAGCTACCATAGGTGTATCAGAAGGACGACAGCCCAATAAATCTGTCTTTGACAATAAATCAATGATGTACTTCCTCTAGGATAGATAGATGCCTTTAGAAGATCGAGCAACTTCAATCCCAAGAAAGTACCTTAGCTTCCCAAGATCCTTTGTTTCAAACTCTCGACTAATCTCAACATTGTCATTCCCTATCACCACAATGTCTTCCACATAAACAATGAGAATTGTAATTTTATCACCAGACCTCTTTATGAACAATGTGTGGCTGAAAAAAACTAAATCAGAAACTTAGCTTTGATACCTTGTTGAGAGCGAAATTGGGGAGAATGCATGAGTGATCTAATTGATCACCCAAGCCCTTTATGAGTACAAGTCCTAACCCAAACAAGAGTGCATGTCATAACTCAATTACAAATACCCTCCCCCATCCAGCCGCCCCACTCTAAATAGGGTATGTGGAGGGGGGAAATCCCCATAGTGCCCCTGTGGCACACATATCCTATATTCTAACAATTGTGTACCATCATCCTCTATTTTTCCCTTTTTATTTATGGTTAAACCTAGGTACCTAAAATTTTCATTTTGTAGTATCTCCCTATCATCAATTTCACCACATTCCAGTCCTATTGTTACTAAAGTTACATGCCATATATTCTATTTTTGACACACTTATTTTCAAACCTTTTGATTCTAAGGTTGATCGCTTTAGTTCAACTTTGCATATCTCCTTGCTTTTGTTTCATCCATTAAAAGAATATCATCAGCAAAAAGCATAGACCTCTAGGGATTTGATCCTGAATGTCTCTAGTCAGCTTGTCTAGGATTAGTGCAGATAATTCAATTGTAATTGAGAATTCACTACCCATATCTTTAACTATGTCCACATAATTATTTGAACTACTTCTTCCTCTAAGGACTCTATCATTATATTTTTCTAAGTTAAAAAAGGCCATCTTATATTCCCTAAATCTTTCCATTGGTCTCTTAAGCAAATAAATCAATAAAAATCTATTGGTTATACGAAATATTAGTTTCATGTCTCAGGTGGGGGTTTCAAGTACTCTCTTCCATAATTTTATATTATGGCTCATAAATTACTCTATATTTATCACAGCTTTGAATAACACCTTTGTTTTTATAAATAGGAATCACAATGCTTATCCTCCATTCATTTGACATTTTTCTTGTGCTCATTAGTAGAGTTAGCAACTTAGTTAGCCAAGTTATTTCACTATTCCTAAGCTCTTCCAGACCTTTAATGAAGTACCATCTAGACCAATTGCTTTACCTACTTCGATCTTCTTGAAAGTATCCTTTACTTCAAGTATCCTAAATTTTTGTATATTATTAAGACTTCTTTTTTTTTTTTTTTTAATGGTTATTTTAATCTTGTAAAACATGTTTTCATTTAGTAAGTTGTAGAAATAGTTTTCCATATCTCTTTAATATCCTCATCATTTAATAATACTTTATTATCTTCACTTTTAATGCATCTAATATGGCTGAAATATCTACCCTTCATTGCCTTATTTTATCTAGTTTATAGATATCTTTTTCCTACTCAGATTGTTATAGAGATCCTCATATTTCTTATTCTTTGATTTCTTTATTTTCTTTGTAGCATCATTTCTAGCAAATTTATGCTTTTTAAAATCCTCCTCATCCTTAGTCCTTTGCCAAGTTTTAAACTATATTTCTTGGCCTTAATGGCTGCTTGAACTTCATCATCCCATTATCAAATTTCCCTAGATGAATATTGTTTTCCTTTGGATTCGCCTAAACTTCTTTAGCTACATTCTTAATATAAGTGTAGCCATCTTGTTCCAAATCATATTAGTGTCTCCATCAAAGTCCCACCTTTTCTTTTTCTTTTTCTTTTTTTAGAAAAAAGATTAAACAGTAAATTGTCTAAGATTTCGTCTTTAAAGTTCCACCATCTTATCCTAAAAAATAACCTCACATTTCCCATGATTCTGGATTTTAAAACACATTTCTATGACCAATAAGTTATGTTGTATGGTTAATCTCTCCCCTGGTATAAACTTGTAGTCTGTATATAATAACTTATCGGTCCTTTTAGTTAGAAAGAAATCTATTTGGCTACTATTTTACTGACTTTTGAAGGTTATTAAATTTTCTCCTCTCTTTCCAAAGCTTGTGTTTACTTTGTCTATTGATAAATCATAAGCCACAACATATTCTAAAACCAAAGTTCTCTCTTCATTTATCTCTCCAAAACCTCATCCTCCTTGAATTCTTTCATAGCCTCTATTATCTCTTCCAATATTTTCATTTAGATCTCCCCCTATAATATGTTTTCTCCTTGACTAATTCATCGAACTATCCATTGATGTGTTCCCAAATATGTTTTGTAGTATTTTCATCCAATCCTTTTGGGGTTTGGAAGCACTAGTTATATTGATTACCTCTTTTCCTAACACAAATTTAATGGATATTATCGTATCAACAATTCCTTTAACATCTACAACATTTTTTTTTTATTCTTGTTAGTATGTTACAAATATTTATTTTTACCATTTGTTATCTTTAATTCTGAATATTGTGATATCCCAAATGAAAATTCTAAAATTAAAAAAAGAAAAAACACGGCTTTGATTGTTATAAGAAATGTGTGATCTGGAATCTGGACCTGCCAGAAAATGGAATTTATTTTGTTAAATTATTTTTATATTAAGAAAATAGCTTGACCTTTTCCTTTCTTGCTTTATGTTATGCTTTCAGCCAAGAAAGTACAAACCAACAATATACGGGTCAGAACAGTGTTGCCATGGACCTGATCAATAGTGTTACTGGTGTGGATGAAGAGGGCCGCTCTCGTCAGAGAATTCTTACTTATGCTGCTAAAAGGTATGGCTAACCTTTCTTGTTGCCATTGTTTTTTTCGTGGAGGGATACTAATAGTCCACGAGTCGTATGATATTAGCTTATATGCTTTTTGTAATGATCATGTAAAAATGGCTGCAATGTTTCTTTTGTATTTCCATTCTTGAGAGTTTGTGTTGTGTTTTTCTGGACAGTATAATGAGTTAACAACTAGAACAAATACTATGTGAATGTGCAATTTTTTAATTATTGAATCTTATGAGGCCCCTAGAATTTTATAAGAGGAAAGGAATGCAACATGTTAGTGGAACAGTTTAGGACTGTAATGCTTGGATCAGCAGCCAAGCTCTTTATTTATAATAAAAAATAAGGGAGAGAGATTACAGTAATACCCCCAACCATAACCGACTCACGTAATTAGAGTAGGCTATGGTGGAGTGGACCAATATGCCCCTGCGGCATTCAATACACTAATTCTACACAACATTTTCTAGGGATGCAAATTCTTCTAGTGGTTCAATTGTGCACATTTTTTCAACCTAGCTTCTACAGGTTGATTTAGAGAGAACAATGAACTTCTCTGTCATGGGATCAAAGTTCGAAACTCGGATTTTAGTCTTGTTTAAGCCTGTCTGGAATGACCAAAATTTCGTTGAAACAGTGCATTTTTTTGCCGTGAGTTTCAATTGGTCATTTCCCCCTTGGGGGTTGGGGGGTGGGGTGGTGACGATGGCTGAAATGACCAAAATGATCGAAATTTTAACTGAAAAAATGCAATGTTTACATGGCCAAAATTTTGACCTAAACAGTGCCTATTCCTTAATTCGCCTATTATTTGGTCTTGGCCTTGTCAAAGTCGCTAAGATTGCCGAAATTTAGAGAGTTTTTGAACTATGTATGGGATACAAATGTAATATACTGGTAAAAATGTAGCATAGGAATTGGGATGGGCACTAAGCAACCTTGCTCTGATCTTATATGTGCTGTTTAAAATAATGCCATACATATTGATCTTTCCTCACTTAGCCTTAGTGTATTTAAACTATTTAATGGGAGAGCTTAGAGTTACCTATTAAACCAAAATGCATATTCTCCCTAGGATTTCAGCACTTGATCAATAGAGCAATCACAGGAGCTGGAAGAACATTCCACTAGCAACAATTGCTACGCAATGCAGCTTAGTTCTCTCTTCACAGTCAAGGGTTTAAAACCCTAAATACAAAACCCTAATCACATGAGGAGAGAGAGAGAGAGAGAGAGGAGTGGAAGCACCAAAACGCAGGAGAGGGGGAGATTTTCTGTGCAGATAAGGGTGATCTTCTCTCCGACAAGCTGTTGTTTTTATGTTATTATTATACATTTCCACAATATCTCTAAAATTGCTTAATCGTGGGATCCTATTGTGATCCGATTGAGGTTTCCTCAGCTGAGTGTATCTTTATTCTAAAATAAAGATGATTACTCACAAGGACATCTCAAATAAGATATAACAGTTCAGCCCCCCTAAACATATAATTTCCTCACAATTTAGTCCTTCCACTTTACAATATTACGTAATAGATCTATGGGCATGGAAATAATTATTGTCACCAACCAAGTCCATCGGATCACTATATATAGAGAGTTTGAACCATCGATTGGACATAAAAAATACTTTCTCAAAGTGCATACCCAGTGCACATGGCTCCCGCCATTGGGGTTTCTGGGGAGGGTCATAATGTACGCAGCCTTACCCCCACTTCGCAAGTTGTTTCCCGACTCAAACCCGCGACCACTGTGTCGTAATATAGCAACCTTACCGTTACACCGAGGCCCACCCTCTATAAAACCTTTAAAAAGTATTTCAAATTCCTTTTTAAAACTATTCTCAAATCGTGCCAGCACACCCTATAATCTTTGTCCAATAATCAAATATCTCACTTTATATTCTCTCACTCCGGGCAATGAAATCCTTATGAAGCATATGTTACATTTACTCATCTTTCACCCAATGCACTGATATATAGTTCAATGGCATCAACCGTTAGTTCGCCAAAGTTCATATTATTTAACTACAACGATAAGGATCTCCAGGTCAATAAAAAAAAAAAAATCTTATTCTTAAACAACCGACAATAATCCATTTAAGATTCTGAAGCAATTGAAACCGATGTATGATTTGTACATTCAAATTTATGTTTGGAATCACCATTCTAGTCAATGCACAATGTGACAACCAGGTGAACAAAGTGTCCAATAATGTCCCTAATTGCGAGAACTTATGGTATTAATCTGAGGGCATTCGAATGGCCAAGTATTACATTACAAATTAGTTATTATTTAAATTGTTTAAATTAGGTTTGATGGACACATAAATCCACTATCTCCCACTTGTACATTAAATCCAACCTCCCACATGCTTTAAACCTATGTTCTTAATTTTTTTTTTTTTTCAAATACATTTTGTGCCAACTCCTTAGCTAAGGGATCATATAAATTGTCCTTGGAGTCAACCTTAGTAGTGGCAACATCACTATGCTGTATTATCTCTCTGATAAGGTGATAACTCTGCTCTACGTGTTTGTTCTTCTGATACGCTCTAGGTTCCTCAGCTTGTGCAATAGCTTCCTTTGTTATCACAATATATCAGAATGAGGTGCTTGACAAGCTCAGGTACTACGTCCAGTTCAATCAAAAACTTTCTCAACAAACTCTTGTTAGGGAGTGTGGCTAACTGGGTGGGTGGTTGACTAAGTGATTACAAAAATTCCTTTTCACTATCCAACGATCACCACGACTACTTCTTTGATAGTATCAACTAAATCTGTTGAATAGTTGTTTGATTGATCAAGAATGTGTTTTGGTCACAGACCCACATATGCTTAGAATGAATTGGTTGTCATTGGCCTTTTTATTGGTCGGATACATAGCCGTGTAACACACCTTACCTCTCTACGACAGGCACACACAACCCTGTGGCAAGGTCTACCCTATGTGCACACGCATTCTACACAGAGCACTTCAATATGTCCATGCAAACAATCAAGCACACAAACACCAAATTTTAGGTTTGACAGTATGCCTACATTTACAATGCAATTGGTCACTTGGTTACAACCCAACTATGACCTTTGTATAATGCACAATACGATTTTGATAGCTACAACTACCATGAAGCACCCACCCAATTTATGCAGCTCTAATTGCAAGGGAGCACCTACCCCCAACTATCCACCGTCCATTTCCTAAATCCCAGTTGACATAAGTATGCATCAAGTCCAGAGCACCACGCTTTGGGAGCTGTTTCAATCCATATAATGCCCTCCTTAGTCTGCACACCACGGTTGAGTCTTCACTGAACTAGAACCCATCTGGATGTTCAATATATACCTCTTCTTCCAGTGTCCCATTAAAAAATGCGGATTTAACATCCATCCGTGAACCTTTGAAGCCTTTGTATACATGTAGTGCCAAGAACGTCTGGATTGCTTCAAGTCTTGCAATTGGAGCAAATTTTTCTTCATAGTCAATTCCTTCAATCTGTGCATACACTTTACTCATAAGTTATGCAGTTATTCCTAACCACTTTCCCATCTTCATTTAATTTGTTTAAAAAAACCATTTAGTATCAATGGCATTTTTATTTAAGTGTTTTGGCACTAACCCCTAGGTTTTGTTCTTCTCTATCTGGTTCAACTCTTTCTCTATTGCTTATACCCAATTCTCATCTTTGAATGCTTCAGCTACTATCTTGGGTTCTATGCATAAGAGAAGTAAGTGTTTGTTTTTGTTGTAATAATGAGTTTTAGGGAAAGTGTCAGTTGCCAAACGGACCCTAAAGGGTTTAATGGTCTTTGTAGTTCTCTAAAACTCTCTCTCCGTTGTTATAAATAAAGAGGGATGGTGTCGTATTTGACATAAGTCATTACCCCATCCAACATGGTATCAGAGCTATAGGATCCGAAACCCTAAGAGCTCTCCCTCTTCTTTTTATTTTTCACTCTTTCTCTCTCTCATAGCGCCTCCTTCCATCTGCGACTCCCTCCATCCTCTTTATTTGCCTCTCTCTCGTGGTGGGAGCTTCTTAAACCACCAAAAGGGTTTCTAGCCTCCATCCATCCTTCCCCTGGGCTCTCAGACTCTCTTTTACAATGATTTGAGAAACCCAGACCTTTTTTTAATTGATTTTTCAAGGGTTTTCATGTTGAAATTGTTTTTTTCATTGCCAGGATGATTTTCTCTGCTCGATGCTCCGATTGCCTTGATGTTTGTTGCGATTAGTGCTCCTTGTCCTTGTAGTGGTATGTATCAACCGCTTTTCCATTTGAGGTCTCTGTTCTAGAGTTTATCCCCAAAATCAATTTCTCAGGGTTTTTACCCTTTATCGATTTTTGTGTTTTCTAGCATTTTTTGATTTTTGGTGCTTCTTTTAGCTTCAGCTGGTGCCTCTTCCATTAGCACAACCCTCTTAAGTTGCAACTATGTCTACCAGCTCTTCTGCATACACTGGTGGAGACACCTTGACTCTACCCACCTTTGCTCCTTGTGCTATTAAGCATGATGGCACAAACTACCTTATGTGGTCATGTTTGATCTGTATCTCCATCAAGTCTTGTGGCTATTATGGGTACCTCATTGGAGCCATGAAGCATTTGACCATCGGTCTTGAGATTGACAAGTGGGAGTATGCCAACTCTCTGGTTATGACATTCCTTGTCAACTCCATGCAACCACAACTTTCACATGGCTACCTCCTTAATTCTGATGTGAAGATTTAGAAGTCTGTGTACGATATCTATTTGCAGGCGGGGAATGATGCCTAGGGCTTTGAGCTTTTCCAGAAGATTCATGATCTGAGGTAGAGAGGGCTCACTCTGTCACAATACTATTATGAGTTGCGAACACTGTGGCCTGAATTGGACTTCTATGAGGTGTATACTCCTTCCATCCCTGTAGATATCACCAGTTTTCAGAAGTGAGAGGACAAGATCCTGGTTTATGACTTTCTGGCAGGTCTGAATGTGGAGTTTGAGGAACTGCGGTCCCAGATTCCTACCTTGGATCAAGCCTATGTTATAATCCAACTCGAGGACAACCGACGTACCACTATACTTCCCCAGCATGCTGCCACTACTACTTAGAAATCAACACTTCTCTCTGGCACTTAGTCCCTTAGTGCAGCTCCACAGTCTGGTGGCTCTTCTACCAGGACTCTAATGAAGTGCGATTACTGGAAGCTTAATGGCTGTCCTATTGATACATTTGGTAAAGGGCGAGGGAAGGGTCATGTCAGTAGTCCTAGGCAGGCCAACCATAGTGAGAGCCCTGTCTCTGACTTTGATCGTAGTAGCTCAGTAGCCTCGCTATCATCTGATGAGCTTACTACCCTCCGACGCCTTTTGACACGTCCGGACTCTCCTGCACCAGCCACTACGAGCTTTGCTCATTCCACCCCTTCTGGGTCAAGTATCTCCTTCTGTGGCCATACTACGTCTATCCCTTCTACCCCTTAGATTATAGACTCTGGGGCATTTGATCATATAACATGCCGCTTGCCTCTTTTCTCATAGTACACTAACTTCCCTAGTAATGGTAAGGTCAAGTTGGCTATACAAGACTTAATCCACTATTCTGGGAAAGGGCTTTGATAGCTGTACCCCTTCTTTATCCTTTTCTACCGTATTGTATGTTCCTTCTTTTCCCACTAACCTTTTGTCCATTAGTAGTCTTACTTCCAGTCTTAATTGCAAAGTCATATTTTTCCCTCCTCATTGTATTTTTCAGGATCTAGTGACAGGGGCAATGATTAGCTCTGGTAGGGTGCGTGGTAGTTTATATCTGCTTGATGATGACTCGGCATTGGTCTCTGGTTAGGCTTTTTAGACATCTTCTGCGTCACCTCCCATCTCTGAGTTACTACAGTGGTATCGTCGGTTGGGACATTCCCCATTTGGGAACTTTAGCTAGGGGTTTTCCTTTTAAAAATTGTAATTCGAGTCATTTTTATATGAGGCATGTGTTTTGGTCAAACATCAGATCACTTATTTTGTTCCTCGAAATAAAAGTGCCGCTCCTTTTTCACTGGTACATTTTGATATTTAGGGTCCATCCCGTTATGTGTCTGTCAATGGTTTTCGGTGGTTTGTCTCTTTTATTGATTGTTATTCTCGGACCACTTGGGTTTATATGATACGAACCAAGGGACCTTATATTGCTTTTAACAGTTTCACTGAATGGTTTAGACTCAGTTCGGTGCTACCATTAAGATCGTTCGAAGCGACAATAGCTGTGAATATTTTAAAGGGTCCTTTTAGGGCTTACCTTTCCGATTATGGGATGATCCATTCGACTAGTTATGCGGATACTCCGGCTTAGAATGGGGTTGTTAAGTGGAAGAATCGCCACCTTTGTGAGGTAGCACGCTCTCTTATGTTTGAGATGCATGTTCCTCCCCATTACTGAGTGACACGATTCTCACTGCTGATTTTCTTATCAACCCATGCCTTCTCGGGTCCATTCCTTCTGCTCCCCTCTAGATCTTCTCCAAGGATCCGTTGCTTTTCCTATTCCTCCTAAGGTATTCGTTAGTGTTTGGTATGCTCGCGATCATCATCCTCATGGAAAGTTTGATCTTTTTTGTCTTTGGTGCATTTTTCTGGGGTCTGCTCCTGCTCAGAAAGGCTATTTGTGTTTTCATCCTCCCACTCGATGTTGGTTTGTGACTACGGATGTTGTCTTTCACGAATTTGCGTCATACTATACTGCGACACCTCTTCAGGGGAGTACTTCCGTTGTGGAAGATGTGTCGCTTCTTGAACTTGCTATCTTGCCAGTACCCGTTTCAGGGTGAATGACACTCCTACTTCACCTCGGCCAGAGATACGTTATAGTAACAGACAACAGACTTAGAGCACTACACATCCAGCATTTTCCCTATCATGCTGGCTGTCTCCTATAGAGCCTGATCTTAGTCTCCTTTGACCTAGGTAATTCTCCTTTTGTTGATCCATCCCTTGAGCTGCCTATTGCTTTTCGTATAGGCACTAGGTCTTGTACTTCACATCCTATTGCTAAAACTGTTTTTTATGACTCACTTTCTCCTTCCACTTTAGTGTTGTGTGTTCTCTTTCCTCTGTGTCAATTCCCCACACCTGGCAGGAAGCGAGTACAGACTCACAATGGCAGGTAGCTATGGCTGAAGAGATTCAGGCTTTGAAGAAGAATGACACATGGGATCTGGTGTGTCTTCCCTCACAAAAGTAGACAGTTGGGTGTAAGTGTGTCTTCACACTAAAACAGAATGCTGATGGTACAGTGGATCTGTTCAATGCCAGACTTGTTGCCGAGGGCTTCACTCAGACTTATGGGATTGACTACTTGGAGCCTTTTGCACCAGTTTCTAAGATGAATACAATTTGTGTTATCTTAGCTTGTGCCAGTTGAAGCATGCATTGTATGGGTTGAAGCAATCCCCTCTACAATACTATACTGTTGTGGTGTTCATGTAGTTCATGTCTGTCTCTTGATACCATGTTCATAGCAGTACTCCTTAAAGTTAGTCTAAATGTACTCTCCAACTATTTTTTGGATGAATAAATAAATTCATTACCAAGAGGAAGAGCATATAAAGGAGAGAGAGAGAGAGAGAGAGAGAGAGAGAGAGAGGTGGAACCAAAAGGAGCCAGCTGTCAAAAGAGGGAAAACAACATCAAGGGGTAGAGAGCCCACTAAAAGAAAGGAAACATCAAGGGGTGGGGGGGGATAATAAAGGGGGAGGCTTTAAGAGACAACAATGAGTCTGTTCCTTGGGGAATCGTGAAGTGGACAATGGCGGAGCAACCAAGTTTGGAGTTGACATCAAAGTAGATGGCTTTCCAAATCTAATCAAAAGAACGAGAATTGGAAGTCCATCTATGAAGATTTTGCTCCATCTAAATATGGTTGATGGTAGCACTAAAGGCAACCTTCCCTACAATATCACAGATGGTAGATCCACCAAAAATCATGTTAGCCTAGATCCATTCTCTAGACAAGGGGAGGATAATCCTGCGAGACGTTCAGCAGGAGCTAAAGACCCTCTTCCAAATAGATGCAGGGTCAGGAGAAGAAAAGATCATCAGCATCTTTAATGCTGTTCCAGTAAAGATAACAGGAGGAGGGACACGAATGTGTCGGTAGATGAAGAAAGACTCCTTAGGGAGGCAGTTGGAGATGCCTTGCTAGGTAGTGAATTTGTGGCAAGGGATGTGACCTTTAAACTAGATAATGTTGTGCCAAGGCATACGGCCTTTTGAACTAATGAAATCCCAAGTAGAGGCAGAGGTGAACAAACCCGAGGGGGAGAGAAGCCTAAGAATCTTATCCTCTCTTCCCCGGTGTCCCAAAGGGATGGGGGAGGGAGGACTAGATATCAGCAATGTGAAGGGGGGGGGGCTAGGAGGAGACCATCCTCCGGGGGAGAGGATGGAGGTGACTGAGATAGATTTGCTTAATCTAGAGGAATAGATGGTTCTAGGAGTAACCAAGGAGTGGACAATACCAGAGGAGTGCCAAGGGTCTAACCAAAGGGAGGTGGAGATTTCCAATGACGTAGGAGATGTCACCAAGAATTTTGCGCCAAATCCAAGAGGCATCAGAGGAGGGGGAGGCAGTCTAGAGGGAATTATTTTTGAGAGGGGAGTAGTAAACCCAAGAGACCCAAATACTACAGTGCTTTAAGGCAATTTTCTAGATGAGCTTTAAGATGTCCACAATGTTGACATCTTTGATTTGCCTCAAGCCTAAGCCGCCTTCAACTTTGGGACGTCAAACCTTAGACCAACTCATAGGATGAAGAAATTTCGAGGGCTCTGCTCCTTTTCAAAGGAAGGAACGGAGGACGAAGTCAATGGCTTTGGAGGTTGCAGTAGGGAGGACAAAAATGCCAGACCAATAGAGGTACACAGATTGGAGAACCGATTTGATGAGAATTAGACAACCAGCATAAGAGAGATGCTTGCCTTTCCAAAGTTGGAGTCTCCTTGCTCTTAATTGATGAATTCCCATTGTGTTTGAGTCTATAATTTAAGATAAAAGTGGGGAAGCATAGGATAACAGAAGAAAAGAAATAGGGGATAGGAAGAAGGTGGTAGCATAAGAGGGAAGGGAGAACAATAAGAGTAGGGGAAAAGAAAAGTACAAGATGAGGAAGAGGGAGTAGGGAGAACAAAAATCGAGAAAGAGAAGAAGAGAAATTAAGAGAGAGAGAGAGAGAGAGAGAGAGAGAGAGAGAGAGAGAGAGACTTACACTGCAAGAGGGGAGCAGTTTCTGTTTTCATTCGTTTTCTTTCCATCATGAATACAAAGGGCCTTATAACATTACACAATAAAAAAACAATTTCCTAAAATAACTAGACATGTAACTGCATATTAAACCTCTAAACAATTATTTCCTACAACACTACCCATATAACTACAACATAATAACAAAATGTTGTATAATGGTTTTGGAGTCCAAACGGGTCCTTAAAAGGTGTTTTTGGTCCTTGTAATATTCTGAAACCATCTCTTGATCATTATAAATAAGGAAGGGCTGGTCTCTGTGAATGGGCGCTCTTGGTCCAACGGTAAGGTACGAGTGTTCTGACCTGGTGGTCAAGCAGTCAAAACAACCTCTCGACATTCTTGGGATAAGGCTGCGTAGTTCTCGCCCCCCTGTGGACCTTGCACATGCGGGAGCCTCATCCACTGGGTACACGCTTTTTTTAAGGGCTGATCTCTCTGAGACAAGCTCAATTCCCCATATCAACACAAAATAAGATAATCTGACCCCAACTAAAAGTACTGATAACTACACATAAATCTGGTCATCTAGCTTAATGAAGTGACGTGGTAGCATATGTTTGCATCTCCTCTAATAAGTCCTAAAACCTGGAATAATGTCCTCATCACGACTCCTTGACAATTATGTACCATTGATTATTGTACGTTTGTTGGTGGTTATCTTGTTACTTGGAGGAATAAGAAACAAAATACAATGGCTAGGTCTAGTGTTGAAGCCGAGTATAGAGCCATGACTCTTATTGTAGTTGATTTGATGGGGTTAAACTCACTGCTGAATGAGCTCGGTTTTTTAGTTAATAAACCTATGTATATGTATTGTGATAATCAATCTGCTCGAAGGTTTAAAAACTCGTATTTCGGTTAGACTGAAATTCGTGACATATCGACCGAAACAGTGCATTTTTCATATGAGTTTCGCTTGGTCATTTCATGGGGCAAACAGCCGAAATGACTGATATTTTCATCCGTAATGACCGAAATTTCAACAAAACAGTGCATTTTTGTGACCAAAATTAGAAAAATTTCAACAGAGATGCCCGGGTTAGCGAAAGTTTGACCAAAATAATGCTGCTTCTGGGTTTCTCTTCTTGTTTCGTCTCTGGCATGACTAGTGAAATTTTGCCGAGATTTCGGTGAAATTTTAGACCATTGTCTGCTATCGATATTGTTAGTAATCCTGTCTTCCATGAAAAGACCAATCATATGTGATGGAAAAGTGATCTCCTCACCATTTGGCAGCTCTAGTTGTCAATTTGGTCACTTGTTTACCAAAGCTCTGTTTTGTAATGTATTTCTTCAAGGTTGATCCAAGCTGGGCATGTGTGATACTTATGCTGCGGCTTGAGGGGAGTGTTGAGATTACTGCAGTATACTGTACCACAAGGGCTCTATTATAAGGGAACTTTTGTTTCAGGGGCTTATGGGTAATTACCCATATTCTCAAGGGGCTTCTTGTAATATGTTGAACTTCTTTATCATAAATACCACATATTGCTCATGGGGGTGAGATATCCTAATCATATAGCTTCTATTATCTCATATTCTTTTTTCTCCTTGTCTTCCGTTTTCTCCTTTCTTCTTTCTTTCTTTCTCTTCTTCTCTGCGCAGAGACTGGTTTTCCTGTTTTTAAACTTGTCACACTGTCTACTTTGAAACCCCCTAGCCTGTAGCACCTCCATTGTAATTACTTTTTCAGGAGAAACAACCCATAAAGATATATGGACTCGGGGAAGCTTTAGGTTTCAGATAATAGGTTTGTCTTTGTTATCTGGCCCAAGAGGATACATTATAATCAGCATAGAGTTCACTACCTTCTGAAGTGATGTTTTATATAATGCTTGTCAAATCCCTTTTAAGGCTTTATGCTGGTTTTTCAAATCTACTAAACAATGCTTTGGCTGTTTAATGTAGGTATGCTAGCGCAATAGAGAAGAACCCAGAAGACTACGATGCTCTATACAATTGGGCATTGGTTCTTCAGGTTTGTAATGATTTGCTTGAATAATTTTTTGCAAGATATTTTCTTCTGTATTCTGATAAACTGGGTGAATTTAGATGCAGAGAGAAAATTCTTGGTTCTTCTCTGCACACAATGTGTCACTATGATCAGAGTCACCATGCTACTTCTCTTAGTTCTCTCTACCGTAGTATTAACATAGTACCAGAATTTTTTGCAATTGCGATAGATTAGACATCTCACTACATTATGGTATCTCCTGACGTTGGTTTTTCCATTTCTTGCTTTGGAATCTGTATCACATGTATTTTACTTTTCCGTTTTTTATTTGATGCATTATAAATGTTCTCTCTAATCATGTACTTAGGATTGTACTTCTCTGATACACTGTTTTTTCCAGTGATAATGTGCTTATGTTCTTATAATGAAGTTGATCAAGGATACTACATGATCAGACCTTCAGCATATTCCATCAATTATAAAGAGCATCGAACTTCAGCTACTCATTCTATGTGATTTAACTTGGCATGCAGGAAAGTGCTGATAATGTTAGTTCAGAATCCAGTTCTCCTTCAAAAGATGCTTTGCTTGAGGAAGCTTGTAAAAAGTATGATGAGGCCACTCGTCTTTGCCCTACCCTCCATGATGTATGTATGGATATCCTTTTCTTTTTCATTATGTTGTTTAGAATGTCTCAGCTTTGGTTTGAACTAGCGCCTATGGTGATATACGGCTACAAAGGAAAACAGTAAAACCCACTGTTGAGCACCCAACTGTGCTGAAGTGGATGTTAAAATTGATAAAGTTGATACTTGAAACAGATAACAAAACAGGTGGAACAGTACATTTTTTTAATACAAAGTTAAGTTGAATTTTGAAATTTTGATGATTGAGGAGAAAGTAGTGAGTTTAACACGAGACTTGAAATATGAAAAAAGACTGAAAAAAGGTTTGTTGCTTTTTTTAGATACAAGGGTGGGTTGTTTGTTGGACAAAAATATTTACTCATTGTGGTTTCTTTAGAAGTGTAGTTGTCAAGGAGCAAGGCAATGGAGAAGGGTAAAAAATTAAGACAACACCAACAAGGCACCTAGGTGCCTAGGTGATGCCTTGACAACCTTGTTTAGAAGCGCACAATTGGACTGAGTTTGAGGCTGAGATGTTAGCTGTTCTGGTGATAAATCTGGGCATAGTTCCGTGCTAGGATTTTGTCTTATTGCTGGTGTATTTCCTTTTATGCCCTTGTAGGGTTATGCCTTATCATCTATATTGAATGAAGTGGTCTCAACTTAAGGTTGACTCCAAAAGGTTGCAGCTCTCTCTCTCTCTCTCTCTCTTTTCCCTTTTCTTCTTCTTCTAATTTACAAGAGTGTTATGACTAAAAAAAAAAAATTATAATAATACCTTCCCATTGAAAGTTTTTACTATATATCTCCTGCACCTGACCTGCTAGAACAGCTGAAAGGCCCCAAAAATGAGGTCTTGTTGGTTGTTAGTGGACTTGGATTTGACCTTAGGCTTGCAACCAGTGGTTGACCTTATCAAACCACCCAATACTATGTAATTGTCTTGCAAAACTTTTGATGGAATAATGATGACCAACTACAACACCAACATGAGAAATTACAGATCCAAGATAAGAAAGAAAACAAGATAAACCAAGGATGTAAACATTGGAACATTCTCTGCTGATATCTTTCTGGAAGAATTTGTGATCGGCTGATCCGCTGTATGATTGATTGGATTCATTATATCTGATTCTACTTCTAATCAGGTGTTCTGGACCAAGTCATCTAATCTTGAAGCTGTTAACTTAACAGGAAAATTTATGAAGTTTTTTTTTTTTTGGATGAATAAATAATTCATTACCAAGAAGAAGAATATATAAGGGGAAAAAAGGGGGGCAGAACAGATTACGTAACCCAGAAAGGCCTAAAAAATATGGTCCTAAGGCCTAAAGAGCCAACTACACGGGGAGCATATCCGGAGGGGGGGAGGGGGGAAATGATGGAAGGGAGAAGACCCCAGGAGACAACAATGAGCCTGTTCCTTGGGGTATTTCTGGCGGGGCTGTGCTTGATAGTGCCAATTTTGGAACTGACCTCGAAGTAGATGGCATTCCAAATCCTTTCAAAAGAACGGGAGTTGGATGTCCATCTCCAGAGGTTCCGCTCCATCCAAATGTGGTTGATAGCTGTCGTAAAAGCGAGTTTCCCTATAGTATCGCAAGTGGTAGAATTGTCGAAAGTCATATCAATCCAGATCCACTTTCTAGATAGAGGAAGGGTGGGTTTATAGGATGGCCAAATGGATCTGAGAGCCTTCTTCCAGACTGAAGAGGAGAAGGGGCAAGAGAAGAAGAGGTGGTTGACATTTTCAGTGCTATTCTAGCAAAGGAAGTAGGAGGGGGAGGTCTGGATGTGCCTATTGATAAGGAAAGATTGGGTGGGGGAGACAATTGGTGAGGGCACGAAAAATAGTAAAGCTGTGGTGGGGGATGTGGCCTTTAAACCATGCGGTTTTGTGCCAAGGAGCAATCGGAGATTTGATACGAATGAATTCCCAAGCTGAGGCAGAAGTGAAGGAGCCCGTAGAGGAAGGCTTCCAAAGGACCTTATCATCCCTGCCACGATGGCCAGGAGGGATGGGAGGGAGGCCGGCCAAATGTTGGAGAGGGGGGGGGGAGAACGAGGAGGGGACCAGCCAGATAGGGAGAGGAGGGAAGAGACCAGAGAAGATTTGGGGAGCTCGGAGGAATAAATGGATCTAAAGGAGATGAGATTGACAAGGATGTTGGCTGGGTGCCAGGGGTCGAGCCAGAGGGAGGTGGAGGAGCCGTTGCAGATGGAGAAAGAGAGACCTCTGAGAGCAGTAGGCCTGGAGTTGAGAATGGATCTTCAAATAGAGGAAGCATCCGAGGAGGCGGCAACTGACTGAAGGGAATAATTTTTTAGGGGAGAGGAATAGATCTAAGAGACCCAGATATTGCGATGCTTGGAAGGGATTTTCCAAATGAGCTTGAGGATACCAACTCTCTGTTGGCATCCTTAATGGATCTAAGACCAAGACCTCCTTCAGATAGCTGGTGGGATGCAGGAATTTGGAGGATTTTGCTGGAGGGAATTATTAGCTTTGGAGGTGGAGGTGGGATGGAGAATATTCTAGACCAGAAGAGACACATGGATTGGATGACTGATTTGATGAGGACCAGGTGGCGAGCGTAAGAGAGAATCTTACCTTTCCAAAGCTGGAGCTTTTTCCTGATCGAATCAAGGATAGGGGATGATGTAGATACAACTACACTTACCTGGTTAGACCAGCATGACTGGCTGTGGGAGGCAAGGGCCAAGAAGAACTGGTCCAACCCAGGTTTTTGGTCCAACAAGGGTTGGTAATAGTTTAGTTTAATAATATGTCTTTTATTTTATCACATTTGTTTTGGGATAGGATACGTAAGAGAAGAGAGGAGTCAGTTTCAGTTTTAGAGTCCAAGTAGGAGTCATATTATTTTCCTTTATATACTTGCACATACTCAATGTTGAAAAGAGGTTAATTTATTTGAATGAAAATTATTTTGGTTTGTGCTTGTGATGTTCATTTCCCCTTTCTCCCCCTACTATTCTAGTTCTTCCCTTCTTTCCTAAGGCCCCCTCCGTCAATTTGGTATCAGAGCCGAATGATCCCCATTCCTTCCCCTTCATCTTTCTTCTTCCCTTCCCCATTCTTTGTTTTGGTTCTTCTGAGACTGACAACAAAAAAAAAAAAAAAAGAAAGAAAGAAAAAAAAAAGAGGAGTCGATTCTTCACAGAATGAAGAATCGACTCTCTCTATCTCACTGCCTCCTCTTTCCCTTCACCACTTCAATCGATCCCTCTCCTTCCCTGTTTTAGGGTTCTGGCGAGTGAAAAAAAAAGAGTGGCAGAAAGAGAGAGAGGACAAAATCACAAGACAAAAGAAGAAGTAAGAAGACGAGAAGAGAGAGAGAGAAACAACAAACAAGAGAAGAAGAAGAGCAGAAGAGAGAATAGAGAACCGAACTAGACTCTCCACCGACTTCTTCTCAGTCGCACCCCTTTCTAGGGTCCCAACAGAAAAAAGGGCAGCAGAAGAGGCGATAAAACCAGAAGAGCAAAATTTCAGAGAACAACAAGAGAAGACGAGATGAGAAGAGAGAGGCAGCAAAATACCTAAGTCGAAGCCGTTGCGAGCCACCCTACCTCTCATCGAAGTCGGGATGCCTTCCTCCTCTTTCACCGACTTCCTCTGGTTCCATCGCAGAGACCTCTTTTCAGTTATGGTATCACACCTAAATCCCCATCGATTTTTATTTCTTCTTTCTAATTTCTCTTTTCCAGAATTACCCCTCTTTAATTTTACTTATTTCCCATGCTACCCCTTCCCTTTATCTTTTATCCCTTTCTCTCCCATATTCTTACTTACGTCCAAGTATACCCCTGCACCCACACATGATATCCTTTGTGGTGTAAAGTGACCTTCCAATATTTACAATTCTACCATCCTTGCAAAAAAAAGAAAAAAAAAAAAAAGAAAAGAGTTATTTACCATTCTGCCATTGCTCTTTAAAACCTCCTTTATTTATAATTTTGCAATTATATTTGAGTGTAATCTTGCCTATCTCCACCATGGTAGCCAACAGTGAAGTTGTTCAACAGTTGAACTCCTATAAGGGAGAAACTGATGCAAAAATTGATGCTCTCACTGCTATTGTCACTTCCCTTAAGACAATGATGGAATCCATGCAAGTTTCTATTGATCGTTTGGTGGCAGTAGATAAAGGAAAAAGTCCTATTCAATCTGGGGATTCTTCTAACACCACTCCACAGGATTTACAACTTAGAGACATTCTTCAGATGGTACGGGTTGACTGAGGCCCGAAAGATCTTATTTGCAGAGGCTAAACTGAAAGGCACGGCTTGAGTCTGGTGGATCAAGCAACAACAACAGAACCGAACCCAAGGCATTGGTTTAATCACTACTTGGGCTGAAATGCATGAAGTTATGAACAGGAGATTCTTGCCTTCAGGTTACAAGCAACGCATGCATTTTAGGTTTGCACAGTTGAAACAAGAGAATTTGACCGTTGAAGAGTATGTTGCTAGATTTATTATTTGGCTACTCGTTCGGATTTTGAGTGGATAAAATATTGGTGGCACAATTCAGCTCTGGTTTGCACCCTCAACTAAATGTTGCCCTTGCATCTAGCTGACTGCCTACAATGGAAGATGCCGTTCAAGTAGCATATCAGGTTGAAGAATGTCTGAAACGCCCATACAATTGAAGGCCATTTACCAATGCTTTTCCTAGGTGTTCTAGTTCTATTTAACCATAGTCATCCCCACATGAAAAGTCAATCAACAGACCACAGGCTAGTGCTTCATCTATGTCATCTTCACGACCTAGCCGACCATATTCTCCACCTCGACGTGACTCAGACCGGCCTTGCTCCCCACCTCGGGGTGATTATGACAGGAACTCAGTATTTCCAAAGGAGGCTATTCAATGTTTCCAATGCAAAGGGTATGGGCATCGAGCTAATCAATGTCCTAACCGGTTGTTAGCATACATCGACAAAGACAATTTTATACCTTATGTACCAGAAGAGCAATCGAATACAGAAACAATAAATCTGGAGGCTGAATGTGATCCTAAGCCTAATGAGATTAATGATGGTGACAATGATGGTGAGCCTCAACCGTTCAATGTGATTCACCCTCTTTTGACTACACAGAAGATTCTCGAAGAGGACGATTGGCACTGTAACAGTATCTTTCAGACCAGGGTGCGATACAATGATAGCTTGTGTAATATGGTGATTGACCCCGGTAGTTGTACCAATGTTGTTGCTGAAGATGCTGTTTGCAAGTTGGGTCTGAAAACTGAGCGTCATCCGACTCCCTACTAGGTTGGATGGGTGAACAACAATAATCTGAAAATTAATGAAAGGTGTTTGCTCACGTATTCCATTGGTGGACTAATTGATCAGGTTCAGTGTGATGTTCTCCCTCTGAAAGTCTGTCACATCTTTCTGGGGCACCCATGGCTATTCGACAAGAAAGCCAAGCATTGTGGATATGAGAATATATACTCTTTTCAGCATAGTGGACTTGAAATGAAGTTTCTTCCAGCAAAGGATCTCTCCCCTCTCAAGCTCAAGAGGACAGTTGGTACTTTTCTCATCAAGTGCATTGATTCTAACGGCATTCTTGGACCTCATCCAAACTCGATGGAGTCCAATTCTTTTTAGAGGAGGAGATTTGATTCAGATACAGCTGCACTTACCTGGTTGGACCAACATTACCGACTGTGGAAGCCAAGGGCCAGGAAGAACTGGTTCAGCCCAGGTTTTTGGTCCAACAAGGGTTGGTAGTAGTTTAGTTTAATAATGTCTTTTATTTTATCATATTTGTTTTGGGATAGGATACGTAAGAGAAGTAGGAGTCAGCAGTTTCAGTTTTAGAGTCTGAGTAGGAGTCATATTATTTTCCCTTTATATACTTGCACATTCTCAATGTTGAAAACAGGTGAATTTATTTGAATGAAAATTATTTTGGTTTGTGCTTGTGATGTGTGTTTCCCCTTTCTCCCCTTACTATTCTAGTTCTTCCCTTCTTCCCTAAGGCCCCTCTATCAGGGGAGCAGTGGTGAGCAGAGGCCAGAGAGTCTGGAAGAGATGAGAAGGCCCAGGTTTTTGACCTGAAGAGTACCTAGGGAGAATCCCGAGATGGTAAGGAGCTGGGATCAACGATCCTCAGAGACACTCGAGAGGAAGATGTTAGATTTGAGGAGATTGATGCAAAGGCCCGAGAGGGATTCAAAGAGATAGAGGGAGGACATAATGGAGGAGATGGAGCGGGGGTTAGCCTTGGAGAATATCATAAGATCATCAGCAAAAGCAAGGTGAGTGAGCATGAGAGCTTTGCATTTGGGAATGGGAGAAATAAGATGGAGGTCATTGGAAGATTGGATGGAATGAGAGAGGATTTCAAGGAAAGAGAAAAGAGGAAAGGGGAAAGGGGACAATCTTTCCTGATACCAACAATAGAAGAGAAGTAACCAGCAGGGTTGCCATTGATGAGGATGGAAAAGCGAGGAGTGGAGATACATGAGTGGATCCAGTAGACGAAGGAGGGGGGGAAGGACGTCTGAAGGAGGACATTAGAAATGAATTCCCAGTGGATGGAATTGAAGGCTTATGGATATCAATCTTGAGAAGGGCCGTGGGAGAGTGAGATTTACGATCAAAGCCCCTGACAATTTTATGACAAAGGATGATATTATCTGCAATGCTACGGCTGGCAATGAAGGCCGATTGATTGGGACTGACCAGAGAATCAATGACAACCTGAATCTGGTTAGCAAGGATTTTGGCTATGAATTTATAGAGAATGTTACAGAGAGACAGGTTTGAAGTCCCCCATCGAGTTAGCACCATCTTTCTTTAATATGATGCAAAGAAATTGTGATTGATACTAGAGATTTGGGAGGGATTGAGGAAGAAGCTTTTGATGGCAAAGATTAGGTCATCCCGAATGATATGCTAGTAGGAGGAAAAGTATCCCATGTTAAACCCATCAGGGCCCGGGGCTTTGTTGGATATATGGGAGAGGATGACAGCCAGAATCTCATCATTCGAAGGGATGGCAAGGAGGGAAGGGATAAGGTGAACAAGAACGAATTTATTCTGGAGGTTAGGAGGGAGGGGGGAGAGGGTGGATGGCTGAAAGAGGTTATCAAAATAGGAAACGGCTTCAGATTTAATCTGAGAAGGGGAGGTTAGATCAATTCCAGAGGAGGAGATGAGATTGGGAATGGAATTGGAATTGTTTCGGGATTTGAGAGATCAGTGGAAAAAAACGGAGTTGGAGTTCCAAGCTCAAGCCATTTGATTCTAGATTTCTGATGGAGGAAGCTTTCTTCTTGAGCAAAAAGAGAGGAAAGCTCTGTGGTGATAGCTTTTTCCTCCTCAGTGAGAGAGACAATGGAGAGATCATGCTGAATTCTACCTTGGATGATGTCAAGCTTCCCTTGACAATCTTTGACTCTTTCAGAAATGTTCCTAAAAGTGGAAGAGTTCCCTTGATGTCAAGTTATTTTGTAGGATAGTTATGAAACCATTATTGCTATATGGATCTGAATTTTGGGTGACAAAGAAACAATAAATAAACAAAATAAGCCAAGCTAAGATGAGGATGTTGGATGGATGAGTAGCAAAACTAGAGAAGATAAAATTAAAAATGATGGAAGAAAAAATGATCAACATGATTTAGGAGTGCGTGACGAGTAGGGTACTTAAATGGACTAGGGTTTTAGCCAACATCTGGGCACCACGGTATTGATGATAAAATTCTTTGGCTTCCCTCGCCCTCTGGCAAGTTCTCCACTGCCTCTGCATGGGATTTCGTTAGATTCAAAGGTCACCTTATTCCCTGGAACAAGATTGTTTGGTTTAAAGGACATATTCCCCATCATAGCTTCATTGTCACCTTAATGTCCTCCCTTCCTATTGTCTTTGCTGGAACGACACCAAAGATATTAATCATCTCTTCTTCTCTTGCCCTTTCTCCTCTACTATCTGGAAAAAGGTTCTTAAAAGCTGCTAGCCGGCTTCCAGATGAACTCTTCCTCTTATCAATGGATTTGGGTTGATATGACTTTTGGTGGTTCTTCCATTTGCGATATGGTCGGTAAGCTTGCCTTCTTTGCTTCCATCAACCACATTTGGACGGAGCGAAATCTTCGTAGATGGACAGCCAATTCTAGGCCATTCGACAAGATTTGGAATGCCATCTACTTCGATGTTAGCTCCAAACTTGCTTCCCTCCCCCACTGTAGTGTTAAGGATTCCTCAAGGAATAGGCTCATTGTTGTCTCTAGTGGTCTTCCTCCTAGTTGTCTTTCTCCTGCTCCCCCTTTGAGGGCGCTCCCTCATCTCCTCTTGTACTAGTTGTGATCCATCTTTGATTTGTGCTGTTTCTTTCCCCCTCCCCTTGGGCTTGTCCCCTCTCCTAGCTAGCTTTGCCTCCCCCCTTGTATAGTTTCTTTCCCTTGGTAATGAATTATTTATTCAGAAAAAAGAAAAAAGAAAAAAAGGGACAAGAGTTAGGCTGAAATTGACCTGGCAAGAAGTAGTGAGAAAATCTACAAACATTTGGGTAACAAGCATGGCTTTAAATAGATATGAAAGGTGAAATATGATTTGTGTCACTGATCCCATTTAATTTAAATGCGTCTATGTTGCTTTGCAATGAGTTGAGTTGTATCAATGATGTGTGACTGTAACATGTCAAATCCTTATCTACATGCTTCCCCTGCCCTACCTCTTCTTTTAAAGCTTTGATTAAAAAAAAAAATTCTTTTGGCTTATTAGGATAACTGGTTACTTATCTACATGCTTCCCTGCCCTACCTCTTGTTTTAAAGCTTTGATTGAAAAAAAATTTCTTTTGGCTTATTAGGATATCCGGGTTGTTCTTCTATAATAGTATTGTTTCACTTGAAGTGATGCTTGGAATCTTAGAATAAAGTAAAAGACCTAACATAGAGGGTCTTTTGTTCTTAACTTTCACAAAAGGTGGCCGCATAAGTGTTGGAATACATTTATGTACATCCTTTCATAAACTTATGCCAATACAAGGAAATAGATAACATTTAAGAAAATAAGGTTTCCTAGTTCATCCATTTGTTTGGATAATTCTTGTCATCCATGTATTGTTAGCTATCTATTATTCTATTTTTTAAGAGTACAAGTTATGAACCATAAGGGTATATGTATATCTGTGATATTCTTGTCCTTTAAGGGCTTATGTACTGGATATATGTCTCAGTGCACATAAGTATGGGAGGAGGGAATCTATGTACCCTAGGATAAGGTGCTGGAGATTAAAAGGTGAGACCCTAAATACATTTACTGATAATGTGATCAAACAAGGAAAGTGGGACATTGAGGGAGACACCAATGAGATGTGGATTGAGATGATGACCCGTATTAAGAGGGTTGCTAAAGAAGTGCTAGGGGAAGCAAAGGGTAGCCGCCAGAGCCCTAGAGAGACATGATGGTGGGATGAGGAGGTCCAAGCAGCGATTGAGACCAAGATATTTTTTTTTTTTTTTTTTTTTAATTTTTTTTTAATTTTTAAGACATAGCACAGAACTAAAGATGCTGAAGATGAGAAGAGATATTATGATGCCCGAAACGAAGAAAGGAAGATTGTGGGGATAACTAGGATGAAGAAATATGATGATCTTTATACTAACCTAAATACAAAAGAAGGGGAAAAAGCTATATATAAGATAGCTAAGATGAGAGAAAGGAAAAGGATTTCGAACAGGCGAGATGTATCAAAGATGATGACGAAAGAGTGTTGGTAAGGGATGAGGTCATTGTGAAAAGATGGGATGAGTATATTAGTGCCCTACTAAATGGAGATAGTGCAAGTAAAAATGACCCGGAAGATGGTTTTGCTCAACAAAACCCCACATGACATAGATATGTATGAAAGGTTAGCATGGTGGAAGTAAAAAAAGCCTTAAGAAAGATGAAAACAGGCATGACATCAGGCGCAGATGAGATCCCAATAGAAATGTGGAAAACCTTGGGAATATGTGGCATTACCTGGTTGACAGAGCTGTTCAACAAGATTATAAACACAAGGAAGATGCCAAATGATTGGAGGAGATGCGTTACTGTTCTAGTATACAAAAATAAATGAGATATTCTGAGCTGCAATAACTATAAAAGCATAAAACTAATAAGTCATCCTATGAAACTGTGGGAGAAAATTATTGAAGCTTGCCTAGGAAAAACGGCAAGGTCCAATCAATCTTTATAGCATTTTAGATGATGTCCCCTGGTGTATGCTCTTCACAGATGACATTGTTTTAGTGGATGAGACAAATGCGGGGATCAACACTAAGTTGGAGCTTTGGAGATCAAAATTGGAAACAAGAGGTTTTAAGATTAGTAGATCAAAGACGGAGTATGCCATATGTAACTTTAGCCACATGATGGATAATGATATGGTAGAAATTAAGGAGACGAATATTCCTCAAAGTGTCTGCTTTAGATATTTAGGGTCTACCATAAAAAAAGAAGGTGACATAGAGGATATCACATGGAGAATTAAAGTGGGATGGATGAAGTGTAGAGGTGCATCCGGAGTCGTATGTGATCGGCGTATCCCTCTAAAGCTCAAGGGAAAATTCTATAGGACTGTTGTGCGTCCAACTATGATGTATGGGGCGGAATTTTGGGCAGTTAAGAAGTCATATTGAGAAACTGTGTAGCTGAGATGAGGATGTTAAGATGGATCTGTGGTAAACTAGGAAGGTTAAAGTAAGTAATGAGCATGTTAGAGCTGTTTTGGGAGTGGCTCCGATTAATGACAAGCTCCGTGAAAGTTGTTTGAGGTGGTATGGCCATGTCCAAAGGCGGGCTGAGGATGCCCCAATAAGGAGGAGTGATTGGATACAGATTGAAGGAGCCAAAAGAGCTAGGGGCAGGCCTAAAATGACCATAGACGAAGTGGTGAGGAGTGACATGCATAACCTTGGTCTTGTCCCTACTATGACCTTGGATAGAACCTTTTGGAGAGCAAGGATACATGTAGCCGACCCCATTTAGCTGAGATTCTCCCAACTTCTGGGCTGTTCTTCTTTCCTCTTACTCTCAAATTTCTTTTCTCATCTCTCATCTTCCCATCTCTCCCCTCCTCCACTCTTGTTTGGACTTTTTCAATTTTGTTTTGTTTGGATCCATGTAGCCAACCCCATTAAGTTGGGATAATGCTAAGTTTGTTGTTGTGTGTGTAAATACATGGAAGCAAGGGTTTCTTGTAATTTCCTAATTATATTTTGTAATAAATGAAGTTGACTATAGCTGGTGGGATACACTTCTTTTCTACCACTCCATCTGGTCTATTTTCTCCCATCGTCTTCTCTTCCTTCTTTCTTCTTCTTCTTCCTCTTTTGCACAATGCCGCAACCTTAGACACTGGTTAGTTTGTGAACTAATTCTTTTACAAGGTAATATAATAATATATTACATCTAAATATCTAATCAGAGAAATGTAGCTTCTTCAATTTTTGTTTGAATCTTTAAGGAAAACATGTGGGGTGTGCAGCAACTATTGCTTCGTGTGTTTGTGATGGTTTCCCTTTTTGGTTAAAATACGGAAACAATGTTGATGCAGTACAGGGCTACCATAAGAGCAGGGAACCCAATTGAACTAGCCACGGTGATGTAAGGACCCAAGGATTAAAGTATCGGTATCGGTCGCCGTATCGGTCGGTCAAAATTAAGATACGTATCGGAGGGTATCGTATCGTATCGGAGATATGCTAAGATATGCTAAAGATACGCACATAAATGGATAAGAAACACTTTTTTATACACTTTTGCATAAAAAAATAGTTAAAAAAAAACTATATATAACATGTATTATGCATAAACGATAAATTGAGAGTATTGTAATAAGAATCCAAGGTTTGTAGTTGTCCCATAAATGTAAAATCCTTATTCCCAACCTTAATTTCCACTTTAGTTAGAGAGAAAAATCGTTGACAGCAACTTTGGAACAAAAACACCTCAAAAAATTGTGTTTTTTCTGAAAAATTACCTATGACCATTTTATGACCGTATCGGTGTGTATCGGTCGATACAAACCGATACACACCTATACGTACCGATACATATCGAAACGTACATTTCACTTCGATTTTGAATTTTCAATAGAGTATCGTATCGTATCGGTGCGTATCGTATCATATCGGTGGTATATCAGTTCATATCGGTATGTATCGTAAGATACGTATCGATACAAAAGGGTTTTAAAAATTCCATGTATCATATTGGTCCGTATCGTATCGGTAAGGCCGATACCGTACGATATGGACCGATACTTTAAACCCTGTGTAAGGTGGTTTACACTAGGTAACAACCCCAAGAAAACAATCACTCCAACACAATAGTCAGATCTGAACCACAGAATAGGGAACCACAGAGTATGCACAAGTTCAGGATAGTACATAGTAGGGCTGAAATGAGAGAGAGAGATGGGTATTCACTAACCGAGGTTCAACAGAGCCTCAAGCCTGGTCAAAGGAGGGTGTAACAGCCACAAAAAGTCCTCCAAATATGGTGAACAGCAGGTCCGTCTATGGGCAGCAACAGGCAGTAGAGAAAACCCTGACACTAGGGTTTCAAGGGCTCGAATTGGAGAAACTTTGCAGCAGCTTCAGCAGGCCTCCAAAGGCCTCCCAGACCTGGTCCAGTGTCTCTTTTGAGGGCCTGAATCAACCATCAAAAGGACTCTAGAAACTGGTCTCAGATCTGTGAGATCTGAGAAATTGATCCCAGACCAAAACCCTGACTCCTTGCTGAAATCGATCCCTTCCTTTGGCTGTCTTCAAGTCTGGTCTTGTGATTGGCCTAGCATAGGTGACAGCCACGATGGAGGTTCGTTGGCCTTGCAAAGGTCAACGGCAAAGCGGCTGCCGGCCAGACATAGCTGGCTGCCATTTGGCTGCTTGCCATGCAGCTGGAAGCAAAGCGAGCCAGGCAGATCGGGTGGCTGGCGGCGAGCAGGGCTGGCGGCGAACGGCTGCTGACCATGCGGGGTGGCTGGTGACCAAGCAGCTGTGGAACAAGCCAGGCGGAGCATGATGACAACTGGCGCAAGTGCAGGAAAATGGGATCAGAGGTGAGGAGGCTGCTGGGCGAGCGGGAATCCAAATGAGCATAGAGATCTAACAGGGTGGTGATCTACGGGGCTGGTGGCCAAGATGTGACTCCAACCGATATGAATCTCCAGCAGGGGATGAAGAAGCAGAGTAAGGAAGGAGAGGTGGAAGAAGAGAGAGGGAGAGAGGCAGGGGAGCAGGCCAGGCTGCTCCAAATTGGCAGCCGATTGGAACTTTCCTTCGCTTAGAGTTTTCAAGAGGGAAAGGGGCTCTCGCTGAGTTGATTTGAACTTTTTTTTTGGTTTTTTTGATTGAATATGTTACTTGGGCATATCCTGGAAGTCATACACTGCATTATCACCTGGGTGTATGAGAAATGGGCAAGGTCGCCTTATTTTAAATATGGTTTTCCATAGTTTCTATATGATAGTATGCGTTTGTTACATGTGTGTGACTGCACTTACCACTCTTAGGTACTTGCTACATGAAGCTCTGCAGCTAAGTAGCTAACCTGCAAAAAGCTGGACACTAGAAATGATACCATTAGCGATTCTTTCTTATATGAATTTGCATCTTCCACCTCTTAATTCTTTTATAGTTACATGGGCATTATATGTATCAATTCTATTCTATCCATAAATGTTAAAACTGAACCTATCTTATTTTGCATGCTTGGGATTATTCTGTCATTTTATCTTAGGCCTTCTATAATTGGGCAATTGCGATCTCTGATCGAGCAAAAATGCGTGGTCGCACTAAGGAGGCAGAAGAATTATGGAAACAGGTTTGAACTCGACATCAACTCTGTATTTGTTATACACTTGTTCATAGCATTGTTCTTAAATGTTTTGTGGATGGTTTAAGATGATAGAAGCCTGGAAATTATTTATCCTGGGATTTGCTTTCTGCACCATAGGTAAGCTTTCTCCTACTTCTTTCTCAGATTCCCCTTCCCTATAATTTCTTCCTTTTACTTTCTGTGAGGATATTTCCCCCCCTAAATGTAACAATGTCTACGGGTAAATTAAGTAGTGGGGAAGTAAAATTAACAGAATGGTTTACTAGATGAGATTTAAAACTGGCCAGTTTGCACAGTTTGCAAAAATCCATGAAATCGAAGCATCTACTTGACATAGTTTCACCCTCCGTATTAGTGTGGGAATCATTGAATGGTGAAGGTGCCCCAGTTCCAGTCAAACTGGTTCAACGATTCAATCTGTTTCAGTTTGTTAAACTACTGGTTTTGGTCTCTTTGGACTCCACATTGGCATTTAGCTCCGGGTGGGATCTTTGGTGAACTTTCACTTGTGGTTTGGGACACTGTATTTTGCATTATGTTTTGGTGATCACTAATATGCGTCTGATTGATGAAAATGTTTGTGTTTGATTTGATTAAAAAGATTCTACATAAATAATAAAAAAGTAATTCTTCGGAAGCATGTCAATTGGTATTCTTGATGTTTTAGCATCTATCTGGAAACATTTTCCCAACATCAAGTCAAGCAAGCGGAATTGAGTTTTTGAGCAAAGCGCCAATGTGTAAATCTCGAGGATGTTTATTGCAAGCTTGCATCCTTAGAAGAACGTTCTTCTAAGCTCGGATGACAAAAGAAGCATGAAGTGTCGAAAGTGCATAATGGAAGATCAAGCATTAACGAAAGATACTTTACAAGCTGAAGCGCCTCAGAAGCGAAAAGTGTTAGTGAGCGCTCTTCAAGGGATGCTTCACAGAGGCACAAACACTTAGGCTCTGTTTTATATTTGAACATTTCCTGTAATCCAAGTTGTAAGGTTCTCACACTTCAAGAAACCCTAAGGTTTAGCCCAAAAGTCACCTAAGAATGGCTAATGGAATGACCACACTAAATTGGGACTTGGCCATACCAACCGGGGACTCTGTTGGACTGTGATCGTTATATTTGGACAAGGCTGAGGATCAACTATGGTCAAGGTGCCTCTGAGATAGGTAGTGGGCAAAAAGCATTGACCATTTGTGGTCACCTGAATGTTTAGTTGGTCAATTGGATAAGCCTAGCGTTCAATAGGCCTGATTGAGTGGCTAGGACCCAGATAATGCTTCTCGAGAGTATTGCAATTACATTTTTGGGAAGCCAATCGTCGTCTTGCTTTGCGGTCGATCGGATTAAGTTATTTTACATAAATCATTGCAATGATCATATAACAGTTATATCCTCTATTTGGCGATCGACTGTAATGCAAAGTCAATTAGGGTTAATATTGTAATTTTATTTATTTATTAATTTTTTTAAAGAGTTAGAAACAGGTCACATTACTTGGGAGTTGAGTTGTAGTCAATTTTTTTTTTGGGGTGAATAAATAATTCATTACCCAAAGGGGAGGGGGAGGGGGAGGGGGAGGGGGAGGGGAGGAGGGAAGTCCCCAGGAGACAACAATGAGCCTGTTCCTTGAGGAGTCAATAACTAGGTGATGACGCAAGAGCCGAAGCTTAGAGCCAACCTCAAAGTAGATGGCAAATCATGTCATAAGAGTGGAGTTGGAAGTCCATTTGTAGAGGTTTTTCTCAATCCAAATGTGGTTGATGGTGGCGTAGAATGCAAGCTTCCCAGTTAGGTCGCAAATGGAGGAGCTAACGATGACTTATAGCATTCAGCATTCAAGTAAGTGTTTATAGTTGTATAGTATCAATTTCCTTCGTGACTCTCGGATCGAAGCAAGTAGTTGCCGATCGACTTGTTCCGTGCCGTCAGTGACATTTCTTTCTAGTTTTTTGGTCTATTCCTTTGTTGGTGGTCAATAGGGGTCATTCCCTTGCCCCGGAGGTAGTTTTGAAGTGTTGGGAGCGTTATTTACCCGAGGTGCTCCACAATTTTGTGGCATGGTATAAAGTATAGTCCCCTCCGCCTAAGTGGATCAACACCTGACTCGGCATTTCAAAGCCACGGTCCCTTTAGCCTAATGTTGAATCACCTATGTTTGTCTCTGTTTAGAGACAAACACAGCCTAAGAAAAGAATATGAGGTATTGTATTTTGAAATGTCTTTTGAAACACTATCCTTTCAATGTTGGTGGGTCGGCACTCAACTAAAGGATTTGGGGCTGACGAAGACAAAGATGTATTGCTATTTGGGATTTCTTATTACCAGAGCACAATGGATGTTGGATTGACTATACCATGCCATGCCATGCCATGCCAATGGGCCTATATTTCTATTCAAGAAGAAGAGGGGGACAGAACCATGCCTTATGATAGAAGGTGAGAGTGAAACCTAGAATGATACCACTCCGAGAACGAGACACCCTGGACAGAAAGCTAGCAAGAGTGAGACTCAGAGAAATTTCCCACTTCCCATATCACATTGTTCATCGTACCTAACAAAAGTAGTGGCTTGCCTACTTCTACCTTTTGCACCTACATCCTTGGACCTACTACCCAGACACATCATCTGGAAACAGATCCATCCATCGACCCCTCACTTGGTAGGAAGCCTATAACCAGTTAGAATGGGCACTCATTGGTAGTCAGCCTTCGCGAAAGGAATAACCTAGCTTATACAGATAAGGAAGAAAGAGACACTCTATTGCCTGAAGGACCATACACTAAATAATGACATTAACCAGAGAAAGACATTGCTGAAAGACCATCTATCACACGTACTGTCAAATTTGGATCTTGACATGGTGGTTTTTAACCGTAGGCATCTTGCTAGGAAGTTGGTAGGCTCATCATTGATACACCCGAATTAGTCACAATGTGAAACAAGGACACGTGGAATCTGAGGGAAGGACACGCGTCGCCCAACCGGTAGAGGCTGCAAGGATTCAAACTACGTGAGGAGAGGAGACCCGGATAGGGAAGATTTCCCCCCAAAGGGGGGAGGGCGTATCTGAGTAGGACTCGGATAAGGGGGAAAACGCGTCCGGGTGGGACTCCCTAAACCCTATAAGAGGGAATTGAAAAGGAGAGGAAAGGTAAGTCGGCACACACACCATTACTCTTGGAAAAAACTGTTCTTCCGGTCTCTAACTTGAGTGTCGGAGGACTAATCTAGGGGACACCTCCGGGCCTCTGCCTTCTGTGTTTGTGTAGGATCGGTGCTCAGCCTCGTACAGATTTTTGGTAGGAACAATCGTGAATTAGGTGGGGTGGCTGGTGGTTTCGGGATCCCTTAGAAAATGTTTCTTTTATGCCTCAGGTATTAGCCACAGCTTGTATTCATTCAGTAATCCTACCCCTTCTGAATTCTTGGATCTTGCTTCTTAATATTGTGACTCTTCCATAACTGAATGCTTGGTCAATTCATCAAACAAGCTCAGTGGCCATTTCGCACTAATGAATCAAATAGCACGATCGAAGGGTTGTTTGAATGGTATAGATTTTGCACCGCTCTAGTTACCTTTGCTTCTTCCTATAGGGAGTGACAGAAACTTCATTTCTTTGAATCCCTCTGCAAAGTCGAGCTCCCCCCAATCAGAATAAACTGGCACACAATGATATACAAATACCACTATTGCACCCCTAATAGAGTTAAGGCAACAGTGCTCTACGGTCAACTTGACCACCGGGATAGAGTGCTTTACGGTCAACTTACTCAAATAGGGGCGAAAGGACTTTCTTGTTGCTTTCGTTTGCTTATTCGCCAATTTGGCTACAACTATAGGTATACGGAAGGAGCTTACCCTGCTTTTGCCAGTATGACAGCTAGCACGGACTGGCAGCAAGGTGCCGTTAGCCTGAATGACCAAAGCCTCGGTTGCTTCCACTTGTGGCCTTCTTCGACCGACATACAAGGAACCCACCTCTTCTTCTCTTCATGTATGTGGACTACCTGCCCCGTCCCGAATAGACGAACAGGAACAAGCTACTAGAACATATCGGACTAGGTATTGGATATCACATATCTGCTAACCTATAATCAAGTTAGCATTCCTCACCTTTCCCTAATCGGATCTCTTTCCCGAACCGTATGTACCTTAGTAGGGTTATGTCCCTTTCCCAATCCGGAGCTATAAAAAACACATTTTTTTAGTGGGCCTTGTATATGCCCATAATTCACATTCCTTTTCATCTTGCAATGGAGGGTGGTTGTAGATCACAAACAGTGCAAATGGAGGGTGGTCCTAGATTAGCAGCTTTCGTGCAAGTCGCTCAAGCGAAGAAAACTACAAGGGTGGTCGGAGACGAACTCGACCGTAGGGTGGTCTATGATCAGGCTGATTGTAAATCAGGGCGCAAAGAAAACTCTCTATTACTTTGAGAATAGAATCGTTGGTTTGACCGACGAACTACGTGGGAAAATGGACCTTCTTTCTTGGGCAAGCATTTTTTTTAAGTAACAATTCAATTCAGTTAAACTTCAGAAAACTTGCCGGTCGCGGATTAGTTCGTTTTGCAGCGCCGGAGGCATAAAATCAAAGGCGCAGGTTGATCTGATGCGGTGGAGGATTTAGTGATGATGAGCTTCAACCTATGTACCCTGTAGGGAGATTCAGTTTTAAGGAGGAAGGAGCAGGTAAGGTTCGTGTATTTGCGATACCTAATGCCCTTAAACAGGCTCTGCTTCGACCTACCCATGATTGGTGTATGGAAGTGTCTAGAGTCAACATTTTCCAAATTTGGATGATGACATGCTTACATTCCAACTCCTGTAGGGTGTAAAGCTATGTTCTTCATTATCATGTTCAGTTTCCCTTAGAGTATCGAGCCGGTATGTTGCTTTTTGGAGATGAAGTTGCAAGAAGTACAAAGTCGATGTTCTAGAAGATTTTTGGACATTTGCACGTGGAGAACTAACGGAAGTGCCAAAAGTTAGTTATATGCACATGGGGAGAGGATCCCGATTAAAAAAAAAAATCTTTTGAAGGAAAAAAAAGCGTGACAAGAAAACGAAGAAAAAGATGTTAGGGAGTGGTGTTTGGGCGTTAGGGGATTTTTGGGCTTCCTCTTGACTGCTATCAAACATAAATAGAAACCCACATTATCCTCCTATGCTGGGGGGGGAGGGGGTGCTCCTCAACCTCCTTGAATGTTCCCAATTCCATAACCTTATTGAGCGCATGAAAATGCAAGCATGATTCGAGATCTCCTTTTTTTAGATTAGCGAGACAAGATCATAGGCGAGGTGTAAAAATGACAAGATCTCGCCAAATCTCGCAAAATCTCGCCAAAATCTCTCAAAATCTTGCCAAGATCTCGCCTCTCTACTTTTTTGAAGAAAAAACACTAAGGGGCATGAATTTTGGTGCTTTTGCTTGAGGATCTCCATTCCTATCTTATTTCGTTTCAAATTTTCAAATGTATGTAATGTGACTCATCAACCATCAATGTTGATTGTTAACATAGTTGTCAGGCGGCGCCAAGTAAATGTTTTTATATTTTGTTATTTCATTTACTTAAGATATTATTCATAAATAAGAAAATACCCCCTATTTGAATCCAATAAAAATAGTTTAAAAATTAAATTCCAAAAGGATAAAAAGTCAACCCCTCGGTCCAAGAACAAAAACTAGATTTTTGGTTGTAGGGCGATTTTCAACTTTCGAATGATAAGGTTTTTCTCAATTCTGAAAATTTTATAAATCTTATCATAGTAGAACATTGCTAAAAACCAAAAGTTCGGTAAAATAATCTTTTGTTTTGATGTCAATAAAATTATTTCCATTCAGGCGATTTACAACATTCGCACACTTTAAAATAAGTTTGACTGGAACATAACTTTGTCATAACAACTCAGATTTAAGTAATCTTAGACTTGTTGGAAAACTAGTTTTGTGTTATACCTAATACAAAAAGTCTCATCTAAAAATAAAATTATTTGACCAATAAAAAATATTATAAAAGAAGAGCATTTCTCTAAATGGCAATAAGTCATGTTGATTTTTTATTACTTGATGTGAGTGTGACTATGTTGATTTTTATGACTTGATGTTGCTTAATGTTGATTCGTTTTTTATGTCATAGGGTATATATTATAACATACAAAATAACTTTAGAAAATAAGGGAAATAAAAAATAACACATAGGCGATTTGATCGCCATGGCAATGCCATAGCGGGCGATTCATCTCCAAATCGATTAGCCACCCCTCCACTGCCTTGGGTCGCCATGACGCCGTGACAACTATGATTGTTAATCAAGTAATTATCTATTATGTCTTTTAAATTCTTAAGATTATGGTGTGTCATGTGTTGGTTGTGGAATGTGAATTGTGGAATAGAGCATACTAGCCTAGGGTCCGAAGAGCCGGAGACTACTTAACATAGGGTACAAAGTCAAAGTACCATTTTAAGTTTGATTTTTAAAAAACTGATGTTTCCATTTTGTTTGGAAGTCCTAAAATAGGGTAAATACCTAGTTTCAGGGACTACAAAGACCATATGACCACCTAGACCAACCAATCCGTGGTTTAAAGTATCTTCCATACCGATACGATACCCTCCGTTACGTATCTTAAATTTAGCCGACCGATACGACGACCGATACCGATACTTTAATATTTGATCTTTGGCATATCTTTTAGTGTATCTCCGATACGATACCGTCCAATATGTATCTTAAATGTAGCCGACCGATATGGCGACCGATACCGATACTTTATTCCTTGCCAACCACTGAGTTGACTGCGAAAAAAATATATGATCTTGGCGAGATCTCTCTTTTTTGGATTAGCGAGATGGGGGGCAAGAGCGAGATCTTAAACCATGAATGCAAGATGGAGGCTTTTCTAAATGAAAGGAAAATCATCGCTTAGGAAAGAGGTCGGCAATTCACTTAGGTGGTTAGTTGTAATTGAGTAGGCAAATCTTCTCGTTGCCCTTCAACCAATTAGTCCGCTATTTCAGATGGTTCCGTTAAGACTGGACCGTGCGCTGGTACCTTACTTAGCTTTGAAGATTGTTAAGGATTGGAGTGGACAAGCATACTAGGCCAGGTGCTAATGTGTATGTAGACTCGATCGATATAGGGAGCCGATCGTCTAGTTTCTTCCAATCCCTTATCGATAGAAGCCTTCGAGTGAAGGAAGACGACTATTGAGGACAGGTTAGCATTTCGGTCAGATAGGCTCTATTGGGCTGAGGTTTCTCAAGTAACTAAGATCATGGCATGGAATCCCACAACATCGAGACTTCTCTCTTAAGGCTTTTCCAATAGAACAAAAGTGAGATTTGTCTGTAATGACTACTTATTTCGAACGAGGAAAAGTCCAATGAGCTCTAGCACAATGGATGAAGTCTCATCACTTTTGAGTTGGTAACCTCTTTCTTTGGTAGTGATAAGCAGGAGTGAGAGGGTGATGCAAGTGAACGTGTATGAAAAAGGTATCATAAAGTTTTGTTGTTCATTCCATCGTCGACCCTATCTATGTTTCTATGATGGCCCAAGAACACGCTCATTCTTTAGCCGTAGAGACTTTTGAATTGCGAGGTAATAATAGCATTCTATGGAAAGAAAGCTTGTAAAGACCTTTGCTCCGTGCACTTTGCCCCTAATTCTATACGATTTCGTCCGTAAATCCGAGTGTGGTAGTGCCCTAGATGGGGTGCGCTTCGGATGCTTCCTCCGTCCCTATATATGGATCGAATCTGGAAAACATACAATCTGAGATGAATTCCAACCACCTATATTAGTATTGGATCGATTGGCTTACAAGCCTTCTCGTCGATTCGATTAAAAGTGTGCTTTTTACCGGTCTCATTTAATGTTTGAACTCTTTAGCCCTAGAACGATAATAGTAATTGGATTGTTCAATGAAAGCCTAGGGCATCAATTCATGCTCTCAGATGGCTCTCCTTGTAGGCAAGTCCGGAATGAAAGCCTTCTCGACCATTGATTAATTAATCTAGCTTCGTCTCCGAACTTTTAGCTTCTAGCTTCTGAGCTCTAAGTCCCTCGCTTCACTCAGTAGTTGACGGCTAGTCAGATCATGCTATCGAAGTGCGTTCAGGTATTTTTGATAATAGCTTATATAAGCTATCTGAAGAACCTTCTCCATTTGTGCTCAGGAACTCAATTGGCTTTTCTTATTGATTTTGCCTACCTGGAATGAGGTAAAGAGAAATTCGCGTTACCAGAAAACAGAAGTGCGAGCCACAAGTTAAGCTTTAAACCTCTAGTAGGTATCTTCAAACTCTTCCATTGACCACCCATCCAAAGGTGTTTGAGGTTCTAAGAAATTTGAGTTTCAAATTACGACATGGGCTTCTACTTGCCCATAACTTGACTCACCTACTAGAGGAGACCTTCCATTTTTAACCAAAGGCCTACCACCATCCCGAAAACTGCTTGATTTATATGAGCCACTTGAGAGTATCAAAAACAGGTTATAGGGCTGTCTTTCTCTATGAACCACTGGCTAACGGTGAGGAACGGAAGAGGAACATCCATCCAGATCCACTCTATACATAAAGGCAGAGGACTTCTTCTAGCAGGCTAGCAAAAATAGAGAGCCTGTTTTTGAAATGGAGGAAGAAAAAGGGCAACTGAAGAAAAGGTGGTTGGAGTTTTTGATACTAGACCAACAAAGGCAACAAGCAGGGGGGATAAGGATATGGCGACAAAGAAGAAAGGATTGGGTTGGAAGGCAGTTAGAGAGATATCTCCAAGCAGAGAAACTATAGGGGGGATGAGACCTTTGAACCAAATGAGCTTGTTCCAAAGGGCCTGGGGGTCAGGGTGCGGATGAGTTCCTAGCGGACGAGGAGTTGAATGCACCAGAAGAGGAAGGAGACCAAATGATTTTGTTTCCCGGGGAAGGGGAATTGGGGGGAATGGGAGGAAGAGAGGACCAGATGTGGGGGAGGGAGGGAAGAGAAGGAGTGGACCACGAGCCATTGGAGATGATAAAAGCAACAAAGGAGTTTTTGGGGAATGCCCGAAGATTAGGCAGATCTGACTCCAACCACGAAAAGGAGACCAGAGGGAAGTGGAGATGCCATCAGAGATGGATGAGTGATTGCTTTGAGGGCAACGCGTCGAAGGTTTAAAATACTACGCTAGACACAAGAGACATCAGAGCAGAGCAGAGCAGTCCAAAGAGAGTTGGAGCAAGGGAGGTAGGATTTAACCTAAGAGACCCAAATGCTGTTGTGCTTAAGAGGCAATCTTCCAGATAAGTTTTAGAGTGCCAGCAGCATTGACATCTTGGATGTAGCGGAGGCTGAGACCACCTTCATATTTGGGGTGACAGATGAAGGACCAACTGATGGGGTGGAGAAATTAGAAAGAATCGACCCTTTTCCAAAGGAAGGTGAGCATAAGAGATGCAACAACTTTCACAGTAGAAATAAGCAGCTTGAAGATAACAGATTAATCACTGAAGCATGATTGGAGGACATATTTGATGAGTTCAAGGTGCCCTGCATAGGATAGGAGCTTGCCTTTCCAAATCTGGGGCCTTTTATGAATGAGGTCCAGCATAAGGGTGCGATGGACAATGGTGGGGGGAGAGCCTGGAAGGGATAAGCGGCAAACCAAGATATTTGACTAGAGAGAGCCTAAGGAAAAGCCAGAGGCCTACAGAAGGGAGGCTTTGAGAGAATCAGAGACTCCTAAGAGGAAGATGTGGGATTTAAGGAGAGTGATTTGGAGTCCAGAGAGGGATTCAAAAAGACAAAGGCAAGAGAAATGGATTGAATGGATTATGGGTCAGCCCTAGAGAAGATCATAAGATCATCAGCTAAAAAGCCAAGTGGGTGAGGTTGAGGTCGTTGCATTTGGGGAGAGGGGAGATGAGATGGAGATCAGTGAAAGATTGGATAGATTTGGATAGCACCTTCAGAGAAAGGGAGAAGAGGAAGGGGGAGAGGGGGCATCCTTTCCCAATGCCAACAGAAGAAGGGAAGAATTCAGTTGGTGAGCTGTTGACAAGGATCGAGAAGTGAGGGGGAGGGGATATAGGAATAGAGCTAATGGATGAAGGAAGGGGGAAAGGACATGGCATGAAGGACTTTAGAGATGAAGTCCCAACGAATAATGTCGAAAGACTTGTGGATGTCAATTTTGAGGAGGGAAACGATAAAAGTGGGATTATCTTATCGAAACCTTTGACAATTTCTTGGTAGAGAAGGATATTGTCAGAAATGCTTCGGCCAGCTATGAAGGCAGATTGATTGGGATTGACGTGGGAATTGACAACCGGTTGGATCTTATTGGCAAGAATCTTGGCAATGAATTTTTGAGGAGGTTGTAGAGGGAGATAGGTCTAAAGTCCATTGTGCAGGAGGCACCTTTCTTTTTGGGAATGAGACAAAGGAAAGTGTGATTGATACCTTTAATTTGAGAGGGATTGAGGAAGAAGCTGCGGATGGTAGAGAAATGATCAGGTTTGATGATGCCCCAACAGTATGAAAAGAATCACATACTAAAGCCATTAGGTTTGGGGGCTTTTTGCTTGCTTTTCAGGCAAGGATAGTAGCAGAGATATCATCGGAGGGAATAGGCAGAAGGCGGAGAGAAGATGAGAAGGGACAAATTTATTAATGAGGCCCGCTAGAATGAGGGGGGCCAACGAAGGAGGGCATTGGAAAAGATCAGAGAAGTACGAAGAAACTTTAGATTTGTTGTTATCTGGGGAGTAAAGTATGGTTCCATCCCTAGCAAGGAGACTAAGGATGGAGTTGTGACTGGTTCTGGCTTTCAAAGAGCAATGAAAATAAGCAGAGTTAAGAGTCACCCAACTCAAGCCATTTGATCTTGGAATTCTGCTTAGGGAAGCTTTCTTCTTGAGCAAGGAGGGAGGAGAGCTCTAAGGAGACAACTTGCTCAGTAGAAGCGAGGCAGGGCTTTTGGAGATCAATATCGAGATAGCTTGGATGGAGGAAAGCTTGTCTTGACAGGCGGAAACATGTGAAGAAATACTGCCAAAGGAGGTGGTATTCCAGTGCTTTAGAGCCAGCTTAACAATTTTTAGCCTTTTGGAGAAGGCAAGGAGTGGGGAGGCAAATGATTGCACGGAATGGACCAGGCTTCCCTAACCAAGGGGATAAAGTCATGGTGTCAGGACCACATAAAAATACTTGGAGCGTTTGGGACCCAAGGAGACGTAGAGTTGGATAAGGAGCAAGATGGGGCTGTGATTTGAAATACTGGGGAGCCCAAAAGAGGCATGGGAAGAGGGGTAGCAGGAGAGCCAAGCTTTATTGACAAGAATTTTATCAAGTTTGTAGGTGATTCTGTTGGAACCATTCCTCTTATTATGCCAAGTGAACTTGGCTCCCGGCCATCTCAGGTCATGCACGTTAATTGCCTTAATGCATACATTGAAAGCTTCAACAACAGAAGGGTCAATACTCAATAGGAGACCCTCCTTGTTTCTCATGAGCTGCATGCACAACGTTGAGATCTCCTCCCAGACCCCAGGGGGTGGAAGCAACCTGGGAAGCAGTATAGAGAAGATCAGCCTAAAGAAGGGATCTGTCAGAAGCTCTGATGGGGCATAGATCACATTGAAGGCAAGGGAAAAGGAGTTGAAGGAGTCAAAAACAGAGAGATGAATACATTGGGAGGAGGAAAAGGAGGAGGAAATATTGAGCTTAACTGGGTTCCATAGGAGGACCCAAATGTGACCAAGGGGGGAGAAGGGATAGTTTGTGGTTTTAGACCAAGAAGGGGCTATGAAGGCGGCAATGCGGGAGGCTGTCTTCAGGATCTCTGGTTTCAAGAAGGTAGACAAGGTCAAGGCGAGAAGATTTGATGAACGAACGGATCTCTCCATGCTTGGCTGAGGGGAGGGCTGCAAGAGCTTGGGAGAGTTGGAGAGAGTATTGGCCTTGCGAGAAGTCCTCTTATGGCGATGACAGTACTCACGAATGGTGGGAGACTTCTTGTTAGCAGTAGACTGCGGGGTGCTGTCTTCTTCAATGGAGGAAGAGGTGAAGGAGGTTTTCTTCTTGTTGTTAGTAGCCTTGGTATGAAGAGAAGACCCTTTGGTGCGACTGGAGGAGTGTTGTGGGATCTTCTCCATTGAAGGAGAACCAAAGTGGTCAGAGGAGACGTCTGTAGTGGCAGGGAGGAGCATAGCTTCAGAGGAGATAGTGGGGGAGTCACCAGTGGCTTCGGCGGAAACTGAGGAGTCTATAAGGTTGTGAAGGGAAGCCTCGCATTGTTGATCCACAAAGACAAGGATGGCGGGACTGGAGGGGATGATGGAATCCGTGTGGCAAGGGTCGATGTCGACTGAGGAGAACTGGCAAAGGGTAGCCTCGCTGAGGAAGTTTTCTGGTAGAGCCTTGGGGCTGGAAGTTGACGTAGGCAAGACGGGGGAGCCAAGGGGAAGCTCGATTGAAGCAGATGAGGGATCTTCACATCGTAGCTCAGTAGCAGCAGAGGAGGGGTGGAGAGGGGAAGCCTCACCAAAGGTAGTGATCCTCGGAGTCGGGGTGGGCATGGAGATGTAGCATGCCATCCTAGAGACGTCGGGACAGGTTCCAGGATTGTATGGACAGAACTCATGTTGATGCCATTAGGGGAGGTATGGTTCCAGGATTGTATGGACAGAACTCATGTTGATGCCATTAGGGGAGGTATCTTCGGATGAGGAAGGAGACTTCGAACCCGAGTCTACTGATGGGTTAGAAGGGACCTGTTGGGAGAGAGGTGGGTTAAGAGGTGCCCGCATGGAGCAAATGGGTGGGTCGGTAGGATGGGGACGGATGTAAGGGCTGCGATGATGTAGATGGCCATGATGAGCTGGCCGAAATGATTAGGGTGGAAGGAAGATGAAGAGGTGGGTCTAAGGTGGGCAGAGTGGGAGGAGAGGAGAGGAGAGGGGGCCCAAAGGGGGGAGTAGATAATATAGGAGGGAGGGTGGAAGTGATAGGAAGAGAGAGGAGGGTTCTGTGATGAGAAAGCATGAGAAGAGGATGACGCCACCGACAGAGGGGGTTGGGGGCTGGCAGACACAGAAGCGTGGGAGATGGAGTGAGATGTGTTAAGGGTGATGTGGCTTGTCGAGTGGCCAATGGGAGAGGAGGGAACTGGAGGATGCGAGCTGTTTCTTGAACGAAGAGAAGCAGCAGGGGAAGGGTGTCACCCATCTGAGAGTGCGGGGAACCCAACACTTTGAAGGGTTTACGAATGACAGAGAAACCGTGATGGACTGATGGTCCTAAGGAGCTGTCACTCATAAGGGAAGACTCATAGGAAGAAGTCTTTGGACGGAACAACGAATCTGGACAAGCAACAAGAATCCCTGGATCTTCTCCAACCACGACTAGGATTGCGAGAGGGAGGAAAGCCATGGTGGACAGGTGGAGGATTCACCAAAGGAGCAGCAGAAGGGAGATCATCACAGGTAGCTGAGGAGGGAACATTTTCATGGCCAAGAGTGGCGGTGGAGGTAGTCATTTGAGTTTGGTTAGGGCAATTCTCATTTTGATCGCCAAAGACTTTGCAATATAGACATTGTGAAGGGATCCAATCGTTGCAAACATGCTGATGAAAGGCTTGACTTTCATCATCTAAGATGGTCACCATAGAAGGGGTGAATATGATCAGCTGAGGCCTCAACTCAAATACGGGCAAAGGAGAGCCTATCTTTCTTTCTTGTTCTGGTATCGGAAAACAGGGTGGCACAGATTAAGGAGCCAATTATACTAAGCTCCTGAGCACACCAAAAATGCAATGGAACGTTAGGGAGAACAACCCAAAGGGGGATGGTCTGCAGGTCGACTTTATGGAGTTTGGAGAGTTGGCTCCATTGGAAAAGGAAGATTGGCTTCTTCCCTACCTGCCAAGGGCCACTTTCAAGCACTTTGATTTTGACCTCTTCAAGGGAAAAATTGAAGAGGAAGATGCCGTTATCCAGAAGGAGTCACGGGATCCTTGAGGTCTCCATTGCTTGGTGGTGAGGATTTGACTGAGGAAAGGGGGTCTGCTACCCAGAAAATGACCAATCAAGCAATGCTGCCATTTGGCGATTTCAGAGGAGAGAATACTGAAGGGACAGAAGCCGACTGATAGATTGTCGACCACTGAGGGAGGGATGTAGTGGAGGGCAAAGCGATCAGTGGAAGAAATGGACGGTTGGAAGGAGTTCCAGGGGATGGGCTCAAGAGGAGAGGGAGAGACAAGAGAGTTGGAGTTAGCTGGTGGGAGAGGGAGGTTGGAGGAGGGTGCAGTTCTGGTGGTGAACCCACCAGGGGAGGGAGGGCATCAGGGAGGGGTCGGCGCGTCATGGAGAGAGGGCATCGAGTTCCTTGACTAGCTTCACTCGGTCAGGCTGACTTTTGTCAGGAGTTCTTGGTTATTTTGACCTTTATATACTCGTGTAACCATCAGATTATTATTGTAACCTTTGGCGTATCTGGTTGCTACAAAGCTGATTCAGTTGTTTGATTTCCATCTGCGCAGATTTTTTTCCCGTCCCAGACCCTGTAGTAGCGGGAGCCTCATGCACTGGGTTGCTCTTTTTCTGCGTAGATTTTTTTCCCCAGCTGCTATATGGAGTTGATAATTTGTTGATGGATTTGAATTTAGAAGTTTAAGAGGATAAGCATTTTCAAATTGAACTTGAATACCATTATGCTTGATTGTGATTGTTTTGCTACTTAGTATTTAATGAATAATTACTCGTTGAAATGTCACTCTGGGGCCAACGAATTTTAATTTCAGTACAATGTAGGATTACTGTTATATTTGGTAGTTGAAATGTATCATTTAATAGTTCATGTCCTATCTTAATGAAAATATTTTTGAAACATTGACGTGTTCTTTCCTGATCTTTCAGGCAACTAGAAATTATGAAAGAGCCGTCCAACTGAACTGGAATAGCCCTCAGGTTTATTATCAGAATTTGTCTATTTTGCTTTGTTCCCATAGTAGTTCCAGTGTCTTACATTCTTTTTCTCTTTGTTCCTGTCATTCTCTTATTATATTATGCTTGTCATTTTCTTGAGACGTTGTTACTAACTTCAGTACTTTTGCTAATTCGTGGTTTTCAGCTATTACACTACCATTTTTCCTCATACCTCTTCTTGTTGATTTCAGGCTCTTAACAACTGGGGGCTTGCTTTACAGGTACTTTATTTATTATAGTTTGCATACTTCTCTTTTGTTTTTTGTTTTTTTCCCTCTGTCCTGATACTAATATTTACATATTCTTTTCACGTCCTTTTTCTGGTTAAATTGATTAAATTGTCTTATGTATTTGCAATTTAGGAACTCAGTTCAATTGTTCCTGCAAGGGAGAAGCAAACAATTGTAATAAGTGCAATTAGTAAGGTACAGATATCAGTTCGGAACATAAGAATTACTGGCTATTCTGTATGGTGGTTAAGAAGCTATTTTTCTTCTTTTTTTTTTTTGGCGATATACTGATCCGTTTTATTTGGTACTTGGCAATTATTGTTTGCAGTTCCGTGCAGCAATACAATTGCAATTTGACTTCCACCGCGCAATATACAACCTTGGCACTGTTCTGGTTGGTTTGCTGCTGCTTCTGCTTCCAAATTTAGAATTGGAAGCTATCTTTTTGAATTCAGGCTATGATGGATTATAAACTACCCTAAAATAACATGAGATCATGTGCACTTATGCGGTTTCCCATTGCAAGTTAATAAACTCATAAAAAGACTAATTTTATTCTTTAATTTTTTTCTCATATATAATGTCACAGTATGGATTAGCGGAGGATACATTAAGAACTGGGAGACCAATCAATGCAAAAGAAGTCTCCCCTAATGAGCTATATGGTCAATCAGCCATCTATATTGCAGCTGCTCATGCCTTGAAACCAAATTACTCAGTAAGTACCTTGCATTTGGAGTCCTTATTTTGTTTTCCGTTGGTAGCTCAATATGTAGGCTGCCTGTATAATCTTAATCACAGCCTCCCATAGCTTCCTTCTACCTTTTACCAACACCAGCTAAACTGCCTGTCTTCATTGTTCCAAGTAGCTAGATCTTTTACCCAAAAAAAAGAAGCTAGGTTCTGCATATCAATTCACTTTGGTAGGTCAGTATTGAGATGTTACACCCTTAGTTTGATATTACATATGAGAGGGTGGGAGGCTGTTTGTGTGTCTTGGAAAGTTATTAATTGTTCTTGATGTCTACCTCACTGGGTTTCTGATTTTATCTTCTGTTGACTAAAAACAGTTTTTATCTCTGCTAAAATAGATGAATGTTTTGATTTGCTGTTGCTTTATGCAGGTCTACCGGAGTGCCTTGAGACTTGTGCGCTCTATGGTCAGTATTGATTTTTCTGGATGGTATTTATGGTTTAATAAAATTTCATGCGGTGCTTTTGAAGGCATGCCTCAGATCTGGGGCAAGATGCAGCATGCCTCGGAACCACTCTGACTGCACCCACATATTCAGCTTCAGTAAGGTGTTCACCTGCTAATGTGTGTGCCTGAAGCTGTGTGTGTCAGACAAAAAATTCCCTTTGAGTTGTGCATGTGAGGGTCTGTAGATGTGTTTAGGGCATGGCTGATGCAATGCCTCAGTTAAGGTGAACTGAATCATGCCTAGGTCCACTGCCTTGAACCCACATGCACAAATAAGTTTGGTCCCACCTTTGCATTAAAAGCGCATGCCTGAAGCAAGAGAGGTGCCTGACAAGTATCATAATGAAGTTTCTCTATGAAGTGTACATGCATGGGTATATAGGAATGCCTATCAATTTTAGTGTTTTCTTTTATCTGAGTAAATTTATGCAGTACACTTTTGTTAAGGTTATTATGGTCAGTGTACTACAATTCCCTTTTTTTTTTTTTCCATTGTGTATTGCGGTACACTTCAGGAGAAGCCCTAACCCATGAATTATGAAATCTATGAAAAAATAGTATTAATGAAATCTGATATTTATGGCAAAAATGGGAGCTACTCAGTATCTTCTTTACATGAGTCCCTCTTCTTATTGATCTTCCTTGACTGACCTGGCAATGCCATTAATGGTGATGGTTCAAGGAGAGGCAATGGTGGTGCCAACATCTTCTCCTGGTAGAGGCAGCAGCTTTTTGTCTTCATTCTCCCTCCCATCACCCGCTCCTTCGTTTTCCTGCCTCTCTTTGTAGATTGTTCAGCAATCTCTACTGTGACTCCAATGACAGCGACATGGTTCCCATAATAACTGGCAACAGTTAAAGGTTGGTTTCAGTCATTTCCAAATTTCACATTTAGGTTAGGTTTCATAGTTTATGCCTTCAATGGTGATGGTTCAAGGAGAGGCAATGGATGTGCCAACATCTTCTCCTGGTAGAGGCAGCATCTTTTTGTCTTCATTCTCCCTCCCCTCACCCGCTCCTTCGTTTTCCTGCCTCTCTTTGTAGATTGTTCAGCAATCTCTACTGTGACTCCAGTGGCAGTGACATGGTTCCCATAATAACTGGCAACAGTTAAAGGTGGGTTTAAGTCATCTCCAAATTTCACATTTAGGTTTGACAGATTTAGGTTAGGTTTCATAGTTTAATATTTTAGGTTTAAAGCTTAATATTTTCAATTTTCAAGTTTCAAGGCTTAATATTTAAAATTTTAAGGTTTTATGACAATTTGTTGTGAAATTTCTGCAGAGAAGAATATTGAAAGCTTAGCTCATAAATGGTCCAGATGGATTTTCATTTATAAATGGACAGCTAGATCTGATAGTCACAAATATTTGTGGCGCTAATAATATGCATAGTTCAAAAACTTGCTGAAAATTTGGAAATTTTGGTGATTTGATTAGGTGAGACGAAATGATAGGCGAATTAAGAGATTTTGGTCGAACTTTTGGTGTTTAGCCAAAATTTCGACCTTATGTCATATAGTTTTGGCGATAGAACTTTTTGGGGTTTATATATAACCATATTTCAAAAGTTTTGGTCGAAATCAAATGTTTCGACCAATGCTTATTAGTGTGACGCTCGCTTACAATTATAGATTGGATCGTCCTTTGTGGACAACTCTTATCCTACCCAGCCCGCCAGTCGTACATGTTTGCAACACTGTTAAGTCACTGTGGCTGGTTCTTCGATGACCTATACCATAGGATAGATTATCTCCAGTATGTAGATGAAGCCATTTACGGGGCAGCTTTGCAGGACTTCAAGCATTTCGTCTGGCACGTGGCCTGCAGTTTTTATTTTTATTTTAGGTTATAATAATGGGTTATAGGGAAAGTGTCAGACTTCAAATGGGTCTTTAAGGGTTTTCCCATCTCTTTCTCTTTCTCGATTCTTCTCTCTCCAAGCGTCTCCTTCCATTTGCGCTTCCCTCCACCTCTCTTCTTCTACTTCTATCTTGCGGTGGTAGTTCCTTAAACCACCAAAGGAGTCACTAGCCTTCGTCTTCTACTTTCCTGGGCTCTCAGACTCTCTTCCACAATGATCTAAGAGACCCATCTCCCATCCCATCGACTTTTTCAGGGTTTCTTCCCTGATATCGATTTTTTTTTTAATGCTAAGACGCTTTTGCCCTGCTTGATGCTCCGATCATCTTGATGTTGGTTGCGATGGATGCTCCTTATCCTTGCAGTGGTATGCTATAGCCACTTTACAATCTTAGGATCTGTTCCAAAGATCGCCCCAAAATCGATTTGTTAAGGTTTTTACTTTTTATCGATTTTTGTGGTTTTCAAGTCTTTTTCCAGCTTTTTGGTGCTGCTTCTACCTCCAGCTGGTGCCTCTTCCATTAGCACAACCTTATTAAGTTGTTACCATATCTACTAGCTATTCTACTTCTAGTGGCGGAGATACCTCCGCTCTTCTAACCTTTCCTCCTTGTGTCATCAAGTTTGATTGCACAAACTACCTTATGTGCTCACACTAGATCTGCATCTCCATCAAGTCTCGCGACTATTACAGGTACCTCACTGGAACCACGAAGCGTCCGACCACCGGTCCTAAGATTGACAAATGGGAGTGTGCCAACACTCTGGTTATGGTCTTCCTTGTTAACTCCATGCAACTACAATTTTCATATGGCTATCTCCTTTACTCTATTGCGAAGATCTGGAAGTTTGTCCAGGGTATCTTTTCTCAGGCGGGGAATGATGCTTAGGTCTTTGAACTACGCCAAAAGGTTCGTGACCTGAGGCAGAGAGGGCTCACATTGTCACAATATTACTATGAGTTGCACAAACTATGGATTGAGCTGGACTTCTATGAGGAGTATGTTCCTTCCACCCCTGCAGATGTCATCGGTTTTTAGAAATGAGAGGACAAAATCCAGGTTTACGACTTTCTGGCAGGTCTGAATGTGATTTTTGATCAGTTACGGTCCCAAGTTCGAGTCGTATCCCCTTTCCTACCTTGGATCAAGCCTATGTTGTGATCTAACTTGAAGACATCCATCATACTGCTATGCTTCCATAGCCTATTCCCTTTGAGAGATCTGCACTTGTCTCTGGCACTCAACCCCACAATATGGTGGCTCCTCTACCAGAGCTCCAATGAAGTGCGATTACTTTGGGAAGGATTGCTACGCCAAGGAGCACTGTTGGAAGCTTTATGGTCGTCCAGCTGATGCATCTGGTAAAGGATGAGGGAAGGGTCATGCCGGTGCTCCTGGTCAAGCCAACCGTACTGAGATCCCATACTGACTGTGCTCCTAGCATCTCTGCAGCCTCATTATCATCTAATGAGCTCACTGTTATCCGACTCGTTCTAACACGTTCGGACTCTCTTGCATCTACTACTACGAGCTCTAGCCATTCCACCCCTTTCCACCCCTTCTAGGTCAAGTATCTCTTTCTGTGGCCATACCATGTCTCTCCCTTCTACCTCTTGGATTATAGACTCCGGGGGCTTCCGATCTTATCTTTTCTCACAGTATACTACTTGTCCTGGTAATGGTAAGTTCAAGTTGGCTAACAAGACTTATTCCACTATTTTGGGAAAGGGTGCCATTAGTTGCACTCCTACTTTATCCCTTTCTACTTTATTGCATGTTCTCTCTTTTCCTACTAACATATTGTCCATTAAAAGTCTTACTTCCAGTCCTAATTGCAAAGCCACATTTTTTCCGTCTCATTGTGTTTTTCAGGATCTGGTGTTAGGGGCAAAGATTGGCTCCGGTAGGGTGCATAGTGGTCTGTATCTTCTTTATGATGACTCAGCGTTGGTCTCTGGTTAGGCTCTTCAGACATCTTATACGTCACTTCTCGTATCTGAGTTACTACAATGGCATCGTCAGTTGGGACATCCTCCTTTGGGAACCTTAGTTAGGATTTTTCCGTCTTTTAAGCATTGTATTTCGAGTCATTTTTTTGTGAGGCATTTGTATTACCCAAACAAACTTGAACCACTTATTCTGTTTCTAGAAATAAAAGTGCCACTTCTTTTTCAATGATACATTCTGATATTTGGGGTCACATCCCACTATATGTCTATCAATGGTTATCAGTGTTTTGTCTCTTTTATTGATTGTCATTCTTATACCACTTGGGTTTATACGATGCAAACCAAGGGCGAGACCTTCCATTGTTTTTCAGCAGTTTCATTGGATGGTTCAGACTCAGTTCAGTGCTACCATTAAGATCCTTTAAAGTGATATTTGTCACGAATACTTCGAAGGGTCTTTTCAAGCTTTACCTTTCCGCTCATGGGATGATCCATCAGACCAATTGTGTCGATACTCCTACCCAAAATGGTGTTGCTAAGAGGAAGAATCGCCATCTTTTTAAGGTAGCCCGCTCGCTTATGTTTGAGATGTATGTTCCTCCCTAGTACTGGAGAGACATGATTCTTACTGCAGCCTTTTTGATGAATTGGATGCCTTCTCGGGTTCTCACCTTTTGCTTCCCTTTGGATCTTCTCCAAGGCTCCGCTGCTTTTCCTATTCCTCTTAAGGTATTCGGTAGTGTTTGTTATACTCGACATAGTTGTCACGGCGCCAAGGCGAACCAAGGCGGTGGAGGGTTGTTTAAGCGTTTAGGCGAGAAGGCGCACGCCTTGAGGCAAACAAGGCGACAAATTGTTATTTTTTATTTTTCCTATTTTCTAACATTATTTAGTAAGCTATATATACCTTGTATCATAAAAAAATCAACATTAAGCAACATCAAGTCATTAAAAATCAACATTTAGCCATATTAAATTATAAAAAATTAACATTAAGTCATTTTAAGTTATAAAAAATCAAAATTTAGAGAAATGCTCTGGTTCTATAACAAGTTTGACTAGTCAAATGATATTATTTTTACATGAGACTTTTTGTATCAGTTATAATATAAAATCAGTTTTCCAACAAGTCTAAGATTACTTAAATCTAAGTTGTAATGACAAAGTTATGCTCCGGTCAAACTTATTTTTAAGTGCGCGAATGCTGTTAAAATCGCCTGAATGAAAATAATTTTATGAATATCATAACCAAAAATTATTTTACCGGACTTTTGGTTTTTAGCAATGTTTTAACATGATAGAATTTATAAAATTTTCATAATTAAGAAAAACTCCAGCATTAAAAGTTGAAAATCGCCCCTATAACCAAAATCCAGTTTTTCTTCTTGGACTGGGGGGTTGACTTTTTATCCTTTTGGAATTTGGTTTTTAAACTATTTTTATTGGATTCAAATAGGGGGTATTTGCTTATTTATGAATAATATCTTAAGTATTTACTTCAATGATATTTGGCATAAATAAGTGTCAAAACACAAGGCGGTATGTAGTGCAATAAGGCGAATGTCACCTAGGCCCTAGGCAAACCGCCTGGACGCTTGGCGACGCCTTGAAAACTATGATACTCGAGATCATCACCCTCATGGGAAGTTTGATCCTCGTGGTCTCCGATGCATTTTTCTTGCATATGCTCCTACTCAGAATGGCTATCGGTGTTTTTATCCTCCTACTTGATGTTGGTTTGTGACTATGGATGTTGTCTTTTACAAATTTGCTTAATATTACACTGTGGCACCTCTTCAGGGGTAGTCTCCTTCCATTGTGGAAGATGTGCTGCCTCTTGAACATGCTTATCCCTGCCGGTATCCCGTTTCAGGGGGAGAGTGATACTCCTACTTTGCCTCAGCCAGAGATACATGTTTATAGCCGCAGACAGCAGAATCAGACCACTACGCATCCAACATCTACCTTACTATGCACAGTTGTCTCCTCTTGAGGCTGATCGTGGCCCCTTGAACCTAGGTAATTCTCCTTCTTCTGTTGATCCATCCCTTAAGTTGGCTATTGCTGTTCGTAAAGGCACTAAGCCTTGTACTTTACATCCTATTGCTAAAATTGTTTCTTATGACTCACTTTCTCCTTCCTACTATAGTTTTTTGTCTTCTCTATCCTCTGTGTCCATTCCCCATACTTGGCGGGAAGCGAGTGCAAACTCAAAATGGTAGGCAACTATGGTTAAAGAGATGCCTCCAAAGTCACATGGGATCTAGTGTCTTCCCCTATAGAAGAAGACGGTTGTAAGCTGCTCTTCACAGAGAAACAGAAGGCTGATGTGGATCAGTATAAGGCCAGACTTGTTGCTAAGGGCTTCACTCAGACCTATAGGACCGATTACTAGGAGACATTTGATCCAGTTTCTAAGATGAACACAATCCGTATTATCTTAGCATGTGCTATTAACTTAAATTGGGATCTCTAGCAGCTAGATGTGAAGAATTCCTTTCTTTATGGGGAACTTGAGGAGGAAGTGTATATGGACATTCCTTTTAGGTTCACTTGCTCCAAAACCAAAGGGAAGGTATGCAAGCTGAAGCGTGCATTGTATGGGCTGAAGCAATCCCTTGTGTTTGGTTCGGGGGTTTCCATAAGGCTATAATTGCTACAGGCTACTCCCAAAGTAATCCATTCACACTCTATTCATCAAGAAATTTGGTGGGAAGTCTTGATAGTCTATGTGGATGATATTGTTGTTATTGGAGATGATCTGGCAGAGATCTCTCGCCTCAATATATACTTGGGCAAGGATTAAAGTATCGGTATCGATTACCATATCGGTCACTGTATCGGCCGGCCAAAATTAAGATACGTATCGGAGGGTATCATATCGTATTGGAGATGCGCTAAAAATACGAACATAAATGGATAGGGAACACAGTTTTATACACTCTTACATAAAAAAACAGTTAAAAAGGCTATATATAACATGTAGAATGCATAAACACTAAAATAGAGGGTATCATATTAATAGACAAGTATATTGAGTTTAAAATGGTCAAAATGATGATGTTTCTTACAGTTTTTTCTTTTCTCATTGCCATTGCCACTGTGATGAGTTTCATGAAGAGTGTCATGGTGGTTCAAATCTTTGGCTAGGACCTTCTTCTTGAATAGGAGCAACTAAGATGATGTTCTGCACTTGTCGAATATAGGCACAATTTTTACCCTAGTCGAAATATTTATGGTAGTGGGTCTCCCATTCATTGTAGAATCTTCTGTATTGCTCTGGAGTGGCCAATGTTGGTCCTGCATAAGTCCCATATCCATAGCCTGATGAAGCACCTGAAGATACATGGTGTCCATGTCTGGATGAGGAACCAACGTGATCTGAACTTCTGTACTTCTCTGGATTGGCAAATGATTGTCCTGTATAAGTCCCATATCCATAGCCTGAAGATGCATCTGGAGATTCATGGTGTCCATGTATAGATGAAGAACTAGCAGGATCTGAACTAATGCTCATTGACTCCATGCTACTCATCAACGTATCAGTAGCACTCGGATTGTGGGATTGCCTACCCCTCCTCTGACTATAAGACTTTGGTTGTGTGCGAGCACCGTGATGATTATCTTGGGTTGCATGTGTAAATGCAGCCTCCTCTGTGAAATGTACTGGTACATAAGTTTGGCCACCACCACTATAACCACCTTTACCACCACCACTGCCACCACCATCATCGTCGTCGTCATCATCATCATCATCATCATCATCATCGGCATCATCCTTGTTTTGATCATCATCATCACTATCTGGTTGAGTTACACTATATGTAGCACCTAATCTCGTCCTCCTGATTTCGCCATCATCGAAGCTATCATCATCCTCTTTATAATGGATCATGTGTGGTTTCTCGTCGATCTTCAGATAATTTGTCCATCACCAAAACCTTTTCAACGTCCTCAATCCATCCCCTAACTGGATCTTCCTCGTCGAGTATGTGGGTGATGTCAATTGGGTTGAGATCAATATCATCCCCTGATTTCTCCAATTCTAAGCATTTCATCTTCAATTTCATGTTGTAGTGCACATACACTAGCTTCTCCAGCTTCTCATAACTCGGACGATTCCGAGGTTTGGTGTGTATCAATCCGAATGTACTCCAGTTATGTTCGCAGCCACTTGAGGATGCCGTGCATGATAATATTTCATTGCGATTGGCCTTAAGTTTGGGGCGCTCCATCCATAGTTCAGCCACCAATCAGCTGTACAAAGATAATTGCAACATTACGAGTTTGAAATAAATTTGAAATACAAGGATAGCTGATTAAACCTAAATTACCAAGGCGTTGTGTTCCTCTAGCACAAATAGCTAAATGATCAACAAACCCACCAGTGGCCTCTCGGAAGTACTTCACCTAAGGTATTTAAATATTAATATGCCACTCAATGTATTAATATTAATCAATATGTAAGATTAGTAGATTACTAACCTCTTCAACCGCATCTTTGGCCGCATCAATATTAGGAGCTAACTTGTTGATGACATTCTTCAAAGATTCCATCAAATCTTTCCTAAACCTTAAATTGTTTGTGTAGTGAAGATCCGGATTCAAATAATAGGCTGCACATGGGGTTACATATTATTTATTGTTAACGATTAAGTATATTAAATTACTAATAAAGTCACTTATAAATTTAATTGAGAAATTACCTACCCGATGAAGGTCTTGAACCTAATTAGTTTCCAATCGATGATTTATTATCTTAAAAAATGCCTTGAATGTCTTTGGGTTCTCCTCTTCTATCTTCTGCTTGACAACTTTCATACAATGCACTATATTTCCCATGGTGGTTTGTGCCTTATCACCATCAACTACTTTAAGTATCACAAATAGTGGTTGCATAATCTTAGTAAGTCGGTATACGCTTTCCCAAAACTTTGTTGAGGTGATTAGGTCTTGAACAACTTTTCCAATTTCAGTGGTTGCATATCTACTAGTGAACCACTCATTAGAGGTGAATGACTTAACCAGACATTTCTTCCGTTATTGAAGACTATCAAGTGCAATATAATTTGTTGCAAACCTTATTGCTGCGGGCCTCACCAAGTCACCTTTTGTATACTTTCTTATCAATGCCAACACCCAGCTGTGATTGTAGATGAAGTTGGTGATAATCTTGTTATCAGAAACCAATGTGTGCACTTTGTTCATTTCACCAATGTCCTTGAACATCAAATCAATACAATGGACTGCACAAAGTGTCCAATATAGGGTGAGATACTTCACCATAAGTAAGATACCAACCTTTTTGAAATTGGTGGCATTATCAGTCACAATCTAGACAACATTATCTGGCCCAACGTCCTCCACAACTTCATCCATTAATTTAAATAAATACATTGAGTCCTTGATATCTGAGGATGCGTTGAAAGACTTATGGAATATTGTTTTCCCATCACAATATATGAGAAAATTGATGATAGGAATCCTCGTCGGTCCACTCCACCCATCACACATGATGGTCATTCCATGTTCAGGCCACTTGTATTTAAACTCTTCAATGTATTCATCCACCTCTTTCACAATAGCATTTAAGTATGACCCCAGCAATTTCATGAGGTGTGGGTGGCTTTACATTTTTCCCACATGCCTGAATCTCCTTCACCATAGCCTTGAAGTATGGATCTTTAGCTTTGTGAGGTGGAATCATAGAACTGTGGAACCACCTAGAGATTGTTTTCTCAATTTTCTTACTCAATGTCTTTGGTTGCAAAGCCTCGTCAATTCTTTATTGCCCTTCATCATGAGGTTTGTATGGTGCATCTCTCATATCTCTAATTTCTGGGCTCCTTTTCCCCACCTTTACCACTAGAGGCGAATTTGTCAAACATGCCCTTCACAGTGCCTACAATATCTACACTTGGACAACTTCTTGAGCCAGAACCTTGTTCATAAATCATCGGGCCACCACGCCTAGGTCCTACAGATTGACTTCTTCTCAGCTATTCTGCTGTCCATTGTTTTTCTTATACTTCTTCCCTTGAAATATGCATCGCTCATGCTAGCTGTTGATCTTCATCCTCTGCCTCCATATCGGATCCTTCATAATCCTCATGATTTCTTAGATTCTTAGCCAATCTATCCTCATCTTCAACAACTTTTTTTGCTTTATCTCTACTTCCCCTTAAGTGCTTCCTCATTGCTTTGCTTACTTCATCTGGGCACTTTGTACACTTGGCAACATTAGAAAATCGTCTGGTAATTCCACCTCCTAGGTGGATAGCATCACAGTAGTTGCATTTTGTCCACAACCTATTGCCTTGTACTTTCTCGGCTGTAACCCATCCAATATCCCTAGACCGTTCTTTAGGCGTCATCTTCTTACAAAGATATATAATGAAACTTAATATGCATATTTATTGATTTAGTTATTAGTAAACAATAGCATTTTTTTTAGAAACTAAAATGAAATGCATTCAAAGAAAAAAAGACTTTATATTTTTCCTAATTTGCATAAACTTGAAATACACACTTTTGGGGAAAAAAGTGTGCATATAATTTCACTTCATGGTCATTGGCCAAGTAAATTATACTTTTTTTTTTTAAAAACTAAAATGAACTGAATTTTATAATATTTTTCTTAATTTTTAATTAGTTTTTGAAATAAAAAAAATACAAAATACAAAAATTTTAGAATTTTTTTTTATTTATAGAAATTGTAGATTAATCATTTTTATAGAACATGTAAAAAATCCACATATTGTTGACCAATAAATTTGAATAGATCTAAGAAATAACAAAAAAAATAAAAATAAAAATTGAAACCCTCACTTTTTTAGGGAAAAGTGTGTGTTTCATTTCAAATCATGTATTTAGTAATTATAAGTTATAACATTATTTTTAAGAGTTGAATGAACTAAATTTTCTTTTAAAAAAAATATTTTTTTGTATTTTTCTTGTTTTTTAATTAATTTCAGAATAAAAATAAAAATAAAAATTTTTGAGAAAAATCTAAATTTTCCATAGAAGTAGTAGATTACTTGTTTTTACTTAACATATAAAAAATATAAACATTTTTTACCATTGAGCAGGAGTAGATATAAGAAATTTGAAAAACTCATTTTCTTTTGAAAAAAGTTTGTAAATGCTTTTGCATGCCGCCTTGTGTTTTGACACTTATTTATGCCAAATATCATTTAAGTAAATGATCATTTACTTAAAATGTTATTCATAAATAAGCAATTACCCCCCTATTTGAATCCAATAAAAATAGTTTAAAAATAAATTCCAAAAGGATAAAAAGTCAACCCCCCAGTTCAAGAAGAAAAACTGGATTTTGGTTATAGGGGCGATTTTCAACTTTTAAATGCTGGAGTTTTTCTCAATTATGAAAATTTTATAAATTCTATCATATTAAAACATTGCTAAAAACTAAAAGTCCGGTAAAATAATTTTTTGTTTTGATAGTCATAAAATTATTTTCATTCAGACGATTTTAACAGCACTCGCGCACTTAAAAATAAGTTTGACCGGAACATAACTTTGTCATTACAACTCAGATTTAAGTAATCTTAGACTTGCTAGAAAACTGATTTTATATTATAACTGATACAAAAAGTCTCATGTAAAAATAATATCATTTGACCAATCAAACTTATTATAGAACCAGAACATTTCTCGAAATTTTGATTTTTATAACTTAATATGACTTAATGTTAATTTTTTATGATTTAATATGGCTAAATGTTGATTTTTAATGACTTGATGTTGCTTAATCTTTATTTTTTATGATACAAGGTATATACAATTTACTAAATAATGTTAGAAAATAGGAAAAATAAAAAATAACAATTGGTCGCCTTGTTCGCCTCAAGGCGTGCGTCTTCTCGCCTAAGCGCTTAGACAACCCTCCACCACCTTGGTTCGCCTTGGCGCCGTGACAACTATGGTGTGAATCCTTATAAATCTAATGTTTTTTGTTATTATGATGCACAAAATGTGATTCTAACCATGATGAACCTTAGATTTGTAAAAAAAATTGATAATTTTAGCCTAAAGTTCAAAAAAGTGTGTAAATATACAAGAACTTACTATTCATGTTCAAGGTTCTTCAAGAACAAGAGCTTTTTTCCTTGCTTGCATGTTGGAAATCCACAATATTTCCTTCAATCCTTCAATTGGAGTCTCCAATGCTTTGAATCAAGGGGAAAAGAAGAAGGGAGATGGAGAAAAGGGTTGGGAAGAGAGGCTGAAGTTGTTTGTTTCAAACAAGTGTTGAAACAAAACCAAAAAATGGCCATTTCTCACTTAAAGAGCCAGTATCGTACCATATCAGTATGGTATGTATTGATACTTAAAGGAATTTAATTTTTTGTTCAAAAGTTCGTATCGGTACCAATATGGTACACCGATACTACGATACACAGTGTGTCCAAAAATTCCCTGTAGTGTATCGGTAAGTATTGTACCGATGACGACCGATACCAATACGGTACGATACATACCGATACTTAAAACATTGTACTTGGGTGAGATATTCGAGATCAAAGGTCTAGGATAGCTTCGTTACTTCCTTGGTATTGAAGTTGCAAGGTCTTCTCATGGGATCTACTTGTCTCAGCAGAAGTATGTGCTTGACCTTCTTTTTGAGACAGGCATGCTGGGATGTAAGCTGACAGACACTCATATTGAAACTAACGATCACTTGAGTAGCAAGGAAGGTGACACTATGGATAAGGGGAGATATCAGAGATTAGTGGGGTGCTTGTTCTATCTTCTCATACATGGCATGGCATATCATTTTCTGTCAGCCTGGTTAGTCAGTACATGTATAATACCTACTCGACTCACACAAAAGTTGTGCTGCGCATCACCGTTACTTAAAATCTGCCCCAGGATGTGGCATCTTTTTTTCTCCTCATGATCACCTTAGGGTGGAGGCCTTCGTGGATGTTGATTGGGCAAGTTCCCCTAATGACTACAGGTCTACTATTGGTCATTGCACTTTTGTTGGTGGAATGTAGCCTAATTACTAATTCTCTAAAGATCCTGAATGCTAAACAAGAGGAGTTCTTGGTCCTAATTGAAGCCCATCACTGAGATTAAGGTTCCTAAAGCTAATTTGGGGGTAAAATAAAATAGGAATAAGACATGATCGGACGCTTTGGCTTGTACCTAGACTATTTGTCAGGATCTCGTAGGCGGATCCCTTTTTATTTACGATTCAGGATCCTGAGAGAATTCATGAATAGATAGGAGTTAAAGTTAATCAGGTAACCTTGTTACATGGCGAAGCAAGAAGCAAGCCATGGTTGCCATTTAAGCGCCGAAGCAAAGTTCAATGCTATGGCACATGGCATTTGTGAGCTTCTATGGCTCATGGTCTTCTCACAAATTTGGATATCCTTGCCACCCTTCCTATAAAGCTCTCTTATACAGCAAATCTGGCCATTAGCATTGCTCACAACCTTGTCTAGCATGATCGAATCAAGCATGTGGAGATCGATCGATACTTAATCAAAGAAAAGCTGGATATTCCCCGCCTTAGCTTCACTGTTTGGAGATGCCTCTCCATATGCCTCCCAACCCAATCCTTCCTCATTTACCGCCACATCCCTGTGAATCCCTCTTGCTGCCTTTGCCCCCTTGACTCGGAGGACATCTCCCACCTTTGCTTCTCCTGCCCCCTTTCCTCTGTCTGGAAAACTGTCCTCGCGCTGCTGGCCCTCCAGTAGATCTATTCTCCTTTTTGATAGGGAATGGATCTGGATCGATATGACCTTTGCGGGCTCCTATTGGAAAACTTTCCTTTTTTGCAACCGTAAATCACCTTTAAATGGAGCGTAACATCCGTAGATGGTCATCTAACTCCCGCTCTTCGGACAGGATTTGGACAGCCATCTTCGTTGATGTTTGCTCCAAAATCCAATCCCTTCATAACCGCCCTGTCCCAAACTCCCTTCGGAACATGCATAGTATTGTCTCCTGGAACCTTCTAATTGACATCATCCCCCACTTGAAGCCCCTCCACTCCTCCCGCTGCCTCCCCTTTCTCCTGGATGCTTCCCCCCCGCCTCTTTGTTTAGTGGTGCTTTTCGGTTTTTTATACTTTATTGTATTGTTCCCCCTGGGGTAAGCTTCTCCTTGTTGGCTTAAGCCTCCCCTCCCCCCTTTTCCTTTGTATTTTCTTCTCTTATTTGGTAATAAATAAATAAAAAAAAAAAAAAAAAAAAAGCATTGTAGTCCTTGTACTTTTTTTTGCGAAACTTATGAACTTGCTAAACACACCAAAACTTCTTATTCTGTTTCTTTTAATAAAAGTTAGCATCCTTCTCTGTTATTCATTCTGATGTCCCTTCTTCATGTGACTTTGTTCACTGGAACTTCCCTACGCCAATCCCCTTTCCCCTTCTCGTCCAAGCAACCCACCCCTCTTTCCCCCACCATCTCCAACCACACACCCCTCCCATCCACCACCTCTTTCCCCCAATCTCCTTCCTCTCCTCCTCCTCCTCCTTCCACTTCAAAACCTTGGATCTTTGTTGTCCGTCCTATTCTCCTTCCTTCTCAAGTCAGCCATTCCCTTCAGTTTGTTTTCCTTTTGTCGTTAATGACAAGAAAGTGGGACTTTGGCCCCGGGATTACTTGAGCTTGAGATTACTAAATGGCAGAATTGCCCGATTGGCCATTTTCTGCGAAGCCGACCTCCCTTCAGCATCGTTAAATCCCCTTTTACCAAACAATGTAGGATCAATGGACTTTTGTTAATTTACCTACTTGACAATGGCATCTTTAGCTTCAACTTCTTTGAAGCTTCTAACAAATTCACAGCCCCTTAGGTGGTCCCTAATTACTGGGGAAGACGCCTATTTTCCTTTGCCAGTGGGATCAACACTCTAGTTTAGCAATATGAACCTGCATTCCATACCCATTTGGATTGCTCTCCATAACCTCGCCCTTCATTTTTGGTATGCAAATGGCCTTAGCATTGTCTGCTCTATAGTTGAGAAACTTTTGTATTTCAACCAACGAACTAAATTGATGGATCAACTCACCTTTGCTAGGATCTATATGGAAATTTTGGCCGATGAACCTCCTCCAACTTCGGTCACCATCACTGATGTTGAAGGTTTCTCTCAATCAAACTATCCACTTCTAATGGCTCCCTCAGTGTACCATTTACAAATTATTTGGCCACTAGACCAAGCAGTGTACCCCTTATCTGAGTCTATGCATGATGAACCATCCAAACTCGAAGATGCCTTCATCTATGCTTGTTAACAACCAAATTAGGGTAGAATGCTTGAATGATCTAACTGATCATGCAAGCCCTTTATTCATAATAAACAAATGAAAGTCACAAAAGAACTACAAGTTATACTGCAATTACAACTATGACTCCCATCCAGCTGCCCCACCGTAAATGAGGTTGTTAGAAGGGGAAAGTACCCTAGAGCTCTTACAGCACACTTAAATATATTTTCTAACACTCCCCCTCAAGTTGTGCATAGATATCACACATGCCCAACTTGACTAAACAAGGATGAAACACCTTCCCGACTAACCCTTTAGTGAACACATTAGCTGACTGATCACCAGACTTCACAAAGGGAACACAAATTAAACCAGCATGCAACTTTTCTTTGATGAAGTGTTTGTCTATCTCCACATATTTGGTACGGTAATGTTGTACTGGATTATGAGCAATACTGATAGCGGCCTTGTTATCACAGTAAAGGTGGGAGAGCATCATAGGAATACGGACAGGTACACCAATATCACCTTTCGGCATGTGTAACCACAACTCACAAAGCCCCTATGCCATAGCATGAAACTCTGCTTCAGCACTGGACCTAGCCACCACATTTTGCTTCTTGCTGCCCCAGGTGACAAGATTCCCATCTACAAATGTACAATAACTTGAGATGGACATTCTGTCAGGTGAACCAACCCAATTAGCATCCGTATAAGCTTCAACTCTGAAATGATCATTAGGAGATAAAAGGATCCATTTTTCCTGGAGTTGACTTCAAGTACCTCAAGATACGTGTAACTGCCTCCATGTGGGAAGAACAGAGATAACGCCTAAACTGACTTACCAAGCTTACAACCACGGTAATATTAGACCATGTGTGGGAGAGATAGATCAACTTTCTACCAACCGTTGATATAACGGCCTTTGTCCACTAGTTCACCCTCCTTTTCCTTGAGCGAGTGTTAGTTTCCATGGGAGTATCAGAAGGATGACAACCCAACAATCTAGTTTCATATTGTTGAATGGGGTAATGACTTGTGTCTAATATGACACCAGCCCTTTTTATATATAACAATGAAGAGAAGGTTCTAGAGAATTACAAAGACCATTAAACCCCTTAGGGTCCGTTTGGTAACTGACACTTTCCCTAAAACCCATGAAACCCATTATTGCAACTCCCCTTCATGTTAGTGCATAGATATCACATATGCCCAACTTGTAGATAATCGGATGAAACATCTTACTACTAAGACCTTTAGTAAATACATCAGCCAGTTGTTCATTATTGGAAACAAGAGGCACAATAATAAGACCCATATCTAGCTTCTCTTTGATGAAGTGTTGATCGATCTCCACATGCTTGGTTCGATCATGCTGGACAGGGTTATGAGGAATGCTAATGGCAGATTTGCTGTCACATTCATAGGAAGAGTAGCAGGAGCAGCCAAATCAGTGAGAAGACCATGAAGCCATAGGAGCTCACAAATGCCATGTGCCATCACGGAACTCTGCTTCAGCATTTGAACGGGCAACCACAACTTGCTTCTTGCTACGCCATGTAATAAGGTTACCACCAACAAAGGTGCAATAACCAGTAGTAGACCTGATGTCATCAGGGGAACCTGCCTAATCCGCATCTGTGAAGGCCTCCACCCTAAGGTGATCATGAGGAGAAAAAAGGATGCTATGTCCTGGGGCAGATTTTAAGTACCGGAGAATACGCAACACAACTTCCATCTAAGTCGAGTAGGGATCATGAATGTACTGACTAACTAGGCTGACAGCAAATGCTATGTCAGGGTGTGTATGAGAGAGATTGATTAACCGCCCCGCTAATTTCTGATATCTCCCCTTATAGATTGATTAACCGCCCCGCTAATTTCTGATATCTCCCCTTATCTACTAGATCACCTTCCTTACTACTTAGGTGACCATTAGCTTCAGTAGGAGTGTCTACCGGCTTACACCCCAACATGCCTATCTCAGAGAGAAGATCAAGCACATACTTCCGCTGAGACAAGTAGATCCCACGAGAAGACCTGGTAACTTCAATGCCGAGGAAGTATTGAAGTTGTCCTAGGTCTTTGATCTCGAATTCCTCACCCAAGTATCTCTTGAGGCAAGAGATTGTTGCTAGATCATTACCAGTAACAACAATATCATCTACATAGACTATTAGGATAGTAATCTTTCCACCAGACTCTTGATGAATAGAGTGTGGTCACGTTGCTTTGAGAGTAACCTGTAGCAAGTGTAGCCTTATGGAAACGTCCGAACCAAACACGAGGGGATTGTTTCAGCCCATACAGAGCATGCTTCAGCTTGCATACCTTCCCTTGGGTTTTGGAACAAGTGAACCTAGGAGGAATGTCCATATACACTTCCTCCTCAAGTTCCCCATGAAGGAAGGCATTCCTCACATATAACTGTTGGAGATCCCAATTTAAGTTGGCGGCACAAGCCAAAATAACACGAATTGTGTTCATCTTAGCAATTGGAGCAAAAGTCTCCTAGTAGTCAATCCCATAAGTCTGTGTGAAGCCTTTTGGCAACAAGTATAGCTTTGTATCGATCCACTGTACCATCAGCCTTCTGTTTTATTGCGAAGACTCATTTGCACCCAACTGTCTACTTTTGTGAGACAATACAGACCAAATCCCACGTGTCATTCTTCTTCAAAGCCTGCATCTCTTCAACCATATCTTCCTGCCATTGTGAGTTTGCACTCGCTTCCTGCCAAGTATGAGGAATGGACACAGAGGAAAGAGAAGACACAAAACTATAGCAGGAAGGAGAGAGTGAGTCATAAGAAACAGTTTTAGCAATAGGATGTACAGTACAAGACCTAATGCCTTTACGAACAACAATAGGCAACTCAAGAGACTGATCAACAGAAGGAGAAGGAGAATTACCAAGGTCCAAGGGGACAAGATCTGGCTCGAGAGGAGATGACTGGCATGGTAGGGTAGGGTAGATGCTGGATGTCTAGTGGTCTAAGTCTGCTCTCTGCGACTATACTAGAAGGAATAGCAATTTCAAGAGACGGTGGCACATCTTCCACAATGGAAGGAGACTCCCCTGAAGAGGTGTCGCAATGTAGTATGACGCAGATTCGTGAGAGACAACATCAATACTCACAAACCAACACTGAGTAGGAGGATGAAAACACTGATAGCCTTTCTGAGTAAATAGGAGTATACCACAGAAAAATGCATCGAAGACCACGAGGATCAAACTTTCCATTAGGATGATGATCGCGAGCATAGAAAACACTACCGAATACATTAGGAGGAATAAGAAGAGGAGCGGAACCTTGGAGAAAATCCATAGGAGGGCAGAAGGCATGGACCCAAGAAGGCATTCGGTTGATAAGAAAGGCAACAGTGCGAATTGCGTCGCTCCAGTATTGGGGAGGAACATGCATCTCAAACATAAGAGAGCGTGCTACCTTACAAAGGTGGTGATTCTTTCGCTCAGCAACCCCATTCTTAGCCGGAGTATCCACACTAGTTTGATGAATCATGCCATGATCGAAAAGAAAAGGTAAGTTTGAAAGGACCCTTTAAAGTATTCCCAGCCATTGTCGCTTCGAAGGATCTTAATGGTAGCACCGAACGAAGTCTGAACCATGCGGTGAAACTGTTGAAAGCAATAGAAGGTCTCACCCTTGGTTCGCATCATATAAACCCAAGTAGTCCGAGAATGACACTCAATAAAAGAGAAACCACCGATAACCATTGACAGACAGCGGGATGGACCCCAAATATCAGAATGTATCAATGAAATAGGAGTGACACTTTTATTTCTAGAAACAGAATAACTGATTCGAGTTTGTTAGGCCAAAACACATGTCTCACAAAAAAACTAACTGGAATTACAATTTTTAAAGGAAGGAAAAACTTTAGCTAAAGTTCCCAAAGGGGGATGTCCCAACTGACGATGCCATTGCAGTAACTCAGAAATGGGAGGTGACGTAGAAGATGTCTGAAGAGCCTGACCAGAGACCTACGCCAAGTCATCATCAAGCAGATACAGACCGCTACGTACCTTTCCAGAGCCCGTTGTTGCCCCTGTTACCAGATCCTGAAAAACTCAATGAGACGGGAAAAAGGTGACTTTGCAATTAAGAGTGGAAGTAAAACTACTAATGAACTAAAGGTTTGTGGGAAAAGAAGGAACATACAATACAGTAGAAAGGGATAAAGATGGGGTATAGCCAACGGAGCCCTTTCATAGAATAGTGGAATAAGTCCCATTAGCCAATTTGACCTTACCATTACAAGGACAAGTAGTGTACTATGAAAAAAGAGACAAGTGGCCTGTCATATGATCAGAAGCCCCAGAGTCTATATCCGAGGGGTAAAAGGGACAGACATAGTATGGCCACAAAAGGAAATACCTAACCCAGAAGGGTGGAATGAGCAAAGCTCGTAGTGGCAGGTGCAGGAGAGTCTGGACGTGTTAAGAGGCGTCGGAGGGCTGTAAGCTCGTCAAATGATAGCAAGGCTACTGAGGAGCTCAGAGCAGAGTCAGAGTTAGGGCTCTCAGTATGGTTGGCCTGCCCAGAAGTACCGGCACGACCCTTCCCTCGCCCTTTTCCAGATGTATCAGTAGGACGACCATAAAGCTTCCAGTAGTGCTTCTTGGTGTGACGCTCCTTCCCACAATAATCACATTTCACTGGAGTCCTAGTAGAGGAGCCACCAGACTGTGGGGCTGCACTAAGGGACTGAGTGCCAGAAACGAGTGCAGATCCCTCAATAGGAGTGGCAACTTGCTGTGGAAGCATAGTGGTGCGTCGACTATCCTCAAGTTAGATCACAACATAGGCTTGATCCAAGGTAGGAAAGGGGTCACGACTCAAAACCTGAGACCGCAACTGATCAAACTCCACATTCAGACCTGTCAGAAAGTCATAGACCCTGATTTTGTCCTCTCTTCTGAAACTTGGTAGCATCTTCAGCGATGGAAGGAGTATACTCATAGAAATCCAACTCAGTCCATAGTGACCACAACTCATAGTAGTATTGTGACAGAGTGAGCCCTCTCTACCTCAAATCACGAACCTTCTGAAGAAGCTCAAGACCTGAGCATCATTCCCTGCCTGAGAATAGATATCCTGGACAGACTTCCAGATCTTCGCAGGGGAGTCAGGGAGGAGATAACCACACGAAAGATGTGGCAACATGGAGTTGACAAGGCAGGTCATAATTAGAGAGTTGGCACACCCATTTTTCAATCTCAGTACCGGTGGTCAGACGCTTCGTGGTTTCAGTGAGGTACCCTTAATAGCCACGGGACTTGATGGAGATGCAAACCGAGCGTGATCACATAAGGTAGTTTGTGCCATCAAGCTTGATAGCACAAAGAGGAAAGGTAGGAAGAGCCGTGGTGTCTCCGCCAGTAGATGTAGATGAGATGGTAGACATAGTTGCTACTTAAAGGGGCTGTGCAAATAGAAGAGACACTAGCCGGAGATAGAAAATACCAAAAAAAGCTAGAAAACCCAAAAATCGATAAAGGGTAAAACCCTGAGAAAACGATTTTGGGGATAGCTCTAGAACAGAGACCTCAAACGAAAAAGTGGTTGGTACATACCATCACAATGATAAGAAGCACCAATCGCAACAAACATCAAGACGATCGGAGCATCCAGCGGGGAAAAAGCATCCTGGCAATGAAAAAACGTTCTCAGGGAGAAATCCCTGAAAAAATGATGAAAAAAAGGTTCTGGGTGGAGACTAAAAACCCTCTTGGTGGTTTAAGAAGTTCCCACCACGAGAGAGAAACAGATGAAGAGAGATGGAGGGAGGCGCAGATGAAGGAGACGCTGGGAGAGAGAGAAATGAGAAAGAGGCAAAGAGATGGAGAAGAAGGCCCGTAGGGTTTCGGATCCTAAGGCTTTGATACCATATTGAATGGGGTAATGACCTGTCTAATATGACACCAACCCTCTTTATTTGTAACAATGGAAGAAGGTTCTAGAGAATTACAAAGACCATTAAATCCCTTAGGGTCCGTTTGGTAATTGAAACTTTCTATAAAACCCATATAACCCATTATTACAACACATAACAGATCGAGGATATACTTCATCTGAGAAAGATGCCTTTAGAAGACCAAGCAACTTTAAGTCCAAGAAAGTACCTTAGTTTTTCAAGATCTTTTATCTCAAACTCTCGACTAATAGAGCTCTTGCGACGACCAATCTCAACACTGTCATTTCCTGTTACCACAATGTCATCCACGTGGATAATGAGGATCGTAACTCTATCACCAGACCTCTTAATGAACAATGTGTGGTCAACATTGCTTAGCCTATAACCCACAGAAACCATTGCCTTGTGAAACCTTCCAAACCATACCCAAGGTGACCAAGGATTAAAGTATCGGTATCGGTCGGCTAAATTTAAGATATGCATCGGATCTCTTTCATTTTCTTCTTTAAAGTTTGAAACCCCCAACAAGAATGGAAAGTGTGAAGTTCCAGCATGTTTAGCCCTCATTCTTCCTTGGTCTTTCCCTCCTTCTAGATCAAGAGTAAGCTATGATTTCTTAATTTCTCAGGTCACTAGAAGCACCAACTCCTTCCTCCCTTTTTTAGATATTCATTAAACAGTAGCAACACAAATAAAGGCTTGTGTATAGTAGCAGCACCAACAGAAAAATGGATCAGCAGTAGCATTCATAACATAATTCTTCACGTTAAACCACCATTGAACCAGTAAAAAGAAACACAACAGATAATCTCTCTTCTTTCCAAAATTTTCTGTATTTGGTAGGTCTTCTCTATTCCTTCTTCCCTCTCCAGATTATGGAACAGTCCTCTTCTCCTTTGTCCAATAACCTCATTAATTTACAATTAAGCTAATTACCTTGGTATGGAGACCGCATACATAATTGACAACTCATCCATAGGTCCAATCACCATCTAGCACAGATTAGGATTTTGACACCTCAAATCCATTTGCACTAATTGGTGTTTTATTAATCTTATTATTTTACTACCAACTCCACTAACAAATAATATTTGACCCGGTTAGTTATTTACAAGAAAACCCAAGGCAACAATCATATCTTTCCCTTAGTGGCCACCTCATCAATTCCACTAGATATCATTGTAATCTTTTTCTGATTCTTGATACCCTTCAATAGTGAAACCAAATCCAATGAAATTCCAATTTTACCCCTACTTTGTGAAATGTCGATTTTTCCCTTAACCCATCTAAATATTTACCTGTGAGAACCATTCATACCTTGTAAACTAAAATCAAGGGAAACTCTCCATAAGAAGACTTGAACCCATGACCATTACATAAACAATCAACAATCTAACCACCAAGCTATCATTTCACATGTGAATTGAATGCGCAATTTCTAATACATATACACTATCCCTTGATACCAGAATTACATATCAACATCTGATATATCATTCACACACACATAAGAACAGATATGGTAAATAGGCCTCAAGCACAATACCTCACATCTTCACTCCACGAACTCCTCGAATCGCGAGGCGGATCTCCACAAATATTCTGGTACTGCGGAAAAATCTAAAATAATAAAATCGGTACCAAAAAAGAAAAATGACAGGATATTACAATAAAGATCTTCATATTTTTTCGCCCTTGTTTTTTCACACAATCTTCTTAGATTTATTTCTAAAAATTTATACCTTTGTAGATCCTCTACATCCTTAGTCCTTTGGCATGTCTTAAAACTTTCATAGACTTAATGGCTTCTTGAATCTTGACATCCCACCAAGTCTCCCTAGAGGAATGACATGTTCCTTTCAATTTGCCTAGGACATCATTAGCAACATATTTAATACAAGTAGTCATATTGTTCATCGTATTAGCGTCTCCCTTAAAGTACCATTTTCCTGCAAATAATCTCACCTTTCTTACAATTCTGCATATTGAGGCACATATCCATGACTACTAATCTAGTTGTGTGGTTCAGCTCTTCCCTGGTATCACCTTACGGTCCTTATATGACGATCTATTAGATCTTGCTAGGAAGAAATCTATTTGGCTACTATGATGCCCACTTTTGAAGGTAACTAAATGTTCCTCTCTTTTCAAAGTAAGTATTAAAAATAGATAGATTATAAGCCACAGAAAAATCTAAAACTAATATCCCCTCCGCATTCCTTTGTCCAGAACCATATCATCTATGTACACTTTTATAGCCTATATGATCTTTCCCAACATGTCCATTTAGGACACCCCCTAGTATAATCTTTTCTCCCCGACTAAAACCCTGAACTAATCCATCCATGTGTTCCCAAAATTTTTAACTTACTACTTTCATCCAATCCTACTTGAGGTGCGTAAGCGCTAATTATATTGACAACCTCCTTCAACACAAGTTTGATGGATATTGTCCTATCTCCAAATCTTTAATCATCACCACATCATTCTTTATATCCTTATCAACTATTATGCCTGCTCCATTTCTATTACGTTTATCCCCAGTATACCAAAGTTTAAAGTTGTCCAACTCCTTAGCTTTTTTACCCTCTCTTGAAAACAGGTTATGGTAATCCTTTTTTTCCTCGTAACATCTATCAATTCTAGATGCTTACCCGTTAAAGATCCAATGATCCAAGATGTTACTCTAAGCCTACGCTTTTGGACTAGCTTCTTTATCCACACTTTTCCACAGGGCGAGAACCCTTGCTTACTTGTCACTACATCTGGGTGCGGAAATGGTGCGTTGCTTACAGGGCAATGCCCTAGCTAACCCTTACTTTTCACTACATCAGGATCATAGTGCGACGCTTCGCTTACTTTGGTGGGGAAGGCCTTAGCCTTATGTTTATAATATGAGGTTGTAGAATCCATGTAAAAGGGTATAGTTAGGGTTTTTTCTGGTGCCGGTTGCCAACCTGACGCACCAACTCTTCCTCTATCTGGGCTTGGAACCAGCACCAAACACTGGCAGAGTTACCCTTGTGAAATTAATATTTCCCCTATTACTATTTTATAGACACTCTACTTCAATTGATTATGCACCTCATTTTGCACCTTTGTTTGAGGTGAGAGGATTACCTAGTGCCTCAGTTTCACCTGTTGCATTAGCTATAGTCTTGTCTGATCAGATAGTTATTTTTCCCCTGTCAAGTACCCCCAACTCTACTCAACTCAACTCAACTATACTGTCTTATCCCATCTAAATCGGGTAGGCTACATTGATCATCTTTCACCAATGAGCTTCATATCCTTTAGCAAGAAAAAGAAAAAACTAAAGGGGAAAATTCCTTGTGTGAGGAAGCAAGTACCTTAGTAGAATATACTTTCCCTAACCATTACTAGTTTGTATGATACTGACTACTGTACTTTGGTTCAGTTATCCTAGTACTCTGATGAAACTTTGAGAAATTACAATATTTTGTGATGTTGCTTCAACTTTGAATAAGATTATAATTGATCTTTAAATTGTATTAGGACATATCTATAGATGCATCCAATTCTAAAACTATTATTAATATGTGAGAGACCTGCACTATTTACATTTTTTGCTTTCTGTAACTAATTAAGTTATTTATTTCTGGAATCCAAAAAAAAAAGTTGGGTGTGGGGTTGGGGATGGGTTGTGTGGTTGTGATGATTCATTCTATGTGAATTTCTGACCGAAGTTATTTCACTACAGCTCCCTCTGCCCTATCTTAAGGTGGGTTACTTGATCGCACCACCAGCAGGAAACCCAGTTGCACCACATAGTGATTGGAAAAGATCAATGTTTGTTTTAAATCATGAAGGACTCCAACAGGTAAGCCTTTGCTTATTCTTCAGTTTCAACTGTTGATGTCAATCTGGTTTTTACTGTTTATGGAAGATTTTCATATATTAAAAGAAATTTTTGTTATTTCCTTGATATATGTATTTTCTCTTTATAACTGAGTATATGTCCCAAAATTATTTTATTAAGTTTTGGAAACCTTGATCCATCAGGATAAACCTCGAAAGGTTACCCTCCATATATTTTCCCCCATCGATTTATGCATCCATTCTTATCAATTTTTTCAATCTTTGTTCATATGATCTTTACTCATTTAGGAACTTTTATGTGGCTTTATAACTTTTTATCATCTGTGCATGTTTATCTTATCAGAAACCATTTTGGCCCCATTTGCTTTGTATGGAAAATTTTATAGTAATGGTCTTAAAAGTAATGTAAGGTTTCTCCATTGCAACCTAGTGGTTGCAGGTTCGAGTCGGGAAAAAGCCTCTCCACAAAGCCGGGGGGTGGGGCGAGTAAGTCAACATACATTATGATTCTCCCCAGATGCCGTAGTGGCAGGAGCCTCATCTGTATCCTTTTTTTATTTTTTCTTGTGTTGTAGATATAGGTATATGGGTAAATCCGTCCTTTGAGGGCATTCTTGTACTTGTACCTTATTTCACTTGTTATTAATAAAGTTGGGCTGTTAGTCTAGACAATCAATTATTCCTCTCAATCGAGCATGGTATCTAAGTTGGGATTTGACTGCGGTCCCAACCCTAATCTCTCTCTCTCGGTTCTCGGTTCTCGTGCCTCTACAGCTACTTCTTGCCTCTCGATGATAATCTCTTAAACCACTGAGAGCCTTCTCCCTAGTTCTCCCTCTTCTTTTTGGTCTTTTAGATCCTTCCACATGATCTTGAGGGACCCCTTTTTCTTGGCAAAATCCTTTTTTTTTTTTTTCCCTCTTTTAGGGTTTTTTTACTTGAAATTAATTCTTGTAGGGATTGTTTTTTCCCTGCTTTGGTATGTGATGTTGATCGTGGTTGGTGCCTTCTTTGCTTGCGACATGTTTTAGCCTCCTTTCGTCATCCTCCATGCAACTATTGATTGGTAACTAAGTCTGACCTTTTTTTTTATGAATAAAATATCATTAACAAAAGGAAAAAAGAGAATATACAGCCCCAAGGGGAAAAGAAAAGAAAACAAGCTAAAGAAGCAAAACACAAGGCAACCTAGGGGAGGGGTGTGCAAGATGGAGATGGGGAAACCCCATGCAATAGCAGTGAGCTTGTTCCTTGGGAGTCCCTGATATAGTGATTGGGAATTAACGCAAGCTTGGAGCTAACATTGAAGAAGACGACTTTCCAAATCACGTCAAAGGATCTGAAATTGGAAGTCCACCTACATAGATTACGCTCCATCCAAATGTGGCTAATCGTAGCATAGAAGGCAAGCTTCTTAGCAATGTTGTAAATAAAGCTACAGGCAAGGTTATGTCAACCCAAATTCATTCTTTTATAAGGGGGAGAAAGGGGTGAGAGCGATGCCAGCAAGTGGAGAGGACTCTTTTCCAAATGGAAGAGGAGAAGGGGCAACTGAAGAAGAGGTGGTTAGAAATCTTCGATCTCAAACAGAAGCAACAAGTTGATAAGAGAGGGATGTGCCTATGAATGAGGAAGGATTGAATAAGGAGGCAATTGGAAAGGGCTCTCCAAGTAGTAAAGCTATGACCGGGGGGATGGCCTTTGAACCAGACAATATTGTACCAAGGAGCAAAGGGATTGTGGGACCTGGTCAGAACCAGGTGAAGGAGGAAGAGAAGGAACCGGAAGGGTCAAGAGACTAGATGAGCCTATCTCCTCTTCCTGATGCCCAAGAGGAATGGGGGGGAAGGGAAGACCAATTGTTAGAGAGGGGGAAGGGTAGGAAAATTTGGGGGGGGGGCAAGAACCACTGGAGATGATGGACGCAATAAAGGCATCCTTAGAGAAACCGGAAGAAAATACGACTCTAATGCAGAAGTAGGTTACAAGTAAACTATCCTAGTAGTGTATTACAACTCCAAACAAGACAAATAAGACTCACCTAATTAGCTTGACAATAATCAGAAGTAAACCCAGGAGAACAAGGGAATAAGACCAGCAAATAAGCCCCCAAGGATACAATAGCCATGCAGCAGCAAAACCAGCCCAAAAACCAACCCGATAGGAGAGAAAATGACCTGCGATAGGACTGGAGAGAGAGAGAGAGAGGTGCGGCTGGGTCTGTGGGGCTCCAATTGTGCTGCAAACTTGGCTGATTGCAGGGCCCAGGGAAGGTACGAAAACCCCTAAATATGAAGAGCTTCTAATGGCTGGTTTGAGAGTTATGTGCTTTCTTGATTTTCAGACCTAGGAGAGAGAATCTGAGAGAATTCTTCAAGAACTATAGTAGGGCTGCTTGGGCAGCAACAATAAGAGGATTGAGTGATCCTTGGGTGGTTGAACACCCCCTGAAAAGGCTAGACAGATCAGAGATCAATTGGGGAAGGGAGAGGAGATCGATCTCTCTCCTAATTCCTCCATGGGTGCTGGTTGGTTTTAGCTTTTGAAGTTCTGAACAGATCTGATTTTCTTAGGATTCTTCATGTTAGTAAGCAGTAATAGCAAGCACTAATAGTAGCAGTAAATAAAGAATAGGAGAAAAAAGAAACAAGACATGTGTGGGTGGAATTGGCTATCTCGGCCTAGGCATCTCACCCACAGTTATCCCAGCTGTTTAAGCAATTGACTGCAATCATTCATTATTCAAATCTCATAATTGAGAGTACATAGGCTCCTCTATATATAGAGGGCAGATTAGCAGTAATACCATAACTAGGAGTTAGACTCCAAATAGGATTAGACCTTACATAATATGAGTTGGACTACATAACCCAACCCAAGGCTTATTATTTGCAATAAAATAAGCCTAGTGACTTATCTACATTAGACTCTAGCTCCAACCATAGAGAAAAGGCCTCTGGAGGGGTGCCAAAGAGAGGTGGAGAAGATAGCCTTGAGGCCAAGAGGGTCTCAAATTCAGGATTTGGCGCCAAACCTAGAAAGCGTTAGGAGGGAGGGGAACAGTCCACAAAGAATCTTTCTTGAGGAAGAAAGAGTGAACCCAAGAAACCCAAATGTTGTTGTTGGAGGCAATCTTCGAAAGAAGTTTGAGGATACCAATGGAGTTGACGTCCTGGATCCACCTCAAACCACCCTTCCATCTTGCGAAGAGAAACAAAGGCCCAGCTGAGGGGGTGAAGAAATCTGGAGGAATCTCTTCCTTTCCAAAGAAAGGAGCAGAATGGGGATTCAATTTTCTTAATGGCATAGTGGAAGCTCATAGACACCCGACCAATAGATGCACAAGGATTGGAGTACCAATCTGATAAGCTCCAAGAAAAGAAGCTTGCCTTTCCAACGTTGGAGTCTTTTCCTAATGAGGTCTAGTAGAGGGGTGTAGTGATGGGCAGTCAACCTAGCAGAGATGAGGGGAAGGCCAAGGTAATTAACGGGAAGGGATCCCAGGAAGAACCCTGTGAGAGCAAGGAGATGGACCTTTGAGTCGTTAGAGACACCGGAGAGGAAGAGATGGGATTTGAGAAGATTGACATGGAGACCAAACAAATTCTCAAAGAGGTGGCGAGAGGACATAATGAACTCGATGGAAAGAGTATTGGTTGTAGAGAAGATCATCAGCAAAAGCAAGATGGGTGAGGTGGATGGATTTGCACTTAGGTAGGGGGGAGAGATGAGATGGAGGTCCGTAGAAGCATGGATGGATCTGGAGAGGACCTCAAGAGCAAGGGAGAAAAGGAAGGGGGAGAGGGGAAAGCCTTGACGGATACCAACCGAGGAGTGGAAATATCCAGCCAGGCTACCATTGATAAGGATAGAGAAGTTTGGGAGAAGAGATGCAAGAGTAGACCCAGGAATATGTAAATGTGCATCATATGCTTGCAAAATTTCCATCAGATGTTTCACATTGAATTTTTTTCCTCATGATTGCTTATTAATTTCTTCAATTTTAGATGGTACAACTTGTTATATGCCATTGAATTATTAAATTATACCCAAAATGGGGTTGGTTATACAGATCATGTTCATTTATGAACTGTCCAACTTTGTTCATGCAGCTTAACAAAGTTGATCAAAAACAGTCACCGCAAGGTCTTTCTGGAGTGGCAGAAGTTGCTGTGAACACAAATATATCAACTCTAAAGGTTGATGTTGCACATATTGTTTCTGTGTCAGCATGTGCAGACCTTACGTTACCTCCTGGTGCAGGTCTTTGTATTAATACAATTCATGGACCAATTTACTTGGTAAGTGTCTCCGTAATCAATGTGAGACATATTGTATATATGCTTGGGAGATTTGGGATTTTATTTGATAGGTAAATTTTGAATTTATATTAGATCTGCAACATAATTAATTATTATGTACCTACCACTGGGAAGTATCTCATATGATTTGCAAATTGGTTTCTTTTGGCTCTGTAATTTCAAGATTGAATATCTATTGCATATATCAAAGTTGGAAAAGGACAATTCATTACATTCATCCGTCTTGCCACTTTTTCACCTTTTATTTGGTTCATCAATGCCATTCTGTTGGCCAACTTCTTATCCCATCTTACAAAATCCCATTGGTTTTGAGATTTTTTTTTTCTTTTTTTTGGCTCAACATTAGCGAACTCAGGGTGGTTATAATGGATTGTATGATAGCATCTCTTTCTCGTCCCTAATTTATGATCTCTTGTATGTGGTGAGCATGCCTTCAAAATGAATTTAAAATCCAACTAATGGAAAGGATTGTAGTTAATTTCTGTTATGTGATACACAGGTTTCTGACACCTGGGAGTCCTTGGACTGGTGGCTTGATGCAATTCGTCTTGTCTACACAATCTATGCCCGAGGAAAGAGTGATGTACTTGCAGGCATCATAACTGGCTGATTGCATATAATGTGACACAACTGGCTGATTCCATATAATGAAACACTGGTAATCAACCATGTTCTTGGAGATATATGGCTCCTAGGAAAAAAAAAAAGCTTAATGATCTATTTGTTCAAATCAAAGTTACATATATCATTAGATTGTTCTAGCTGTCTTGGGGTTGGTCAGATAACCTTGCCTTATAATTGGTTTTGAGTTACTGAAGCGTTGCTATTTTCTTGGTCCCCATTGTTGAATCTCCCACTTACAAGGCTCTCCACCCCCCCCCCCGGTATTTTCCCCGTTCCCCCAGAAAAGAGTAAATTAGGCTACTGTTTGCAATTTTACGGTGTTCTGGTGAGGAAACTTTGCAGCTATGGAGCAGAAATTCGTAATCATTCATCAGGTTGATAATTATGCTGGTATATTTGAAATGATTGGTTTGCTGATAAAGAATGAAGACGCAAACAATGCTAGGCTATCTTTGTAATCATTTTTTTTTTTTTTTTTTTTTTTTTACCTGTTTATAAAAAATAATGATTAATGAAAATCATTTCCGAAAATATCATTTGGTAAGCATCAAGACAAATAGTATTGTAGAATGAGAAATACATTTGGTATAAGTGTTTTAACTATGTTGAGAATATTTTTTAAAAGAAATGTACCCAAACCAACAAAACTCACAATGGATAGTTTTATCCCCAGTAAGATTGTAGGTCCAGAGCAGCTGCAAGAACAAGGGAGGGGTGCAGGGTTCCCTGTTGAGAAGAAGTTTGATCTTTTAGTTTTATAGAGTGGGATCGTTTCCCCTCCTCATCTGGGCTAGAAAAATCTGATTCCCTTTAAAATTGCTTTTCTACCTATGATTATGAAGGCATGCATGCATTTTATCTGGTTCGCCCCCAATTGACTTCTCAGGTTTGCTTGCTCTCTCCCTCTGTCAACATCGATGAATGGCAAAGATGATGCCTGGGATTTTTATTGGGATTATATAAGCATAAAAATGACCAAAAATAGGTTTCAACAGTTCCAGATTTTGTATTCTATTGATTTTTCTTTTTCTTAGATAGAAATAGGATATATATATAAGTGAGATATCAAACACACAAAAATGTTTTTTTGTGCCAGAAAAACAGAAGTAAAAAATGATCAACAAAGAGAGATTAGGGAACAAAGAAAATGTCTCAAAATGAAGGAAATAATAAGCCTCAAGTCTCATTCGGATTCGTCTGGCTATTGAGAATTGGTCGTGCTGATCTCTTTGATATGATCTGGACTGGGGGCCTGCATTATTTTCACAATTGAACGAGGCCATAAAATGGTTTTTACCTAATGCTCTACTACTGTAGGAGGATTGTTCTTTTTTAATTTTTCTTGTTCCAGATAAGATCTTATAAAATTGTTTACCTACATTTCTATGTCATCTTCAAGAATTTATGCCAGTGATATGTCGATGGCAGTCATACCAGTTACAATGTGATAACTAGAATGAGGCAATAATTTTGGCTTAGCTTCCCAAAATTCCTTTCATAGAACTAACTCCAATGGCTCTGACCTGGTACAAAAACTAGGAAGACAAGTAATGAATCTTGTTTAGCTAAAAATTGAAGTATAAATTATAATGGAGTTACTATTACAAAGGATGTGAATTATTATTATTATTTTTTTCATAAACTTGAATGAGTGTAACCACATTTATAGTTAGAAAATTCATTGACCGGTAAAAAGGAAGGGAAAAACATTTATACCTTAGAGTTACTGTATCAATTAGAATGGATCTCATGGAATTTTTGTATCTTTGTTTCATCCTCTTTTAATATTCGTTAACATTCGAGCTACTTGTGCTTGATGGTACACAATTAATCGAACAAATAGTAAATTAATTATAATGAAACAAGTAGCTAGGGATGGAGTATAGTTAGCTGTTGGTCTTGTTTGAATGAGGACATGGAGATGATTACAAGTGTGTATTCTTTCTTGGGATGTGTTTTGGAACCATCATAAATAATCCCATGGTTGCGCACAGCCTTTTCAATATCGTAATTTGGCAATTTGTTGAGTCATCTCTCGTCAATAAATTGTCATTCAGAGTCGGATGCAATCGGAAGCAACCTTTCAACCAACAGAATAAATAAATAAAATCAGAAGCACTAGCCGCCTCCACCATTCCCTTGAAGGTCACCAACAATCAATCCTTCTTCCTTGAATCTCTCAATTTTTTGTTAATTAATATGGGTCGGATTAGGTTTCGATCCGATTCCTTCATGGATCGTTCATTTTGGGTAATCAAAGATTCATTAGGATTGGGAACCTTAGCTAGTCAATTATCTATAAATAAGAGGGTTTTAGCCATAAAGCTGCTAAGGGTTTTGACCTAATCTCTAAAACTATCTCTCCCTATTCTTTTCTGTCTCTCCCAATTAAGAGTGTGTCTCCAAGGATCTCCATTACAATCATTGGATTTAGAGGGTGGAATATTACCTAGTGAGATTGTCGAAACCTTTCGTTCATCGTTATTCGTGCAGATCGACGCGTGGTACAATCCGATCCATTCCGTTGTTGTGAGGAAAACTATACTGAGGTATTTCCCGATACCCGTTTACTTTTCGTTTAATATTGGTATGAGAGCCTTGATTATTTGGTAGCGCCGTGACTTGCCGCTCCTGGCCTTGGCCGTGGCCATGTCTCACCATGATATTGTTATTGTGCGATTTTTTCTGCGCATTACAATGGTGACTGCAGCCCCTTAACATATTTTTTTTTATATATATATTTGGCTAAGACTCCATGGTGCGACATACAACCTGATCCGAACCATCCCTTTTGCTAACCTGCCATGACCGTAGGATGCGTTTTGGCCATGGCTTGCATCCATCTGTTATTAGGATATTTCTTTAATAAATTGGTTGACTTTTTTTTTGTAAAAGTTTATCTATATATTCAATCACTTGAACAAAGAAAGAGCAATGTTAGTGAACAATGCTATTGAAAAAAATTATATATATACTTTCAATAACAATCATTAACTTTATGTCACTGTTTAGTATAGTTAGAAAATCCGATCGGATTGGTTGAGGCCAATACTGAATCAGACTTAGATCAAATTGGGTCGGATTGAAATCAAAGTTTTATTATATATATAGTTTTTCTTTTTTTACCCATTCGGCTTATCTATATATATTGGGATTTGATTGGTTAGGAATGGGAATTGGCCAAGGGCCAAAACCGATCTGACCTAACTATTAGAATTATGATTTAATTCATATTTGGTGGATTTTATATGATGGATTTTATCATTATGGCATATATTATGTTATGGATGGCTATAATGATAGTATTTGGATTGACAAGTATTGGAAAGTATTAATTAAGTGTTTGGGTTTGTGTAACCGTACCTAAAATTACATTTTTCCCTTTATGACTTAGGTCAAAGGGAGGGTAATTTCTCAAATGATTTATTTTATTGTTGTTGATATGATGATGCATATTTATATTGTTTGCTTTACATTATTGGTTCTATTGGCATGACTCGAACATCCGACCTTCGCATTATTAGGCCAGACATATTATTACTTTAAAATGTGTTTTGGCATGTATATGTATATATATTGACAAATCATCATACCTTCCCATGACGATTTTGACTTGAGACTCTCTCCAATTGTTGGGATGCATGGTCGATCTCCACCCACGGACCCATGGATATTTATTTATTTATTTTTCCAGGCTAGAAATTATGATTGGTATTTAATTTAAATGAGCATGTTCATGTATGCATGTTAGAGGTAGTCTTCGTGCATGATGTAAAGTGTGGCGCTCCCTACTAGTAGATTGATGTAGTAGGACTTTTTAAATGATGTAATTATTTTTGAGACAATGTAATTAATTTTTGAAAAGCCTTGTAAAGGGAAAGTACCTCGCACTGCATATCAATTGCCACTTTAAGTACCAATCGGGTTCCTATGTGGGATCCATGCGCATCCGTTTGTATGGCGCAGTTTTGTGGATTGGAGATACCTGATGCTCCTTATATTGTTCGAAATCGATTACAATTATATGTCCCTGATCCACACATGTGATATTTGATTATCACCGTATGTTGAAAGGAACCATTAATTTTAATTAGGGTTTTTGAAACAAATTCTTAATGTTTACCTTGCACATTTTTGTGTGTAGTGATATGGCCACTAATCATGTTGTTACGGACCTCACCAAGGGTGACAAATTGACTGGACCCAACTCTGACATGTGGCATCGAAAGATTCAATATTTGCTCAATGAGAAAAACTATCTTGAATATTTGTCCAATGTTATGGACAAACCTGTTGAGGGTACTACCGCTTAGCACCGTCGTGATATGGAAGCCTATAATCAATGGGTGAATAAAGATCACAGTACACGCTTTATTATGTTAAGCGCTATGCATGATGAGTTGATTGGTGATTATGAGAAACACACCATAGATAAGTCCATATGGGACCAGCTGAACATTGACTTCGGAGGTACATCTACTACAAGGTTAAGGGGTATGACCTTGAAGTTTGAGATGTATAAAATGGATCCTAAGCGCACTATGCCTGAACACCTTAGGGTGGTCAAAGACATGATTTGGAAGCTGAAAGATGCTAAGACCACTCTCACTGATGAGCAGTAGCAGGTTCAAGTTGTCATTAGGACATTACCTGATTCTTGGAACCCCATAAAGCTTGTTCTCACACATAATGATAGCATTAGAAATTTTGCTGATGTTGCATAACATGTGGAACTTGAGGCGGAGCGTCAAGAGGCAAACCGTCTGACTGCCCTAGTCGCCCAAGGAGGCAAGCGTAAGTTCAAGTGCAAAAGACAGGGCAACCCAAGAAATCAGGTATGGCTCAGAACCAGGCACCAAAAGAAGGCAAGCCCGCCAAGCGCAAAAGAGGCAAGCGTGACGGAAAAAAATATTTATCTAAGGTCAAATGCTACAACTGCTAGAAGATGGGAGAACTTCGCTCGTGATTGCACCAAGCTGAAGTAGGTACCATTACTATTCCTTTCTCTATACTTTTGTTTGTACCCATGTTTTGGTTGCCCATACACAGTCTGATTGGATTATGGATACTAGAGTAACAAAACATATAGCGCGAGATTGAGGGGATTTTGTAGATTACCGATACGTACTGGATGCACCTTGTTTCTTCACGATGTGCTTTACGCACCAGATATTCAACATAATCTACTTTTAGTTTCTGTATTATTACCTTTAGGATATTCTTTCCATATTGACGGTTGCATTTTAGAGTTTTATTGAGTGGTACTTTTGTTGGATGTGGATCCTTACTTGATGGATTTTTTAAATTAAATTTAATTAATTCTGCTTCATCTATTTCTTATGTAGTTAATACATGTGATGATTCTGAATCTATTACATGGCATGCTAGATTGGGACACATAGGGTGAGACAGGATGACTAGGTTAGCTAGAAAAGGCCTTTTAGGCCCACTCACTAAAGTTAACCTCCTTGTGTTCGAGTCCTGTCTAGCAGGTAAGGCTCATTGGAAGCCTTTTGGAAAGACAGTCCAAGCTATCCAACCTTTAGAACTTGTCCACTCAGATATTTGCGAACCTATGAATGTAAAGGCATGCCATGGCACTTCTTATTTTCTCACATTTATTGATGAATTTTCACGATATGATTATGTGTATTTGATCTTTCACACCCCGTTCACACATAACCGGGCCAGTGACCGGGTTAACATCGGTTAACCCAAACCTGCCAGGATCATCTGATACAGTATTTCACCATAGCATACACACAACTAAGAAAGTGCTCATCAGTTTAGCGGAAGACTTGGTTTACCTGTGAATATTCCTATAATACTTGATACCCAAATTGTAATACAATAGTTAAGTACATGTGGGCCCGAAGGCATGATATTTACACAAAAAGAATACAATTTACATATCAAGTACTCGAAAGGAATCATCAAAAATCAGATAGTACAGCTCAGCTCGGTATCAATGTAGAGCTCAGCTCGGTATCAAAGGGTAGAGCTCAGCTCGGCATCATGGTTAGAGCTCAGCTCGGTATCAGAACTGCGGTCCCGCAGCACAGCCCTCGCACGAGCAATCCGTGCCGTGCTCTAACTCCTCAGGGACCCACCAATCCTCTTTAGGGAACTCAACTGTGGAACCTGACCCGTGCTTTTCAGATGGATGACCTGCAAAATAATCTAAAAGAGGTGCACACGTGGGATGAGCTCACTAGCTCAGTAAGTGGAAAGAAGGACCACACCGCAGTCCACACAACAAATCACAACCATATGCACTATATGCTATGCAATACATTTTAAATCACATCCACCTAAGCAACATTACTAAGTCTTTGGTTTAGTGCTACTACAACCACAATGCACGTATACTCCAGGTACGAGCCGCGAACTCCATCCCACGATACGCCCATACGACAGTCGAAGAAGGCCCACCGTGAGTACTCGAAAAAATAAAACATGCCGACCACCGGCTCTCAATATAAAGTAAATGACAGAAATTAAAGGTGCTGACTCCAGCAATTTAAAAGCAGTACGATTGGCCCTCTTGAATATACCACCGGGGTTGCTGACTGTCCTAATGACCAATCGGGCGTATGTCTAACCGCCACAGTGACCCGACAACCGCGACCATTGCTTCCCCCAAATGGTAACCCAACACCTTAACCCCTATTGGGAAGGGTCGTAGTACAGGAAGATGATAATCCTAAACCACATGCTCCTATATGACAATAGTACAGTTGCATAGTGCCACCGCATCTCATACCACGGGCCACCAATGCACTCGTTTCCAAGCCAACTACGGCATCTAGTCTATTAATGCATCATGCACAATGATGTCAGCATTCACCACATAAGCATATCATCACTTGGAAATTAGGAAATAAACACAACACCCATGGCATAACAATGTGAGGATGACTAATCTACATAGCATTTTCATAATGACATGGCTAGTCTAGATACAATTAAATGAATGCCAAACAATGCCTTGAAACAAGGCCAAACGTCCTCTCCCCACTTACCTGTAGCGTACAAGGACTCACGCTCGGTACGGGTGAGATCCGGTGCGAGAAGCGTAAGATTTGGTGAACCTATCATGAGTGAGTGGGGTTAGTATTTTGCCATTTTGGGATCAAAATTAAGAAGATCCAATGATGAAATCATGTTTAGAATCCTAGAAGAAGGTCGCACGTCCGTTTTGGGTCCAATCGAACGTAAAAATCACGTTGGGAGCCTCTCGGGTGGGTCGGACAGCCCACCTGTCTGACCCACCAGTCAGACCCACTGGTCCTGACCGGCGGGTAGGTCGGCCCACCGGTTGACCCGTCGATCTGACCCACCGGTTGGGCCCGAGGGTCCTGCTAAGACCCGCGGGCAGGTTAGCCCGTCGGTCTGGCCCACCGGTTGGCCCCGAGGGTCTGCCCTCTTAGGCGGGTGCCCTCAGGCGGGCCAAATGGCCCACCGGTCTTGGCGGGAAAATGTCATTTTCACTTGAAACCTTTCCCAACCTTTGGGGAATCAAATGGGGCTCATCCAAACACATTCTCTACACATTCAAGGTCTCATAAGGTGGTTCTAACCTAGATCTAGGTTAGATTTAAGGAATGAAAAGCCATCTTACCTTCTTTGCTCAAGAACTCCTTCAAAATGCCAAAATCACTTCAAATCAACAATGCTTCTCCAACCTTGTAAACACTTCTTCAAATCCTTCAAAATCAACACATAGATCATCTATTAAACCTTAGATTCATCATCTCAAGGGGGATTTACAAGACCTCAAGAAACCCTACCCAAATCAAGGATTTTACTTGGGTATGGTGAAAGTTACGTTTAAGGAACCTAGCCTTTGCTCACCTCTAAACGTAGATCTAGTGTTGGAGATCACTCTTCCGGCGTCAGAATGGGAAGATTAAGCCCCGGTGCCACTGAAATCCACCTCTTCTTCCTCTTCCTTCTCTTATCCTCTTCTTTCCCTTCTTTTCTCTCTCCTCTTTACTCTTCTCACCAACGTCCGAGTGTCATAAATGAGAAAAGAAAAAGGAAAAGATAAATGTTATTTATACTTTCTAAAATAACTAAGTAATCACATGGGTGGGTCACTGAGGTGGGTGGATGTGCCCACCTGTGACCACCCACCTGAGGGCCAAAACTTGGCCAACAAGTGGGATTTTGACAGAATTCGGCCCTCAGCATGAATCTCACTCTTGGCATAAGATGTAATATATGTATGCACCTTAATATACGGCTACATAACTGTTTTATCCGTACATGGCCTTATGATATGTGCATGTACACGGCTTGGGAACGCTCGTCTCCTCTGGCACTGGCTCGGACTTGTCTAGCCAGCCGGTGTTTAAGGTCACCCTTGCCATCATGGTCCATAAGGAACCCGCCTTAACTCTCTCTGGTTTGGGTCCTGCATGGTTAAACTGGGTCAACTGTGTAATCAGACCGGGTTTAAGAAGTAGGGTATTACATTTACCCCCCCTTTTTGAAAATTTCGTCCTCGAAATTGGCGTACCTGGTTGATAAAAAAGATGAGGGTACTTAGCTTGGATTTCATCCTCTTTCTCCCAAGATGCTTCTTCAAGTGAATGATTAGCCCATCACACCTTTACGTAGGAAATGGAGCGGTTGTGATGGGTCTTCACCTTTCGGTCCAAAATTTCAGTCGGCTGCTCTGTATAGGTTATGTCACCTTCTAGATATTCTGGTTCCATGGGTAATACATGAGAGGGATCATGAATGTATCGCTTCAGCATGGATACATGAAATACGTTATGAACATCCCCGAGTGAAGGTGGCAGAGCAAGCATGTAGGCTATTGAGCCAACCCGGGCTAAGATCTCAAATGGTCCAATGTATCTTGGGCTCAACTTCCCCTTTCTGTGAAACCTTTGCAACCCTTTAGTAGGAGAGATCTTGAGAAATACCTTTTCTCCTGGCTGAAATTCAATGTCTTTTCTGCGGGTGTCTGCATAGCTCTTTTGACGAGACTGAGCTGCTTTAATCCGTTCTCGGATAACATCGACCTTGTCACAAGTCATCTGTCTCATTTCAGGTCCTAACATTCGGCGTTCACCCACCTCATCCCAATACAGAGGAGTCCTACACTTCCTACCATATAATGCCTCATACGGAGCCATCCCAATTGTAGCTTGGTAACTGTTGTTATAGGTAAACTCCATAAAGGGTATATATTCTTCCCAACTACCACACATTTCCATTGTACATACCCTGAGCATGTCTTCCAATATCTGTATGGTTCACTCTGACTGACCATCAGTCTGTGGGTGAAAAGCAGTACTCAAATTCAACTGTGATCCTAAGGCATGCTGGAAGCTTTTCCAAAATCTGGAAGTGAATCTTGGGTCCTTATCTGACAAAATGCTCACTGTCACTCCATGCAAGCACACTATGTTATCCATGTAAAGTTGTGCTAATTTGGCCATAGAGAACTTGGTCTTGATGGGAATGAAATGAGCAGTTTTAGTAAGCCAATCAATGATCACCCATATCGCGTCCATCCCCTTAGGTGTACATGGTAGTCCGGTGACGAAGTCCATTGTAATCCTATCCCACTTCCATTCTGGTACTGGGAGTGGCTGAAGAGTACCTTAAGGTCGATGCCTCTCAGCTTTTACTTTTTGGCATGTAAGACAAGTCGCCACATACAGAGCTATTGTGACTTTCATGCTTGGCCACCAGTAATTTTGTTTGAGGTCTTTGTACATCTTTGTACTTCCTGGGTGGAGTGAGTACTCGGAGCTATGTGCTTCTCACACAATCTTGTCTTGTATATCCAAATCATCGGGTACACACAATCTGCCTCGAAACATCAATGCCCCATCACTGGCTAAAACAAAATCTGGGTCGTTCATTGTTTGATCTTGAACCTTAACTCTGATCCGCTGCAATTCAGGATCCAAAGGTTGTTTCATTATCACCTCTTGCCTAATAGTCGGATGCACCTGTAGAGCCGTCAAGGATACAGTCAACCATTTAAGGTTTTCTGGTTGACGTTCAAACTCTAAGGTTGCTCCTTCATATAAGAGAGCTTCATCCATTAGCGTCGCCTCTTGTACAAGAGATGGGCTGACTGCTAAGTACGAGAGTGACACAGTCTGTGCCTTCCGACTCAACGCATCTACCACTACATTCGCCTTGCCGGGATGATACTGAATGTCGCAGTCATAATCCTTCATGAGCTCAAGCCATCTCCTCTGCCTCATGTTCAAATCCTTCTGGGTGAAAAAGTACTTAAGGCTTTTGTGATCACTGTATATCTCACACTTCTCCCCATACAAGTAATGTCGCTAAATCTTAAGGGCAAAAATGACTGCGGCTAGTTCCAAGTCATGAGTGGGGTAGTTCTTCTCATACTCCTTTAGTTGTGGGGAAGCATACGCTATCACCTTTCCGCGTTGCATGAGAACACAACCCAATCCAACTTTGGAAGCATCAGTGTAGACTGTCATTTCACCTGTGCCTTCAGGGATGGTCAACACAGGGGCTGACACCAACCTCTTCTTCAATTCCTGGAAACTCTTCTCACATTCCTCTACCTAGTCGAATTTCACACCCTTTTTGGTTAACTTAGTCATTGGTGCTGAGATTCGGGCGAAATTCTCAATGAAGCGCCGGTAGTACCCAGCCAAACCCAAGAAGCTTCTAATTTCAATGACATTTTTAGGGCTTTCCCACTCTACTACTGCTTTCACCTTATTAGGATCCACCTCGATTCCAGCTTTAGACACTACGTGCCCCAGGAATCCAACTTGCTCAAGCCAAAATTCACATTTGGTGTATTTGGCAAACAATCGTTGTTCTCTCAACCTTTGTAACACCATTCTCAAATGTTGAGTGTGCTCCTCTTCTGTCTTGGAGTAGATCAAGATGTCGTCAATAAAAATAATTACCCATTTATCGAGGAAATCGTGAAATACTCGATTCATTAAATCCATGAATGCTGCCAGTGCATTGGTTAACCCAAAAGATAACACTAGGAACTTATAGTGACCATACCGAGTCCTGAATGCCGTCTTGGGTATGTCACTGCTCTTTATCTTGAGCTGATAATAGCCTAATCTAAGGTCTATCTTTGAAAATACCTTGGCACCCTGCAGTTGGTCAAATAAATCATCAATGCGTGGCAATGGATACCGGTTCTTAATGGTTAGCTTATTCAATTCCTGGTAATCAATGCACATACGCAAGCTGCCATCTTTCTTCTTGACAAATAATACTGGGGCACCCCAAGGTGAAACACTTGGGTGAATAAATCCCTTTTCCAATAATTCCTGCAACTGCATCTGCAACTCCTTCAATTCGGTTGGTGCCATCCTGTATGGAGCTTTAGACACTGGAGCTGCTCCGGGAACCAAGTCTATGGCAAACTCCAACTCTCTATCAGGCGGTAAATGCATCAGATCATCTGGAAAGACGTTGGAAAACTCTTTAACCACCTTTACCTCTTCTAGAGGTGTAATCCTTGCATCAACATCAAGTATCGATGCTAAGTAGCCCTGACATCCACTCTCCAACAACTTTACCGCTTGAAGAGCAGAGACAAGGACCTTTCTAGTTCGTTTCACTTTATCTGCTCGGTATACCAATTCTCTTCCTTCGTCATTTGTCACCCTAATCAGCTTTTCAGCACACTTCACATTAGCTCGATGAGCCGACAACCAATCCATGCCCAGTATAACATCAAAATTCTGTAAATTGAACTTAATGAGTTGTGCATCAAAGTTCTTCCCACTAATTTCCACTGGGCACGACCCATACACCTCCTTCAACTGTGTAACTTTACCAGTAGGCATACTAACAATCATTCCATGATCTAGGATCCTGGGTGGCATCCCAAGTTTCTCGGAAAATCTCTTAGATACGAATGAATGTGTAGCTCCTGAATCGAATAAAACATAGGCTGGTATGCCCGATATAGATAGGACACCTAGTGTAACAATGCATATAATTTCAGCAGGTCATCAATATTTAACATAAGGAAATTCTTAAATTTAAAATGTACCTGCTACCACTTCTATGCTGGCCTCAGCTTCCTCAGTCGATAGGGCATACATCCTTCCCTGCGGTTGATTTCCCCGAGTTAAGGGAGGTCGGTACGCCGAGGGCTGGCTGGAGGGCAAGGCTGGTCTGACTCGACAGTCTTTTGTATAGTGCCCATAGGAATGGCAATCACCTCAAATATTTTCTCTAGCTCCTGGATCCACTGATCCGGCTCCAGAGGATCACTCCCCACCTTAGAGAATATAGGTGGCAAGTTCCTCTTGAATGACTCCACTACCTTTGACGTATTATTCGTCGGTGGGTAATTAGGAGCATAAGCCGGATAGTAAGAGTATGGAGGGGGCACCCCATACGGAGGAATACTGAATGGCGGAATTGGAGGTGTACCTCCCACTTGTGGCCCCGTACCAGACCCTACAGGCGGGTCCTGTGGAGTAAGTATCCGGGGAGTTTGACTTGATTGAGAAATTTCCAATTGTTGCTGAATAGCAGTCATAAATGCTTGCTGTTGCTGAAGCATTTGTTGCTGGAAAGCTTGTTGTGACTGCTGAATTATGGTAGTAACATCCCCCGGAGTAATAACCGGTGGAGGGTTCGGAGGTGTAGTCATAGGTGGGTCCTCTTGTGCCCCACCCTGACCGAAGGTCTCTGGAGGTTGTGGAAGTGAGGTTTGCCCCACAGAGCGGGACCTCCTGGGATTCGGTGGTCGACCGACCGGACGAGGACCACGCTGGGTACCTCGTGCATTGCTACCCGATCTAGTACATACCATCGTATCCCTGTACCTGGAACATATCATACACCACATTGGTTAAACTCCATAGAATTGATATCAGCACATAATTTTATGCCAACACACAGGGTATTTTAGTGTATGATAGTTTGCAACTAACCGCAACTTAATTCTAAAAATACAGGGTTAGTGCTTCAACAAGTATGTCAATGGTCCGACTTGACCATAACATATTATTATAAGAATAATAATAATATTAATAATACTCATAACATATTAACAATCCCATTTTTCAGGTTTTCTCACAACTAGTGGGCTACCACCGGCGGGTAGGTTGGCCCGTCGGTCTGCCCGTTGGTCCAAATCTTCAACCGGCAGGCTGACACCGGTGGGCAGGTTGGCCCACCTGTCAGCCCGTCGGTCCTACCCGAGCGGGATTTTCGAACAGGGCATTTAAACCCCTGTTCTTCCTTATTTCTCCCATTTCCCTCTCTCCCTCTCTCTCTTCCTCGGGCGATCTTGGAGAGCTTCTTGACGCTTCCACTTGCGATCTCACTCAACAATCCGACGCTTTTGAGAAGATTCAACCCCTCTTCTTACAAGTAAGTTTCTTCTTCATTTCCTTCTTAGAACTTGCATTTTGGGGGTAGAACTCATGAGTAGTCTTCATTCTCACTTCCTTTCCATGATTCTTTCCATAGAACAGTGATTTCATGTGAATGTGATGTTTCTCTTGTGATTCATTTCTAGTTTTTTAGGATTTACTTCTCCATTTTGAGAAAAACCCAAACCGTGCCCTAGTTTTCTCAAATTTGGGGATTTTTTTCAATTCCTGCTCTTTTTCCCCAATAAATGAATCAAATGCAATGCATTATGTTTGATTTGTACTTAACATGCTGTAGAGATCATAGAAAGTCCCTTATGTTTGAAATCCCATATCTTCCCATGAAAATCCATCTTTTGTGTTGGGTTTTCTTTGATTTTCTTTACATCCTTTCGTATTTGTGGACCTCAATAGCACATTAGCATATGTTTTTGCATGTTCTTGATTGCACTACAATGACATTTCATCCATGAACTTGTAAGCTTCATGCTTCACTCTATTGTGAGTCTTTTCATTTTTTTTTCCTTAGATTAAACTTGCACAATGAGAATTGGGATTTTTCTACCATTCTTTACTTGCCATACTATATATGCCCTTTTCTGTCACATTGCTGTTTTGCCATAATCTCTATCTTGTCACTGGCCAGGAATTTCATTCATAGACTTTTTATCATTCCTCACTTGTCACATTTTGTCACATTTTATTTCTTTCCATGATTTTTGTTTTGTCACTTACCCTTCTTTCCTCTTTTTCTTGCCAGGATGTCATCTCACAAAGGCAAGGAGCCCGCATCCTCTGGCACTCGGCGTAAGACCATCGCTTCTAAGCGGAAGAGTGTGAGGACTAGTTCTCCAGCCCCCTGCACAGGGCGACCCGGACTTGCCCCCATTGATCATTCTGACTATGACGAGGAACTCTTTCTCTGCTCAGAGGTAGCAGCCAACTGGCAGGCCTTCCTGAAGAGCTCTGTAATGATGGAGAAGACTGTGGTAGTTGACGACTTCCACAAGATTCAGCTTCAGGAGAGGTTCATAGCACTGGGCTGGCAGTCTATCCTCCACATAGACCGTCCGTGCTACGAGCAGTTGGTCCGTAGATTCTACTGCAACCTGGAGGTTTCCTACCAGTACGGAGAGTACGCGATCATTAGTATGGTGAAGGGGGTGGACATTCAGCTGACCATGGACACCCTAGCTAGTATTTTGGGCATCTCTTCCGCTGGGCACCGTTTCTACAGTCCTCCCAGGAGTAAGCCCATGGGTCCGCTCATGAGTTTGGAGACACCGGACTACATCTATGAGACCATCTGTGGCAGCAGTGCGCATCTGGAGTCTGAAACATCATTTTTCCCAGAGGTTCGTGTGTTTGCCCGATTGGTTCAGTTCAACTTGCTCCCCAAAGGAGGTCACCGAAACCAGGTGGGCTTCATGGCAGCCTTTTTAGCCTTCTGCATCTATAAGGCTTTAGAGGGGGATGACGAGCACTTGTGCTTGCCTTACGTCATCCTCAAGACCATGGAGCACCATACTTCTCACCCTGAGGATGGAGGATTTCCATATGGCAGGATCCTCACTAGGATCTTTGAGTTCTTCAGAGTGGACCTGAGTAGTGAGGAGGGGAAGACTCCAGCGGACAAGTTCGACAGGGAAAATCTCTTGAGGATGGGTCTCCACACCCTTATGGATGTACCTCAGAGAGCAGGGGCTCAGAGAGGTAGGGATAGGAGGGCTGCCCCTATGGAGGATGTTCCCATAGAGGAGGAGTCTAGTGGGGAGGATGAGGACTATGTTCCTCAGGATGAGGAGGATGATTTGGTGGATGAGGACATCCTTGAGGAGGTGCCTCAAGAGTCGAGAGGTGCTGATCCTGGCTTCACCAGAGCTGTAGGCCCACAGCATAGAGCCCCACCACCTGAGAGTGGTGCATATGATTTTGACGGCATGATGTCCACCATGAGGGATTTGAAGGAAGGGCAAGATCAGCTGTTAAGAAGACTGGACGAGAGTGCTTCCAGGGAGGAACGCATCCTAGAGAGGCAGGCTACCTTGGAGAATTCCTTCCTCAGACTGGGCCAGGACTTGGATACAACGGCTAATGCCATCTCAGCGGATTTTGGCCGACTTCGGAGGGATGTACAACTGGTGAACTAGAGGTTCGACTACTACGACCATCGACTCAACGTCAACTTTAGACCTCAGGTGAACGGGGTAGTAGTATTGGACGATGACGACGACGATGATCAGTGAGGACTTAGCTCATCCACACCAGCTTCTCACCTGTTCCATGTTGTCTATCCTATTGTATTTTTCCTTTCTTTTCTCATTCTTTGTACTTTCTCTCTAACTGGACTTATTTTTGGGATGATGTGTTTTGACAGTGGTCTGTGGTGGATTTGTATATTTGATAACTTGTGTAGTTTAGTTGTGGTGTCATTGTTAATTTTGATCATTGTTATATATATGGATATGTTGTTTATCAGGTGTTTGTGTGAAAATTTTTGGAAATCTCATTTCACGCCGTTATGCTGCCGAAATTTCGTCAAACTTGTACTCGATGGTTTATGACACCAATTAATTAACCTTTTTAATTTTTTCTCACGCATGCCATGAATGCAATATCTAAATGCAACCAGTTTTATTCCTTTCTTTCTTTGGTTTTTAACTCTTTAAAGTTTTTACATTAACCCAATCCCATTTCCTATTATAGATTCTACGGGGTCTAAACGGTATGCTGTGAGTGGAGTAGAGCATCCCGCTCTGATACCACCGTTGTCACACCCCGTTCACACAGAACCGGGTCAGTGACCGGGTTAACACCGATTAACCCAACCTGCCAGGATCATCTGATACAGTATTCCACCACAGTATACACACAACTAAGAAAGTGCTCATCAGTTCAGCGGAAGACTTGGTTTACCTGTGAATATTCTCATAACACTTAATACCCAAATTGTAATACAATAGTTAAGTACATGTGGGCCTGAAGGCATGATATTTGCACAAAAAGAATACAATTTACATATCAAGTACTCGAAAGGAATCATCAAAAATCAGATAGTACAGCTCAGCTCGGTATCAATGTAGAGCTCAGTTCGGTATCAAAGGGTAGAGCTCAGCTCGGCATCAAGGTTAGAGCTCAGCTCAGTATCAGAACTGCGGTCCCGCAGCACAACCCTCGCACGAGCAATCCGTGTTATGCTCTAACTCCTCAGGGACCCACCAATCCTCTTCAGGGAACTCAACTGTGGGACCCGACCAGTGCTCTTCAGATGGATGACCTGCAAAATCATCTAAAAGAGTTGCACACGTGGGATGAGTTCACTAGCTCAGTAAGTAGAAAGAAGGACCACACCGCAGTCCACACAACAAATCACAATCATATGCACTATATGTTATGCAATACATTTTAAATCACATCCACCTAAGCAACATTACTAAGTCTTTGGTTTAGTGCTACTACAACCATAGTGCACGTATACTCCGGGTACGAGCTGCGAACTCCATCCCACGATACCCCCATAGGGCTGTCGGAGAAGGCCCACCGTGAGTACTCAAAAAAATAAAACATGTCGACCACCGTCTCTCAACATAAAGTAAATGACAGAAATTAAAGGTGATGACTCCAGCAATTTAAAAGCAGTACGATTGACCCTCTTGAATATACCACCGGGGTTGCCGACTGTCCTAATGACCAATCGGGCGTATGTCTAACCACCACAGTGACCCGACAACCGCGACCACTGCTTCCCCCCAAATGGTAACCCAACACCTTAACCCCTGTTGGGAAGGGTCGTAGCACGGGAAGATGATAATCCTAAACCGCATGCTACATAGTGCCACCGCCCACCAATGCACTCGTTTCCAAGCCGACTACGGCATCTAGTCTATTAATGCATCATGCACAATGATGTCAACATTCACCACATAAGCATATCATCACTTGGAAATTAGGAAATAAACACAACACCCATGGCATAACAATGTGAGGATGACTAATCTACATAGAATTTTCATAATGACATGGCTAGTCTAGATACAATTAAATGAAAGCCAAACAATACCTTGAAACAAGGCCAAACGTCCTCTCCCCACTTACCTATAGTGTACAAGGACTCACGCTCGGTACGGGGGAGATCCGATGCGAGAAGTGTAAGATTTGGTGAACCTATCATGAGTGAGCGGGGTTAGTATTTCGCCACTTTGGGATCAAAATTAACAAGATCCAATGACCAAATCATGTTTAGAATCCTAGAAGAAGGTTGCATGTCCGTTTTAGGTCCAATCGAACGTAAAAATCACGTTAGGAGCCTCTCGGGTGGGTCGGACAGCCCACCAGTCAGACCCACCAGTCAGACCCACCGGTCCTGACCGACGGGTAGGTCAGCCCACCAGTTGGCCCATCGGTCTGACCCGTCGGTTGGGCCCGAGGGTCCTACTAAGACCCACGGGCAGGTTGGCTAGCCGGTTGGCCCGCAGGTTGGCCCCGAGGGTCTGCCCTCCCAGGCGGGTGCCTCAGGTGGGCCAAATGGCCCACCGATCTTGGCTCACCGGTCTTGGCAGAAAAATGCCATTTTCACCTGAAACCTTCCCTAACCTTTGGGGAATCAAATGGGGATCTTCCAAACCCATTCTCCACACATTCAAGGTCTCATAAGGTGGTTCTAACCTAGATCTAGGTTAGATTTAAGGAATGGAAAGCCATCTTACCTTCTTTGCTCAAGAATTCCTTCAAAACCCCAAAATCAATTCAAATCAACAATGCTTTTCCAACCTTGTAAACACTTCTTCAAATCCTTCAAAATCAACACATAGATCATCTATTAAACTTTAGATTCATCATCTCAAGGGGGATTTACAAGACCTCAAGAAACCCTACACAAATCAAGGGTTTTACTTGGGTGTGGTGAAAGTTTAAGGTACCTAGCCTTTTCTCACCTCTAAACGTAGATCTAGTGTTGGAGATCACTCTTTCAGCGTCGGAATGGGAAGATATCAAGCCCCGGAGCCGCTGAAATCCACCTCTTCTTCCTCTTCCTTCTCTTCTCCTCTTCTTTCCCTTCTTTTCTCTCTCCTCTTTACTCTTCTCACCAACGTCCGAGTGTCATAAATGAGAAAAGAAAAAGGAAAACATAAATGCTATTTATACTTCCTAAAATAACTAAGTAATCACATGGGTGGGTCACTCAGGTGGGTGGATGCGCCCACCTGTGACCGCCCACCTGAGGGCCAAAACTTGGCCAACAAGTGGGATTTTGACAGAATTCGACCCCCGGCACGAATCTCACTCTTGGCATAAGATGTAATATACGTATGCACCTTAAGATACGGCTACATACCTACTTTATCCGTACATGGCCTTATGATAGGTGCATGTACACAGCTTGGGTACCCCCGTCTCTTCTGGCACTGGCTCGGACTTGTGGGGCCAGCCGGTGTTTAAGGTCACCCTTGCCATCATGGTCCATAAGGAAGCCGCCTTAACTCTCTCCGGTTCGGGTCCTGCATGGTTAAACCGGGTCAACCGTGTAATCAGACCGGGTTTAAGAAGTAGGGTATTACAGTATATGCCAATCTTGACTGGATTTCCTTATGTCCAAATCCTTTACTTACCAAGCTTGCCTCTGTTGGTTCGGACCATAGCCCAATTGTCCTTAACACTAAGGGGCCCACCTCCAAAACCAAAAAACTTTTCCATTACCACCATGCATGGATGTCAAACCCCGAATTCTACTCGTTTTGTGCGGGAAAATGGCTCTCTCTAGAGCGTGATAATTTATCATCAAAACTCGCAGCATTAAGTAGAATCTTGGCCAAATGGAACTGGGAGACTTTTGGACATATCAATAATATTAAAGTTAACCTCCTCTCGGATTTCTTCTATGGAAAATAATAAATTAATTAATTTTGATGATACTAACCCCAAATTGGAGTGGATCCATAATAAGGTAGGGTGGATTTTGGATACGGGAGAAAGATTATGGCATCAAAAATCAAGACAGGCATACATCATGGATGGTGACAGGAACACCAGGTATATATGTGGTTACCAAGGTAAACCAACATGAGAGAAAGATTGATTTATTATGAACGGGTTGGGGAAAAACTTTCCTCCCCTTGTGATATTGCCTCAGAATTTGTATCTTTTCTTTCTCAACTTTTCTCTACCACCAATCCATTGGATCCCACATGCATTGAAAGCCTTTTCTCTCCTTTGGACCCAAACCAAATCAATTTGTTAACTTGTCCACCCTCACCAACAGAAATTAGGAACATTGTCTTCTCCATCGGCCCCTTCAAGGCTCAGGGTCTGAGGGGTTTTACGCAATTTTTTTCCAGAAGTGCTGGGATTTCCTTCTAAGGACATTTTCAGATTTGTGATGGATTTCTTTCAGTCGGCCACCCTCCTGGCTTCCGCCAATCATACCCTGGTCTGTCTAATACCAAAAAAGGAGAATGCTCATTTGGTTAGTGATTTTAGACCCATAAGCTCTGTAATGTATCCTACAAGATTATTGCAAAACTTCTTGCCACAAAGCTAAAACCCATTTTGAATACGTTCATCTCCCCTTGCCAGACTGCCTTTGTTCCTGGTAGACAAATTATCGACAACATCATCATAGCTCATGAGATTTTCCATTACTTAAAGAGGAAAAAGGGCAGGTAAGGGTTTGTTGCAATAAAACTCGATATGGCCAAAGCTTATGACAGGGTTGAATGGGGTTTCCTCTTGGCTCTTTTCAGATTTCTAGGCTTGGAGATAAGTGGATTGCTATGGTCAATAATCTGATTAGTACCACTTATTTCTCCATTAAAATCAATGGCTCAGGATTCAATCATTTTACTGCCTCTAGGGGAATCCGACAAGGATGCCCCCCTTAGCCCCTTTCTCTTTATCATTGTCATGGAAGCTTTATCTAGGCTTTTAACAACTTATGGAGATCGTAATCTCTTCTGAGGAATTAAAGTTGCTAGGCATGCACCTTAAATTACTCATTTATTCTTTGCCGATGACAGCTTTATTTTATGCAGAGCCAATAAGGAAAACTTGTCAACCATCAAATGCACTTTGGAGCTGTTCTCTGACTTATCGGGCCTCACCATAAATTTTGATAAATGTGGTATGGCTTTTAGTAATAATATTGATGACCGCTCAAAGAAGGATTTATGTAAGGTCATTGGCATCCATGAGATGGACAAGAATTCGGTCTATCTAGGGACTAACTTGTTTCACCCAAGAGCCAAATCTCTCTCCTTCCAAAAGCTCATTCAGAGAGTCAAAGGAAAATTGGGTCTGTGGAAATTGAAATTGCTTTCCTTTGCTGGGAGAAGTGTGCTTCTCCAATCGACCTTGGCCTCCACCCCTACATACTTAATGAACTGTTTTGCCCTCCCAAAAAAACATTTGGAAAACTTTAGATTCCATAAACCTCCATTTTTGGAATGGTGATATGGTGGATGAGAAAAGATGCCACCTCATTGGGTGGGGGAAAATTTGCCAACCCAAAGCGGCTGGTGGCCTTGGGCTCAGGGATTCTGAAACACATAATAAGGCCCTCCTTCTCAAATTGGGATGGAGGCTATTATCCTGTGAAGATGAAGTTTGGGCAAGAACCATTAAGGCTAGATATTTCCATAATAGATCCCTTTTCAATCAAAAAACCATGAAAATAAGGGGATCTTTCTGTTGAAATAGTATAGCCAAGATCATTCCTCTACTCAAGAAAATTATCATAAGGAAAATTGGGAATGGATCAGAGACATTCATATGGGATGACCCTTGGGTGAGAAGGGGGAGGAGCAATCTTGATCTACCCTAGTCTAACCCACCATAATACCCCATTGACCTTTGTAAGCGAACTTGCATCTTGTGGTAATTGGGATATAGCTATGCTTAACTTCCTTTTGCCATCTTTTTTTTTTTTGCAGTCTCCCTATTCTTAACTTCCTTTTGCCATTTCATTTTGTTGAGAGTATTGTCCAAATCGTGTTATCTCAACAAAAGGATAAATGGCTGTGCCTTCTTACAAAGGATGGGGCTTTTAAAACTAGCTTGGCTGTGGGTTTCATTTTGGATCGGTCTTTGGTAAAACTGACTGGTGGTCCCCACAAGTGTTGGTGCTCATCGCCTTGCCCTCAGTGGTGGTGGTTTTTATGGAAAATGAAAATCCATCCAAAATTCAAAATCTTTCTCTGGAGGGTTATCAGTAATGGACTTCCTACTAAAGACAGATTATCAAGGTGGGTAGACATCGACCCTACTTGTGGAAGGTGCCACAACAATAGGGAGACTTTGTACCATGTATTTTTTGAATGCGAAGAGTTCAAGCATATCTGGCATGCTAGTCCTCTAGGCTTCAAATCAGACCGTACCCCAGTGACAACTGTGAACTCTTTGGTAATGCATTGTTTCAACTCCTACCTAATCTCCAAATCAAACCTAACATGGTTCTTCTCCATCTTCATGTTTATTATCTACTTCATTTGGAAACATAGTAACCAGTGTGTTTTCAATGCCCAAAAACCAGAGTGGACACAGATCCTCAAGCAAGTAGAATTCTGGGTATCCTATGGGATACCAAACAGTTGACCCAAACATCAGGTAATATCCGATCCACCATCCTCAAATCATATCACCCCATCACACATAGATAAAAACATAATCATCATCACTAGTGTAACGGAATTTAGATCAAAAAGTGCAGCATGGGCACCAAGTCTCATCTCATATGGAAATTGTTTACTAATGGAAGCAAATTTCTGTGTGGCAGAAGAGGATGGTGAGGCGGAGGCACTAGGACTGCTCCATGGACTGTCAAAAGCAAGGAGAAATTGTATGAAGATAGATCATATCTAGAGTGATGCTAAGGAAATTGGATGATTACTGGAAAACAAGCATGATGTTTTACTTAATATATGGCCTAAAACTCTAGTTTCACTATGCTTAGAACTAGATAAACATCCCAGTTACCCTAGTAATAGATATATAGGGACCTAAAAGTATTAGCGAAATAGGTAATAGATATATAGGGACCTAAAAGTATTAGCGAAATAGGTAGTACGGAAAAAACAATATATTTGTAGGTCGGATATGTTATGTAATAGCTTTTAACCATGTTTGTTTTCTTTGAATAAAAAAATAAAAATAAAACCTCCAATAGAATATTGCAAACCCTCCATTAGGATCTCAATTAAGAGTGCTGCAAGCGTATAAGTACATCTTCTTTGGAAACTAGAAAGACATTAGAGGTGTTCTTCCTTTTATTGAGGAACCATAAAGATATGATCTTCAATTTCAAATATTAACTTCAAGTACCTCTAAGAAGCAGCTGCAAGGAGGGTGTGTGGATTAAGGATTTAGGGGACCATATCGGTATCGGTATGGTCTACAGATACTGATCCGATATCGATCTGGATCTGATGGGATCAGTGAGTATCCATCTATTTTACCCCTGAAACAATCCGAATAACCAATCTAGATCAGTATCTGATCGTCAGCCAATACCGATCCAATATGGCCGATACGATCGATCCCAGACCGATACTTAAAACCATGCTGTGAATGGACAACTGGTTACAAAATTGGTAGAAGCACATAATTTATGAATTACTAGTCATCTTGATATCTGAAGAAGGGCATAAATCAACAATATTGTACTACCAACACTATACTATAGCAATCTGCTTGATATTTGAAGAAGGGCATAAATTAACAATGTTGTACTACAGGAGCTTCACTATTACCATGTTGATTATCAAAGAAAATTTATCATTCAGGTTGTAACATTTTAAAGATGATGAGATAACCACTCTTATCCTTTTAAGACACTTCTTGCTACCAATAAATTAGTGGCTAGCAGTTGATGTTGGAGATATAATCATATAACACGATGGAAGCACTTGAACACTTCACAGAGAACTTGACTATTGGGACTGAAACCTAGAGCACATCAATTAATGTTGTGGATGTAAAACATATTGTTTATAGCTCTTGATTTGTATTTGATGAGTTTAGCACAAATACTCACTCCTCTATTCTCCATCCATCTGTCAAATAGTTAAAGTTACTATATAAAATTTCGAATCCTATTTTCTAGTAAGGTATATCCATGTGGCTCCATCTGGTTCCAAGTAAAGAGAGAAAAGGGAAATAAAAACAGTTTAAAAGAAAAAAAAAAGGGCGTAAATACACTCTTTGACCATGTGGCCCTTGTGCCCACACACAGAGCAGGTGGGTGAAATTGACACCCCCACCCCTCTTGATGCCCATATGCGTCATCTCATTGGCCCTCATGTTGGTGCAGGGGTTATGTGACTATGAACGTTCTTTTCCCCTTAAAATTTTATGTAATAATTACTATATAACTATCTTAAGGTAAAATGCATTTTGAACCAATGTATCCTACACTCAAAGACATTCAATTATTTATTTATTTTTTGTAGATAAATAATAAACTCGATATATCCGTGTGTAAGGCACGTTGTTAATTCAGTGAACCCGTGCCCCTACTTTAAACTCTCTCATTAAAAAATAATAGCCATACTTTTCAAATAGAATATTTATTTTTCTTCTTAAAAACTAGGAATTTGGTTTCAAAAGAAAATAGAATTTAGGGAGAGGTCCCCTACTTGTCAATAGGGGGCCCACATAATCAATGGGGAAGTAGAATAGGAGAGGATGTGGGAAACACACTCGACATTGGCAACATGGGTGTTAATTTTCCTAAATTTTAATAACCAAATTTAGAATGTTTTAAATTTAGTAATACAGTAATTTTAGTTTTTATTTTTTATTTTTTTTGATAAAAACATAATAATGTTAATCAATGATTACAAAAGTTTTCATTTTAGTTTTGATTTTATTTCACTTTCCTTGCAATTTATCGGAATTGTGGGCATAGACATGCGATTCGTTAAGTTAAATGGGCTTACCATGAGGTATTCTAAATCAAATTCAGGCCTGGATTACTTAATTGATTGGCCATGGCCACCAAATAATAATTGTTCATAAATTTTTTTTTTTTTTTAAATAGAGAATAAAGAGATCATTTTATGAGAGGTATAGCCTTGGAGATTCTGGTGCATTTGGTGCATTTGGTGACCAGGTAGACAAGTGGAAGATGAGCAATAAGGGGGAACAAAAGGTTTTCGCTAAATTAACGGGAACTTCATANGACGCTCCCACTCGCAATCCTACTCAATGACCCGGCACTTTTGAGAAGATTCAACCCTCCACTTACAAGTAAGTTTTCTTCCTCATTTCTTCTCAGAACTTGCAATTTGGGGTAGAAACTCATGAGTTGTCTTAAATCTCACTTCCTTTCCATGTTTCTTTCCATAGAATAGTGATTTCATATGAATGTGATGTTCCTCTTGTAATTTATTTCTAGTTTTTAGGATTTACTTCTCCATTTTGAGAGAAACCCCAACCGTGCCATAGTTTTCTCAAATTTGGGGATTTCTTCAATTCTTGCTCTTTTTCCCCAATTAATGACTCAATTGCAATGCATTATGTTTGATTTGTACTTAACATGCTTTAGAGATCATAGAAAGTCCCTTATGTTTGAAATCTCATTTCTTCCCATGAAAATCCATCTTTTGTGTTAGGTTTTCTTTGATTTTTCTTTACATCCTTTGGCATTTGTGGACCTCAATAGCATATTAGCGTCTGTTTTTTGCTTGTTCTTGATTTGACTACAATTGCATTTCAGTCTTAGACCCGTAGCTTCAAGCTTTCTCTATTGTGAGTCTTTTACACTTTTTCTTAGATTGGACTTGCACCTTGAGAATCGGGGTTTTCTCCTTCCTTAATTGTCATGCTTTATATGCCTCTTGTCGCATCGCTGTTTTGCCATAATCTCTGTCTTGTCACTGTCCAGGCATTTCATTTATAGACTTTTTATCGTTTATCACTTGTCACATTTTGTCACCTTCTATTTCTTCCCATGATTTCTATTTTGTCACTTACCCTTCTTTCCTCTTTTTCTTGCCAGGATGTCATCTTGCAAAGGCAAGGAGCCCGCATCCTCTGGCAACCGGCGTAAGACCACCGCTTCTAAGTGGAAGAGTGCGGGAACTAGTTCTCCAGCCCCCCGCACAAGAAGACCCAGACCTACCCGGTTTGATCCTTCCGACTACGATGAGGAGCTCTTCCGCTGTTCGGAGGCAGCAACCAACTGGCCGGCCTTCCTGAAGAGGTCGGTAATGATGGAGAAGACTGTGGTAGTTGACGACTTCCACAAAATTCAGCTTTAGGAGAGGTTCACAGCACTGGGCTGGTAGTCTATCCTCCACGTAGACCGTCCGTGCTACGAGCAGTTGGTCCGTAGATTCTACTGCAACCTGGAGGTTTCCTACCAATACGGGGAGTATGCTATAATCAGTATGGTGAAGGGGGTGGACATTCAGCTGATCGTGGACACACTGGCTAGCATTTTGGGTATCTCCTCAGCTGGGCACTGTTACTACAGTCCTCCCAAGAGTAAGCCCTTGGGCCCATTCATGAGTTTGGAGACACCGGACTACATCTATAAGACCATCTGTGGCAGCAGTGTGCGTCCGGAGTCCGAGACATCATTTTTCCCGGAGGTTCGTGTATTTGCCCGATTGGTCTAGTTCAACTTGCTCCCTATAGGAGGTCACCAGAACCAGGTGGGCTTCATGGCAGCCTTTTTAGCCTTCTGCATCTATAAGGCTTTAGAGGGAGGTGACGAGCACTTGTGCTTACCCTACGTCATCCTCAAGACCATAGAGCACCGCACTTCTCACCCCGAGGATGGAGGATTCCTATATGGCAGGATCCTCACCAGGATCTTTGAGTTCTTCGGAGTGGACCTGAGTGGGGAGGAGGGAAAGACTCCAGCAGACAAGTTCGACAAGGGAAATCTCTTGAGGATGGGTCTCCACACCCTTATGGATATACCTCAGAGAGCAGGAGCTTAGAGAGGTAGGGATAGGAGGGCTGCCCCTATGGAGGATTTTCCCATGGAGGAGGAGTCTAGCGAGGAGGATGAGGACTATGTTCCTCAGGATGAGGAGGATGATTTGGTGGATGAGGACATCCTTGAGGAGGTGCCTCAGGAGTCGAGAGGTACTGATCCTGGCTTCACCAGAGCTGCAGGCCCACAGCATAGAGCCCCACCACATGAGAGTGGTGCATATGATTTTGAGGGTATGATGTCCACTATGAGGGCTTTGAAGGATGGCCAAGATCAGCTGCTAAGAAGACTGGACGAGAGTGCTTCCAGGGAGGAACGCATCCTGGAGAGGCAGGCTACCTTGGAGAATTCCTTCCTCAGACTGGGCCAGGACTTGGATACCACGGCCAATGCCATCTCAATAAATTTTGGCCGACTTCGGAGGGAGGTACAGCTGGTGAACTCAAGGTTTGCCTACTACGACCATCGCCTCAACGTCAACTCTAGACCTCAGACGAATGTAGTAGTATTGGACGATGACGATGATGATCATCAGTGAGGACTTAGCTCGTCCACACCAGCTTCTCACCTGTTTCCTATTGTTGGATCTTATTGTATATATTTTTTCTTTCTTTTCTCATTCTTTGTACTTTCTCTGTAACTGAACTTAATTGTGGGATGATGTGTTTTGATAGTGGCTTGTGGTGAATTTGTATGTGTGATGACTTGTGTAGTTTAGTTGTGGTGTCTTTGTAAATTTTGATCATTGTTATATATATGGATATGTTTATCAGGTGTTTGTGTGAAAATTTTGGGAAATCTCATTTCGCGTCGTCATGCTGCCGAAATCTCGTCAAACTTGTACTCGATGGGTTATGACACCAATTAATTACCCTTTTATTTTCTCGCACGCATGCCATGAATGCAATATCTAAATGCAACCATTTTTATTCCTTTCTTTCTTTGGCTTTTAACTCTTTAAAGTTTTTACATTAACCCAATCCCATTTTCCTATTATAGATTCTACGGGGTCTAAACGGTATGCTGTGAGTGGAGTAGAGCATCATGCTCTGATACCACTATTGTCACACCCCGTTCACACAGAACCAGGCCAGTGACCGGGTTAACACCGGTTAACCCAAACTTGTCAGGATCATCTGATACAGTATTCCACCACAGCATACACACAACTAAGAAAGTGCTCATCAGTTCAGCGGAAGACTTGGTTTACCTGTAAATATTCTCATAATACTTGATTCCCGAATTGTAAGACAATAGTTAAATACATGTGGGCCCGAAGGCATGATATTTACACAATAAGAGTACAATTCACATATCAAGTACCCAAAAGGAATCATCAAAAATTAGAGAGTCAGCTCAGCTCGGTATTAGAGGTAGGGCTTAGCTCGGTATCAAAAGTACAGCTCAGCCCGGTATCAGAAGGTAGAGCTCAGCTCGGTATCAAGAGGTAGAGTTCAGCTCGGCATCAAAACTGTGATCCCGCAGCACAACCCTGGCACGAGCAATCAGTGTCGTGCTCTAACTCCTCAGGGGCCCACCAATCCTCTTCAAGGAACTCAACTGTGGGACCCGACCCGTGCTCTTCAGATGGATGACCTGCAAAATCATCTAAAAGAGGTGCACACGTGGGATGATCTCACTAGCTCAGTAAGTGGAAAGATGGACCACATAGCAGTCCACACAACAAATCACAACCATAAGCACTATATGCTACGCGATACATTTTTTTAATCACATCTACCTAAGCAACATTACTAAGTCTTTGGTTTAGTGCTACTACAACCATAGTGCGCGTATACTCTGGGTACGAGCAGCAAACTCCATCCCGCGATACACCCATAGGGTTGTCAGAGAAGGCCCACCGTGAGTACTCGAAAAAATAAAACATGCCGACCATTGGCTCTCAACATAAAGTAAATGACTAAAAATTAAAGGTGCTGACTCCATCAATTTAAAAGCAGTACGATTGGCCCTCTTGAATATACCACCGGGGTTGCCGACTGTCCTAATGACCAGCCGGGCGTAATGTCTAACTGCCACAGTGACCCGACAACCGCGACCACTGCTTCCCCCCAAATGGTAACTCAACACCTTAACCCCTGCGAGGAAGGGTCGTAGCATGGGTAGATGATAATCCTAAACCACATGCTCCTATATGACAATAGTACGATTGCATAGTATCACCACGTCCCATACCACGGGCCACCAATGCACTCGTTTCCAAGCTGACTACGACATCTAATCTAGTAATACATCATGCACAATGATGTCAACATTCATCACATAAGCATATTATCACTTGGCATTTATAAAATAAACACAGCACCCATGGCATAACAATGTGAGGATGACTAATCTACATAGCATTTGCATGATGACATGACTAGTCTAGAGACGATTAAATGAATGCCAAACAATGCCTTAAAAAAAGGCCAAACATCCTCTCCCCACTTACTTGTAGTGTACAAGGACTCACGCTCGATACAGGTGAGATCTGGTGCGAGAAGCGTAGGATTTGATGAACCTATCATGAGTGAGCAGGGTTAGTATTTCACCACTTTGGGATCAAGATTAACACAATCCAATGACAAGATCATGTTTAGAATCCTAAAAGAAGGTCACACGTCCGTTTTGGGTCCAATCGAACGTAAAAATCACGTTCAGAGCCTCTCGGGTGGGTCAGACAGCCCACCTGTCTGACCCACCAGTCAGACCCACCGGTCTTGACCGAAGGGTAGGTCTGCCCACCGATCAGCCCATCGATCTGACCCACCGATTGGGCCCGAGGGTCCTGCTAAGATCGGGGGCAGGATGGCCCACCAGTCGGCCCACCGATTGGGCCCGAGGGTCCTGCCCTCTCAGGCCGGTGCCCACAGGCGGGCCAAATGGCCCACCGGTCTTGGCGGGAAACTGTTGTTTCTTCCCAAACTTCCCCCAACCTTTGGGGATTCAAATGGGGCTTTTTCAAACTCATTCTTCACACATTCAAGGTCTCATAAGATGGTCCTAACCTAGATCTAGGTTAGATTTAAGGAATAAAAAGCCAACTTACCTTCTTTGCTCAAGAACTCCTTCAAAACCCCAAAATCACTTCAAATCAACAATGCTTCTCCAACCTTGTAAATACTTCTTCAAATCCTTCAAAATCAACACATAGATCATCTATTAAACCTTAGATTCATCATCTCAAGGGGAATTTACAAGATCTTAAGAAACTCTACCCAAATCAAGGGTTTCATTTGAGTATGGGAAAAGTTTAAGGAGCCCAGCCTTTGCTCACCTCTAAACGTAGATCTAGTGTTGGAGATCACTCTTCCGACGTCGGAATGGGAAGATCAAGTGTCGGCGCCATTGAAATCCATCTCTTCTTCCTCTTCCTTCTCTTCTCCTCTTCTTTCCCTTCTTTTCTCTCTCCTCTTTACTCTTCTCACCAAACGTCCGAGTGTCATAAATGAGAAAAGAAAAAGGAATCAAAATGCTATTTATACTTCCTAAAATAACTAAGTAATTACATGGGTGGGTCACTCAGGTGGGTGGATGCGCCCACCTGTCCGCCCACCTGAGGGCCAAAACTTGGCCAACAAGTGGGATTTTGATAGAATTCGGCCCTCGGCACGAACCTCACTCTCGGTATAAGATATAATATACGTATGCGCTTTAAGATACGGCTACATACCTGCTTTATCCGTACATGGCCTTATGATAGGTGCATGTACACGGCTTGGGTACCCCCATCTCTTCTGGCACTGGCTCGGACTTGTCGGGCCAGCCGGTGTTTAAGGTCACCCTTGCCATCATGGTCCATAAGAAACCCGCGTTAACCCTCTCCGGTTCGGGTCCTGCATGGTTAAACCGAGTCAACCCTGTAATCAGACCAGGTTTAAGAAGTAGGGTATTACAGAGAAGCTGATGTGGACGGGCGAGCTAAGTCCTCAGAGACCCTCGTCATCGTCTAACTCCACTACTCCGTCCCTCTTAGGTCTCGATCTAACCTTGAGCCGACGGTCGTAGTAATCAAACCTGGAGTTCACAAGCTGTAGATCCCTCCGGAGTCGGGAAAAATCTGCTGAAATGGCGTTGGCTGTTGTATCCAAGTCCTCGCCCAATCTTAGGAAGGAACTCTCTAAGGTAGCCTGCCTTTCCAAAATGCTTTCCTCTCTAGAAGCACTCTCATCTAGTCTTCTTAGTAGTTGATCTTGCCCTTCTTTCAAGGCCCTCATAGCAGTCATCATGCTCTCAAAATCAAATGCACCACTCTCAGGTGGTGGGGCTCTGTGTTATGGGCATGCAGCCCTCGTGAAGCCAGGATCAGCACCTCTCGACTCAAGAGGCTCCTCCTCAAGGATATCCTCGTCCAGAAAATCCTCCTCCTTGAACTGAGGAACATAATCCTCATCCTCCTCACTAGTCTCCTCCTCCATGGGAACATCCTCCCTATGGGCATTCCTCCTGTCCCTGCCTCTTTGAGCTCCTACTCTCTGAAGTACATCCATGAGAGCTTGGAGACCCATTCTCAATAGGTTTCCCCTGTCAAACTTGTCTGTTGGAGTCTTTCCCTCCTCACCACTCAGATCCACCCCAAAGAACTCAAAGATCCTGGTGAGGATCCTACCATATGGGAACCCTCCGTCCTCGGGATGTGAGGTATGATGCTCCATAGTCTTAAGGATTATGTAAGGCAAGCATAAGTGCTCGGCACCTCCCTCCAAGGCCTTATAGATACAGAAGGCTATGTAGGCCGCCATGAAGCCTACCTGGTACCGGTGACCTCCCCTAGGGAGCAAATTGAACTGAACCAAACGAGCAAACACACGAACCTCTGGGTAAAATGTCGTCTCAGAATCCGGATGCTCCTTGCTGCCACAGATGGTCTCGTAAATATGGTCCTGCGTCTCCAAACTTAAGGATGGGCCCATGGGCTTACTCCTTGGGGGACTGTAGAAATGATGCCCAACTGAAGAAATATCCAAAATGCTCGCAAGGGTGTCCACAGTCAAGTGAATGTTCACCCCCTTCACTATGCTAGTTACTGAATACTCCCCATACTAGTAAGAGACCTCCAAATTGCAGTAGAATCTTCGAACCAGTTGCTCATAGCACGGATGAGCTATGTTGAGGATTGAATGCCAACCCAGTGCGATAAATCTCTCATGAAGTTGAACCTTGTGGAAATCACCGATTTCCACGGTCTTCTCCATCATCACAGACCTCTTTAGAAAGGCCTGCCAGTTGGTTGCCGCCTCTGAACTTCGGAAGAGTCCCTCATCGTAGTCTGAAGGGTCGATAGGGGTAGGTCCTTGTCGCCCTGTGCGGGGGGCTGGGGAACTAGTCCCTGCACTCTTCCGCTTGGAAGTTGTGGCCCTACGTCGAGTGGAAGAGGATGCGAGTTCTTTGCCCTTGCGAGAAGACATCCTAGTAAGAAAAGAGAGGAAATAGTGATAAGTAAGGATGTTGCATAACAAAGGAAACAAATAGATGGGTGAGCAAGTGCATGTAAATGCACCTAAATACATAATGTGGATTATGATAGAAAGAGGAGTGGATAAATCATGGAGAAATGAATAGGAGGAAGCCCCCAAAACATGATATCCACTAGCACGTTGCAAATAGAAATGTAACAAAGGCATATAAGCATGGCAAGTGAGGAATGATGGAAAAACCCCAAATCTCAATGTGCAAGTTCAATCTAAGAAAATAAAAAGTCTCACAATAGAGTAAAGCTTGAAGCTTACATGTCAATAAATGAAATGCCATCATTATACAATCTAAAGTATGCAAAGAAATCTTCTATTATGACATTGAGGTGCAAGAAATGAAATAGATTTAAGTTGTCCACAAATATGAAATGATGGGAAGAGAATCATAGAAATCCATAAATTTTTCAAGGAACCCAGCACAAAAGAGATGGGTTTTCATAGAAAAGAGATGGGATTTCAAGCATACACAAATTTCCATGATCTCTCCAACATTATAAGTGCAATTCAAGCATAAGGAATTTCATTTGAATTGTTGTTGGGGAGAAAAAGGCTAGAGATAGAAGAAAACCCCAAAGTGGAGAAAATTAGGGCATAGTTTGGGATTTCTCTCATAAATTGAGAAGTAAAGCCTAAAACTATGTAATCACAAAGAAAACATCACATTCTCATGGAATGATTGTTCTATGGAAAGAAACATGGAAAAAATCAAGATTTGGGGACTACACATGGATTCAACCTCCAAAGTACATGTTCCAAGAAGAGGAATTTGCCACCTGTATTCTCTAAGGTGGGAAGTGATCCTCTAGAGCCAGACAGTGGATCCAAGAGCTGGAAAAGATATTTGAGGTGATTAAGTGTACTGAGGCACAGAAACTTATTTGTGCTGGGCTGCAACTCAAGAATGAAGCCAACTCTTGGTGGCAAGCCTCTAAGCCTATATTATTGGCCGCACATTCGGAACCCACCTGGGAACAGTTCAAGGATTTGTTTTGGCCAACCACTACCCTCGTAGTTTCAGAGACTGTAAAGAAATGAAATTTATGGCCTTAACTCAAGGGAGTAAGACTATCCTTGAGTATCAACAGAAGTTTGAAAGCTTGTTCCATTTTGCCCCTAGGCATATGAGGTCAGCTGAAGAAAAGGCTGCAAGATTTCTGAAGGGATTAAAGGCATCCATTGGGTCAGTGCTTGAAGTCTTTGATTTGACAGATTATAGCTAGATTGTGCAAAAGGCTAAGACCATGGAAGATAAGCAGAAGGGAGAACAGTCCCTCACACCTGGATTGTGGAAGAGGACAAATCCATTTTCGGACATGGGCAACTCATCCAAGACATACCGTGGGTCGTATAGTTCTGGGCCTACATATAGACAGCCCTATAAGCCATCTGGCTACCCTCCTCGACCAGCTGGTGGTTCGGGCTCTACATCTTTCTGCCCAAACACTAGTACGGTACCTACAGTCCCAAGGCCGCCCTGCCCTCTGCCTACAGCAGGACAAGTGCAGAGGGGCCCCGCCCTAGTTTCGGCATCATAGATCCGTTGCTTTAATTGTCATTGCTATGGACATTATGGTAAAGACTGTCGGGTTAGACTAGCCTTACCCTCCAGTCAGCTATCTGCATACCAACCTCCCTTGACTCGAAAAAATCAACCGCAGGGAAGGATGTATGCCCTATCCACTGAGGAACCTGAGGCCAGCACGGAAGTGGTAGCAGGTACATTTTAATTTAAGATTTTTCCTTATGTTAAATATTGATGACCTACTGTACTTATATGCATTGTTGCACTAGGTGTTCTACCTATATCGGGCATACCAGCCTATGTCTTGTTTGATTCAGGAGCCACACACTCATTCGTATCTAAGAGATTTGCTGAGAAACTTGGTATGTCACCCAGGACACTAGATCATGGGATGATTGTTAGTATGCCTACCGGTAAAGTTACACAATTGAAGGAGGTGTATGGGTCGTGCCCAGTGGAAATCAGTGGGAAGAAAATGGATGCACAACTCATTAAATTCAACATGCAGAATTTTGACATTATACTGGGCATAGATTGGTTGTCGACCCATCGAGCTAATGTGATGTGTGCTGAAAAAATAATTAGGGTGACAGATGATGAAGGAAAAGAATTGGTATACCGAGCAGATAAAATGAAACGGGCTAGAAAGGTCCTCGTCTCCGCTCTTTAAGCGGTAAAGTTGTTGGAAAGTGGATGTCAGGGTTACTTAGCATCAGTACTTGATGTTGATGCAAAGGTTACACCTCTAGAAAAGGTAAATGTGGTTAAAGAATTTCCCGACGTCTTTCCAGATGATCTGATGCATCTACCGCCTGATAGAGAGTCGGAATTTGCTATAGACTTGATTCTTAGAGCAGCTCCAGTGTTTAAAGCCCCATACAGGATGGCACCAGCCGAATTAAAGGAGTTACAGATGCAGTTGCAAGAATTATTGGAGAAGGGGTTCATTCGCCCAAGTGTTTCACCTTGGGGTGCCCCAGTATTGTTTGTGAAGAAGAAGGATGGCAGCTTGCGTATGTGCATCAATTACCGGGAATTGAATAAGCTAACCATTAAAAACCGGTATCCATTGCCATGCATTGATGATTTGCTTGACTAACTACAAGGTGCAAGGGTGTTTTCGAAGATAGACCTTAGATCAAGCTATTATCAACTCAAGATAAAGAGTGGCAACATACCCAAGACAGCGTTCAGGACTCGGTATGGTCACTATGAGTTCCTAGTGTTATCTTTTGAGTTAACCAATGCACCGGCAGTATTCATGGATTTAATGAATCGAGTATTTCATGATTTCCTCAATAAATGGGTAATTATTTTTATTGATGACATCTTGATATACTCTAAGACAGAAGAGGAGCACACTCAACACTTGAGGATGGTGTTACAGAGGCTGAGAGAACAACAATTTTTTGCCAAATACAGTAAATGTGAATTTTGGCTCGAGCAAGTTGGATTCCTAGGACACGTAGTGTCTAAGGCCGGAATCGAGGTGGATCCTGATAAGGTGAAAGTAGTAGTAGAGTGGGAAAGCCCTAAGAACGTTACTGAAATTAGAAATTTCTTGGGTTTGGCTGGATACTACTAGCGCTTCATTGAGAATTTTGCTCGGATCTCAGCACCAATGACCAAGTTAACCAAAAAGGGTGTGAAATTTGAATGGGTAGAGGAATGTGAGAAGAGTTTTCAGGACTTGAAGAGGTTGGTGTCGGCCCCTGTATTGACCATCCCTGAAGGCACAGGTGGAATGACAGTCTACACTGACGCTTCCAAGGTTGGATTGGGTTGTGTTCTCATGCAACACGGTAAGGTGATAGCGTATGCATCCCGACAACTAAAGGAATATGAGAAAAACTACCCCACTCGTGACTTGGAACTAGCCGCAGTCATTTTTGCCCTAAAGATTTGGCGACATTATTTGTATGGGGAGAAGTGCGAGATATACAGTGATCACAAAAGCCTTAAGTACTTTTTCACCCAGAAAGATTTGAACATGAGGCAGAGGAGATGGCTTGAGCTCATGAAGGATTATGACTGGGACATTCAGTATCATCCTGAAAAATCTAACATAGTGGCAGATGAGTTGAGTCGGAAGGCATAGACTGTGTCACTCTCATACCTAGTAGTCAGCCCACCACTTGTACAAGAGGCGACACTAATGGATGAAACCCTCTTATATGAAGGAGCAACCTTAGAGCTTGAACATCAACTAGAAAACCTTAAATGGTTGACTGTATCACTGATGGCTCTACAGGTGCATCCGTCTATTAGGCAAGAGGTGATAATAAAACAACCTTTGGATCCTGAATTGTAGCAGATCAGAGTTAAGATTCAAGATCAAACAATGAACGACCCTGATTTTGTTTTGGCCAGCGATGGGGCATTACTGTTTCAAGGTAGGTTATGTGTGCCCGATGATTTGGATATACAAGACAAGATAGTGCGGGAAGCACACAGCTTTGAGTACTCACTCCACCCAGGAAGTACAAAGATGTATAAAGACCTTAAACAAAATTACTGGTGGCCTAGCATGAGAATCACAATAGCCATGTCTGTGGCGACTTGTGTTACATGCCAAAAAGTAAAAGCTGAGAGGCATCGACCTTATGGTACTCTTCAGCCACTCCCAGTACCAGACTGGAAGTGGGATAGGATTACAATGGACTTTATCACCGGACTACCATGCACACCTAAGGGGATGGATGCGATATGGGTGATAGTTGATCGGCTTACTAAGACTGCTCATTTCATTCCCATCAAGACCAAGTTCTCTATGGCCAAGTTAGCACAACTTTATATGGATAACATAGTGCGCTTGCATGGAGTGCCAGTGAGCATTGTGTCAGATAAGGACCCAAGGTTCACTTCCAGATTTTGGAAAAGCTTCCAGCATGCTTTGGGATCACAATTGAATTTGAGTACTACTTTCCACCCACAGACTGATGGTCAGTCGGAGCGAACCATACAGATATTAGAAGACATGCTCAGGGCATGTGCAATGGAAATGTGTGGTAGTTGGGAAGAATATATACCCCTTATGGAGTTTGCCTATAACAACAGTTACCAAGCTACAATTCGGATGGCTCCATATGAGGCATTATATGGTAGGAAGTGCAAAACTCCTCTGTATTGGAATGAGGTAGGTAAACGCCGAATGTTAGGACCTGAAATGATACAGATGACTTGTGACAAGGTCGATGTTATTCGAGAAAGGATTATAGCAACTCAGTCCCGTCAAAAGAGATATGCAGACAACCGCAGGAAAGACATTGAGTTTCAGGCAGGAGAAAAGGTGTTTCTCAAGATCTCTCCTACTAAAGGGTTGCAAAGATTCCATAGAAAGGGTAAGTTGAGCCTGAGATACATTGGCCCATTTGAGATCTTAGCTCGAGTCGGCTCAGTAGCTTACATGCTTGCTCTGCCACCTTCACTCGGGAATGTTCATAATGTATTCCATGTATCCATGCTGAAGCGATACGTTAATGATCCATCGCATATATTACCCGTGGAACCAAAATATCTAGAAGCTGATATGACCTACACAGAGCAGCCAACTGAAATCTTAGACTGAAAAGTGAAAACCCTTCACAACCGCTCCATTTCCTTCGTAAAGGTGCGATGGGCAAATCATTCACTTGAAAAAGCATCTTAGGAGAAAGAGGATGAAATCCAAGCCAAGTACCCTCATCTTTTCAAGCAACCAGGTACGCCAATTTCGAGGACGAAATTTTCAAAAAGGGGGGGTAAATGTGATACCCTACTTTTTAAACTCAGTCTAATTACACGGTTGACTCAGTTTAATCATACAGGACCCGAACCGGAGAGGGTTAAGGCGGGTTCCTTATGGACCATGATGGAAAGGGTGACATTGAACACCGGTTGGCCAGACAAGTCCGAGCCAGTGCCAGAGGAGATGGGTGTACCCAAGCCATGCACATGCACATATTATAAGGTCATGTACGGATAATGCTGGTATGTAGCCGTATCCTCAAGCGCATACATATAATATACCTTAGGTCGAGAGTGAGATACATGTCGAGAGTCGAATTCCATCAAAATCCCACTTGTTGGCCAATTTTCGGGCCTCAGGTGGGCAGTCACAGGTGGGCGCATCCGCCCACCTGAGTGACCCACCCATGAGGTTACTAGATGTTTTAAAAAAAAAGTATAAATAGTATTATTATGTTTTTCATTTTCTCATTTATGACATTCGGGCGTTTGGTGAGAAGAGTAAAGAGGAGAGAGAAAAGAAGGGAAAAAGAGAACGGAGAAGAGGAAGAAGAAATGGATTTAATCGGTGCTGAAGTTTGATCTTCCCATTCCGATGCCGAAAGAGTGATCCCCAACGCGAGATTTACAATTGGAGGTGAGCAAAGGCTATGTTTCTTAAACTTTCACCAAACCCAAGTAAAACCCTTGATTTGGGTAGAGTTCCTTGAGATCTTGTAAATCCCCCTTGAAATGATAAATCTAATGTTTGATAGATGGTCTATGTGTTGATTTTGAAGGATTTGAAGAGGTTTTTACAAGGTTGGAGAAGCATTGGTGATTTCTTGAGCTAAGAAGTGATTTTTGGGGTTTTGAAAGAGTTCTTGAGCAAAGAAGGTAAGATGGCTTTTCAATCCTTAAATATAACTTAGATTTAGGTTAGAATCATCTTATGAGACCTTGAATGTGTGGAAAATGGGTTTGGAAAAGCCCCATTCGTTTTTCCAAATGCTGGGGAAAATTTCAAGGAAAATGGCATTTTTTCGCCCTCTCAGGTGGGCCAAGACCAGTGGGCCAAACGGCCCGCTTGAGGGCACCCACCTGAGAGGGCAGGCCTTTGGGGCCAACCGGTGGGCCCCGACTGGTGGGCCGATCGATTGGCCAACTTGCCCGTCGGTCCTAACCGACCCTCGGCCCCCACCGACAGGCTGACCGGCGGCTTGACCTGCCCACCGATCAGGATCAGTGGGTCAAGACTGGTGGGCCAACCCGCCCACCTGTGAAGACTGGTGGGCCGTGACTGGGGGCTGTCCGACCCACCCAAGAGGCCCCCAACGTGATTTTTGTGTCCGAATGGAGCCAAAACGAACATTCGACCTTCTTTTATGATTCTAAACATGATTTTGTCATCAAATCTTGTTAGTTTTGACCCCAAAGTGGCGAAGTGCTAACCCCCTTCCCTTATGATAGGTTCACCGAATTTTACGTTTCTCGCATCGGATCTCACCCGTACTGGGCGTGAGTCTTTGTACACTACAGGTAAGTGGGGAGAGGACGTTTGGCCTTATTTTAAGGCTTGTTTGGCATTCATTCAAATGTATCTAGACTAGCCATGTCATCATGCAAATTATATGTAGTTTAGCCATCCTCATATTATTATGACATGTGTGTTGTTTTTACTTTCTAAATGTCAAATGATGATGTGCTTATGTGATGAATGATGGAATTATTGTGTATGATGCATTAATAGACTAGATGTCGTAGTCGGCTTGGAAACAAGTGCATTGGTGGCCCGTGGAATGGGATGCGGTGGCACTATGCAATCATACTATATTATATAGGAGCATGCGGTTTAGGATTATCATCTTCCCGTGCTACGACCCTTCCCAACAGGGGTTGAGGTGTTGGGTTACCATTTGGGGGAAAGCAGTGGTCGCGGTTGTCGGGTCACTGTGGCGGTTAGACATACGCCCGGCTGGTCATTAGGACAGTCGGCAACCTCGGTGGTATATTCAAGAAGACCAATCGTATTGCTTTTAAATTGCTGGAGTCAGCACCTTTATTTTATTTCATTTACTTTTATGTTGAGAGCCGGTAGTCGGCATGCTTTACTTTTTTGAGTACTCACGGTGGGCCTTCTCCCACAGCCCTATGGGCGTATCGCAGGATGGAGTTCGCGGCTCGTACTCGGAGTATACGCTCACTGTGATTGTAGTAGCACTAAACCAAAGACTTAGTAATGTTGTTTAAGTGGATGTGATTTAAAATGAATTGCATAGCATATAGTGCATATGGTTGTGATTATTGTGTGGACTGTTGTGTGGTCCTTCTTTTCACTTACTGAGCTAGTGATCTCATCCCACGTGTACACCTCTTTTAGATGATTCTGGAGATTACCCGCCTGAAGATCAAGGGTCGGGCCCCACAGTTGAGTTTCCCGACGAGGATTGGTGGGTCCCCGAGGAGTGTGAGCACGGCACGGATTACTTGTGCGAGGGCTGTGCTGCAGGACCGCAGTATTGACGCCGTGCAGGGTTATACTTCTTAATTCTTTTGTTGACCCCTTTTTGTGTACTTGATATATGAATTGTTATTCTTTTTGTGTAAATATCATGCCTGCGGACCCACAGGTAATTATCTATATACTACAATTTGGGTATCAAGTATATTGGGGGTATTTACAGGTAAATTAAGTCTTCCGCTGAACTGTTAAACGTTTCTCTTAGATGTGTGTATGCTGTGGTTGGGTACTGTATCAGATGATTCTGGCAGGTTTGGGTTAACCGAGGTTAACCCGGTCACCGGTCCGGTTCTGTGTGAACAGGGTGTGACAAACCGTCACTTGGGTTAATCCACCTTAAACTTCAAAATCTCTCAGCCAACTGGGTTTCCTGATGCTTCTCTTAGGCCTAGAATCTTCAATGTTATCATTCCCATGTGCTTATCCTTCTTACTTGTATCATTTCCTCTGCCATTGAAAAACACCTTGTCCTCAAGGTGGATAGATGGATGTTATTTCTTGAATTCAGCAGCATCCTCCCAAGAAGCTTCTTCTAAGGGTAAATTTTTCCACTGTACTAGCCATTGGGGAATCCATGACCCTTGTCTTCGAACTTTTCTTTCTCCAACAATGGCTAATGGTTCGAACTTAGGGTGGTTGTCCACACTATCAGTAGGTAATTCAAGTGCTTCTGCAGAAGTGGTAGGGTGCCCTTTGAATGGTTTAAGCATGGATACGTGGAAGATAGGATGAATCTTAGAACCTGCAGGGAGTTGTAATTTATATGCTGCAGATCCAATTTTTTTCAAGATTTGAAAAGGGGCAAAAATTATCTTACTGAGTTTGTTTGAGGATCTTTTGGCTACTGTTATTTGTCTATAAGGCTGCAACCTCACCAACACCGAGTCTCCCACTTGTAGTTGAATTTCAGTTTTGTGTAGATCAGCCTTTGCTTTCATTTTAGATTGGGCAGTGTGTAAGTGTATCCTGAATTGCTGTAATATCTCAGACCTGGTACTTAAGTCTTGATCTAGTGCTTCCAATTTGGTACTACCTCTACAGTATGCTAGTATAGAAGGAGGTGGTCGTCCAAAAATAGCTTCAAAAGGTGTCATCCCAATAGAAGAATGGAAAGCAGTATTATAATAGAATTCAGCCCAACTTAGATACTTAAACCAGTGGTTAGGTTGATCCGCTACAAATGCTCTGAGATATTGTTCAAGACATCGATTGACAACTTCAGATTGCCCGTCTGTTTGAGGGTGATAGGCTGAGCTCATTCTCAATTCTGTCCCTTGCAACTTAAAGAGTTCTTGCCAAAACTGACTTAGGAAAATAGCATCCCTATCACTCACAACAGATCTTGGAAAACCATGTGTTTTGCATACTATGTCCATAAAAGCAGCTGCTACTTTACTGGCGTTATAATGTTTTTGTAAAGAACCGAAATGGGCAAATTTTGAAAATCTATCAACCACCACTAAGATGACTATGAACCCATTTGATGAAGGTAAATGAGTAATGAAATCCATGCTAATATCTTCCCAAACCTGTTCTGGAGTAGGCAAAGGTTGTAATAAACCAAATGGTGGTGCAGTACTGCTCTTGATTTGCTGACAGGGAAGATATTGTTGTATGAATTTTTGCACATCTTGCTTCATTCCCTTCCAATAGAAATTTGCAGCCAATCTAACATAAGCTCTATGTATTCCAGCATGACCACCTGTAGGTGTTGAGTGAAATTCCCTGATTAGCGTGGGCTTGAGTTCAGATTGAGTTCCCAAGAACAGTTTTCCTTTATAGTATATGAAATTGTCCCTCATTGACCATTGTGCAAATTGTTGTGGCTGAGCTGAAATATTTTCCATCAATTTTGTGATTTCTGGATCCCTCTCATTCTCTTGCTTCAATTGATCCAAAAACTCAAAAATTGGGACTGAAATAGCCATGAAGCTTGGTTGGGTAGTGGTAAGAATATGCATTCTAGACAGCGCATTAGCAACAGTGTTTTCCTTCCCTGGTTTATATGCAATTTCATACTTGTAACCTAGAAGCTTTGACAAGTAATATTGTTGAGCAGGAGTTTGTATTACTTGGTCCATCAAACCTCTCAAGCTCTTTTGGTCAGTTTTGATGTAAAATTTACTTCCCAACAAATATTGTCTATACTTTGCTACGGCTGAAGTGATGGCATGTAATTCCCTAATGTAGGTAGATTCTCTTTGCATCTTGGGATATAACTTCTTGCTGAAAAAGGCAATGGGATGACCATATTGCTGCAACACAGCACCGATACCCATCCCTGATGCATGTCTCCACTGTAAATGGTTGACTAAAATTAGGAAGAGCTAATACTAGTGCCTCAGTCATGGCTTTCTTCAACATTTCAAATGCCTCTTGGGCTTGATGGCTCCATGAAAACCCTTCCTTCTTCAATAAATCAGTAAGGGGGGCTGCTATAGATGCATAACCTTTAATAAATCTTCGATAATATCCTGTAAGACCTAAAAATCCCCTCAACTGTTTCTGGTTTGTTGGTTCAGACCAGTTGATCATAGCCTCCACTTTGGTGTTATCAGGTTCTACTCCAAGAGCAGATATTACATGGCCTAAATATTCAATGGATGATTGAGCAAAAGTGCATTTACTCAACTTAGCAAATAAGGAATGTATCTTTAAGCATTGGAGAACACCCTGCAAGTGTGCTACATGATCTGTCAAACACTTGCTATAAACTAGGATGTCATCAAAGAATATGATAACAAACTTCCTCAACAATTGTTGAAAAATTTGATTCATGGTAGACTGAATGGTGGATGGGGCATTAGTGAGGCGAAAAGGCATCACTAAAAATTCATAATGCCCATGATGTGTCCGAAAGGCTGTTTTAGGAACATCATCTGTGTGCATTCTTACTTGATGGTAGCCCGCCCTTAAATCCAACGTGGAAAAAATAGTTGCCCCATGTAACTCATCTAGTAATTCATCCACAGTAGGAATAGGAAATGTGTCTTTTATTGTGACAGCATTAAGGCCTCTGTGATCAACACAAAATCTCCAACTTCCATTCTTCTTTTTTACCAAAAGTACAGGTGAACTATAAGGGCTTGTGCTAGGCTATATGACCCCAACATTTAGCATTTCCTCTACTAGTTTCTCTATCTCATTTTTCTGGAAATGAGGGTATCTGTAAGGTTTAATATTTACTGGTTTAGCCCCTGGTTCCAACAAAAGTCTGTGGTCTGTAGGTCTAGAAGGAGGGAGTGTAGATGGTTCTGAAAATACCTCTTGGTACTGCTGCAGAATTGTTTGGATGGCAGGATCCAAACTTGTTTGTAGTGAATCTTGTTGATACTAATGATCACTCACTGTTGTATAGGCCATTAATATGAAACATGATGCTATTCCTCCATTATCAGCTAGCCGCTTTAGCTGATTAATTGTAATGTAATCAGGTTGTCTCTTGATCCCCTTGTAAAAGAATTTTTCTGCTTTGCCATTGGAATTCCATAGTGAGCTTTGCATAATCTGTTGTAATTGGTCCCAACATTTGTAACCATTGAACTCCTAGAATAACATCGGCTCCTTGTAAGGATATGATGAAGAAATCTGTAGAGAAGATGTGCTGCTGCAATGATAGTGTAACGTCTTTGCACATCCCCATGCAAAAGAGGTACTCTCCATTCCCAACTTGGACCTTAAAATGTTTAGAAGGGGTAATAGTGAGTCCAAGGAAATTTGCAAATCTTTCTTGGATGAAATTATGGGTACTTCCCCCATCTATCAGTATCTGCACCCTCTGGTTTTTAATGAAGCATTGCAATCTCAAAGTCTTAGGTGCAGAATGACCCATTAAAGCATGCAAGCTTATGGCAGGACTTGGGTCATTGAAATCATAGCAACCAATAGATTCTTCAATATCATCTATAGGTTGTAATGCGTCACTGCCGTCCCCTTCTAATAACAATAGAGCCATTTGGTTCTTACATTTATGCCCAGGGTGGTATTTTTCCTCACAATTGAAACATAAACCCTTTTCCCTCTTTTGTTGAATCTCAGCTGGTGAGAGCCTTTTAATGGGAAGTTTGTTAAGTGTACCTGTAATGGATGGAAATAAAGGCTTTGGACCCAGAATAGAGCTTTGAATCCTAGGTTTTGGCACCCAATTTCTTCCACCAAGCTTAATTTCATTCAATCTGTCTTCTTGTAACCTTGCAAGCCCTATGGCCTGATGCAAACTAACAGGTTGGTGAGCTATTACTTCCCTTCTAATTTCTGATTTAAGGCCTGATATGAAGCAACTTTTCAAGAATGGTTCTGACAATCCATAAACTCTACTAGATAATTCCTCAAACTGAGTTTGGTATTCAATAATAGACTTCGATTGTGTCAATTTGGTAAGTGCACCTTGTGGGTCATCATAAGCAGAAGGTCCAAAACGAAATTTGAGAGCAATCTCAAATTCAGCCCATGTTCTTAATTGTCTATTGTGAAACATCCATGGAAACCAACTAGATGCTGGACCTTCAATATGAAACGATACCATTGTGAGCTTTTGATTCTCTGGTGTTTGATGAAATGAAAAAAATTGACTAACCTTGAAGAGCCAAGCAGTTGGATCTCCTCCACTGAATCGAGGAAAATGTAATTTGATTGCTTTGAAAGGAGATGCTGAAGAGGATACTTGTTGCATGTCTCCAGATATGGGGGGTGGACTCTACTCCAGGTTGTGAGATGAGGACCCTCTGGTAGCTTCAAATTCAATGGATAATCTATCCAATTTCTGATGCATTGGAACCAAGATTGCCATGAATTCGTCTCGCATCTGCTTTTGCATATTGGTCATCTGTGCAGAAATCTTTTCTAGGGTTAGCTCCGACTGTCTACCTCGAGTTCTGTCAGCCATGCTAGTCAGCTCAATGAAGGCACCAAATGATACAACTCAAGCCTACTCTGTTCTTGATTCGAGTTCAAGAACTGAAAACTCCAGAAGTTTCATAGATATGAAGAAGAAGAAGACGAAGATGAAGAAGAAAGAAGCAAAAGAGATGATTTTTCATTCCGCCTAAAGAGGTTACACTTAGCTATTTAAAGGCTTAACTGTATTCTGTTACAACACAACAGAATTAGTTACAAATCAATCAATTAACCCAACTAATTAACCCCTTTTCTAACTAACCGTCACTTGGGTTAATCCACCTTAACCTTCAAAAACTCTCAGCCATATGGGTTTCACTTGGGTTAATCCACCTTAACCTTCAAAATCTCTCAGCCATGTGGGTTTCTGATGCTTCTCTTAGGCCTAGAATCTTCAATATTATCATTCCCATGTGCTTTACCCTTCTTACTTGTATCCCATAGACATCTAAGGAGTCTCACACGTCTCCTGTGCTCGGAATTCAAATTCCTAAAGTCTACAGAATAGTGTAAAAAAGATGTGAAAGTGACACAAGTCAATACAAGAACTTTAAATTTCATTTACTTACGGAATTAAAAACGCTAATATGATTACAAAAATGATTAAATGATCGTACATTTTAAAAATATTCAAAAGTTTCAAAAACGACCAAACAATCGTGTACATCAACAAAAAAAAAAATAAAGCAAGAGAAAAAAGCTAGGCTCGTCAGGGTCCTTTGAAGCCTTAGACCTCTACTCCCTCTTGCCATTCTTCTCTGACTTGCACTTCTGCTTACTTCTGAATGGGATGTTGTATCATCACCTTCAACGGTAGCCTCTCAGCTCCCTCTAACAACAGCCGATGTGCTCACATTGATTTACTCCACTAGTTTTCGAATCATGACTACCATCCCTCAATGTCCTACCTCGTAACATCCAATTCAGCTTTTTGCAAAACAAGAAAGTTACAGGGGAATTACCCTGGCACAACGAGCTGCCATCTCTTTCCCTGATAGGTAGTCATATCCATCAAAGATTGATTGGAGATCATCATATTTGCTACCCTGAATCTGTGAAGCAAAGAAAATTGGTTAGAACAATACAAACAAGCAAAGAAAACCAAAGACTTATTACATAAGAATATGGGGTGGGCACCCCAGTCAGAGGCAGTCTAAGAAGAGGGATGTCAATACGAACAACCCTATCCCAAAAAACCCAACCAAGAAACCTTGGGAGGACAACTCCAGGTAGCCACATGTCACCCTGGGGAGCGATCTGAGTCCTAATGCCACTCATAGGTCTTTCAGTAGACATTGTAGATGTGGCTTGAGACAACGCACCAGTAATAGCAGAGGTCGGAGGAATCCTCTCATGGTGGTCCTGGCAATCAAACAAGTAAAACAATGAATAAAGAAAATTAAAAAACAAAAAGCAAAATCACTTACCTTCCGGCCCTCAAGAGTGACGTGGAGGCACACACTCTCTATAACCATAAACTCTCAGTATTGGTTATAGGAATTCCGCTCATAGAATTCCATGGCCATGTAGCCTGTCATCTCATCAGTGTTACGATCGAAGGACTAAATCTTGGGATGCAGCATATGTCATGGAAGAACTTATGGCACCAAAGAATATCCACCTGCCTCACACTAGTGAGCCACTCATCGCCCAGTTACCAAGCAAGCCCAGATGGCCCATGTAATAACACCCTCGAAAAGTTGAGGCGGGGTGCAATCCCCAAATCTTGGCCTGCTAACAGGGAAGCCTATGGCGACCAACTCACCTATACAAGTCAAAAACAAACGAGATCAGAACATGAACAAACAAATATGCAAGAAAGTAAGAGACAATGAAAAGGACTTACGTCAGATCTAGAGAGCCAGTTCACCAGCTCCCTAAGTTCAGAAATCAAGCAGATAGGCTTGCGACGCTCATAGTTGCCACAACCATCTCCTTGGGTTAGGGAAAAAGTCATGGCTGGTATCCTTGAGTGTGGGCTCATGGAAGGGCAAATACTCAAAGCACCAACACTGCAATACAAACAACAAATTAAGGCATAAAAATAATCAAAATCAATGCAATGAGCTACAAATACATGAATATACCTCTGGGACATACCACATTCCAGTGATGCAGTGTCTTTTGGCCATAGCTAGGGCATCCATACTACTGAGGAGGTAAGCGTAAGATCTAGGCTGATTGAGTTGCTACTATTGCTGAAGAGGGAGTTCCCCAGAGTATACATCAAAAAGCTATGTGTCAGTTGGTCGTACGTGGAGGCTGCCTAAGCATCGGTCACCTTGATCGTTGGGTTCTCCCAATGCTTGCAGAACCATCTCACCAATGGCTTTGAAGTGTCGGGACACTCCCCAATGAGGGTCTTTAAAGTCTCATGGTCCCGTCCTCTCGGAAAGCCCGTGATCGACATCCCTCTAAACTGTAGACCCGTGCATAGGCTAAAGTCAGATGGGGTGATGGTCATCTCCACACAAGTGAAATAGAAGGTGTGGGTAGACGGCCACTACCGCTCCATCAAGATTTGGTATAGATTGAGATCACAGTTGTGCACCTACAACTATGATATATCCTCAAAACCTATGTCCTTGATGCATTTCTAGACAACTGAACACAGGTTGTCTTACAACTAGAGCACATAATCCACTGACCCGTACTTCTTCATGTGGTCAAATTTCTGCAAATTACAGATATATACAAAGCAATTCAAAAGCAAACCATTCAATACAAAGCCATTCAAAATATAGTGCAATTAGACATAGAGAAATTCATGATAACGACCCATACTTCTTCAAAGTTCTATGCATTCTACAAAGCACAAATCATAAGACCTACGCATGAGGTTGCAGATGTGGGAAGTCATGTTCTTCAAATGCTTCCCCATATACCATCGAGTGCTCTCTTGGTGGTTATGCTCGTCTTCGCTCCAGCGGCCATCGCCAAACAAGGCCGCCATGCCCTCAGAGCTCAATCGGGAAGTAGGTTGTGCCTTAGGTGTCACCTCTCATACAATGGGCTATGCCTTAGGGATATTGATGGCACCCCCATATGGTCTAAGTCTCCTGGTAGAAGGATTCACCTCAACCGCTGGTTACTTTCCCTTATACTTAGGTGCCATGTTTCTCAGTCACAAGGAATTCTAGGTTTTATAGGTTCAACAAGGAAGAAAAGGAAGAAGAAGATAAGGAGAAGAGAAGGAGTGGAATAGGTTGAGTAAAAACCCTAAGTCCACTCTTTTACACCTACACTTGCCCCAAATATCTTCAAAATCCCCCATATATTTCACACTTTGAGTCCCCTAATCAAGGGATAAAATCATGCTCCTAGGATGGGAAGAAGCAAGAACACAAGGCAATGAAGGATAACCTTCCAAATCAACTCCAAACCCAAGGAATCTTGGAAAATCTCATGCAAAGAAGCAAGGAGGTATTCTCTAGAGCTCAAAAGACCAAGGAGGAGGGGAAAAATGAGTTCAAAACCCCTCTTAGCCCCACTTAAACACACACAAACTCAAAGGTCAGCTGTAGAACTAATGCTATATGCGCATGTCCGATGGCCCATGCGATATGGCCGATGTCGATTGAAGCTTGGCATACACCAACCAAATGCAGTTAATTTCAAAAAAGAAAAAAAGAATGAAAAAATGGGTGCACATGCTTCCCATAAACTCAATGGGCCCTGTAACATGGATAAATTGGACAATTCTCCCAATGTGGTAGGAGTAATTCTTGTACTCCCCATTAGAGAACAACAAGCAATGACAAATGCTTGCTCCTAGTGAATCACATTCAACCAAGTACCGGAAGAACTTAAAATGAATGCAATCCATATCCCCATTAAAGTAGTCACAACCCCTACACCAAGCAGTTGTCAAATTCAATCCCTAGTGAAGATACCAACACGATAGCAATTACAACTCAAGTAGCCCTAGCAACAGTGGCATAAGAAATCAAACCCCATATTCCAACCTTCAATTGGAGGATTTATACAGGTATGCCCCATTTACAATTACAAAACCTAGGGTTCTAAAGTTGATACAGATGCCAAAGGGAAATTTTTAAACACCAAACAAAACCCTAGGTTTCAAAGCCGATATGGTTGCCGATGGAAATTTTAAAATTTTTTTAAGAAATTCTAAGGCTTCGAAGCCACAAGGCTACCATTAGGGATTTTTTTACGTTATCTCCAAGACCTCTAGGTTTTCAAACAATGCTCCCAAATTTTTTGAACCCCACTTGATTTTGAGTTTGATGACGTTTTAATCAATATTGTGTTATTTTTTATATTTTACCATGTTTTACATCAGTACTTCTGAGCACGGTATCGAAAATTTTTTCTCATCCAATGAAGTGTCCTGTCTGAGAATCACTTCTTTGAATTTTTTTTATTATTTCACAGCCTCAGTCAAAGTGGGCATTCGGTAGATACCACATCTTGTCACCCTTGGAAGGGTTGAGAATCCCTTGACATGTGAAGGGACCATGTATTTACGGTTGAGATCTTCTCTCAGTCTTAAAAATTTTATTTTTGCTTTCATTATGGAATTGGATGATTAATAAATGGATCAAAAATATTTTCAAAATGGTTAATGGATTTAACCTTCTTAGAATTGATCGTGACCACCCAATGACACCTCGATCGTCCTAAATTGAGTTAAAACCCCAATTGGACCACAACCCCTTGAGTCAACTCAAGCCAGAGTTGTACAGACTCAAGACGATTCCAGATGCACTTTGACCGACGCCATTTGCATCTAGGTCAACATTGGCTAATTGGCAACTATATCATCCAAAGATCATATTGTGCTGACTATTGCGATTTTGTAGGGATTTGGTCAATATTTGACCATATCTCGTCACAATCTTATAATTGCTACTCAAGACATATACCTAGATACACACTAAGACCCTAAGACACCTAGAAGACTCTAGAAAACACCTATGACAAATGTGTTAATTGCCTACCCCCTATAGGAATATACCCTTTCCATAGATAGACTCCATTGTAGACATCCAATTTTGTAACCCTCCCTTGGCAATGATGATTTATAGGACGTGAATGAGGCCTAAACTTTCTATCAGAGGAGAATTCATCCTTTCAAACTGACTTGGACCTAACAATAGCCTAAAGCCTTAATCCAGCCTAGCTGAAACCCTAATAGGACTTGAAACCCTAATCCGGCTCTTTAAACAACCAAATTATGCCCCATCTCGTGGCACCCGACATGGTTATGATATATATTGACGAATCAAATCTAAGTACTCACCAATTGAGAGGGAACAACATGAACAAAGATTGTCAGATATTCCGAGGGTGCAATCGTATGAGTCTTTTGAGAATCTTGAACTATTCTGAACTGAAAATGGGCTCAAAACTGTACGATTGGATAGTGCTCAGAAAGAAGATCTTGAAGATATATGGTATTTAAAAATTGGACCAACAAATCTCCTAGAATCACACATGAAAGTCAAAACCCCTATTAGGGTAGACTAGGCCTTTTTTGTCAAAGATTCCTAATAGGCCCGCCAATTTCTTGAACAGACCCGTCAAATTTTCAGAAGGATTTTTGCCCACAGTACGTCATACCCTGAAAGTGTACTGCTAATCAGGCAGCCACGGGTTGGGATTAGTCAATGCCTCACCCCCTCCTAACAAGGGGTTTGTAGCACTTGGGTGGTGATAATCCTAACCCACAAGTTCTATATAATGTAATACAATCATCCACCAATCACATCACATACAAATAAATGTCGGGCACCTACTAGTGTCCCGTCTTACCTTTCTTTCCTTTTCCAGCTTCCAGCTTCACCAGGTCAGTAACAAAATAATAATAGTAATATACACATAGCAAGATGCATGAGATACAAGCAGAATTAAAATATACACTCTGTGAAATAAGTCAAGGCACACACTCAACTATTTTTCAACTTTTTGCATGTCGGTTTCCCAACTCAAAGTCACATCGTCACCACTATTTATGTTTCCTAAGTACATATAATATTCAAATAAATTATTTAAATAAAATCCTACTTCAGCTTATCCCATTAAGTACAACCTCAGTTTCCACTACACAGTCTGGGTTTCTCAATACTTCACCAATAGTGTCATCTGTTGGGAATATACTAGTGGATTCCACACTTGGACAGTGTATCCCCTTGTCACACTAGCAATCAACCAAATTTTATAGTCAAGTTTGACACAACTCCCCTTCCCCTAGGTCTTGTTTCTGCTGTAACATGTGGTCACAGACGCTAATAGGGTAGACAGAGCCCACTGCCCTTCACAGCAACCCAATGGGGGCACTGAAACCCAAATCAGTAGGTGGGCTGGTCAGCCATCGGTTGACCGATTGAACCTGCCAGTTCCCCCTTATTCTGCAGAATTCGATTCTGCCACTGCTGTACTATATAGTGTTAAGTCTATTTAGGATTCTTTCACTATTCCAAAGTCCCATTTATGTATATTAAGCCTAAGTACATAGGGGAACCTTCCTACTGACCCATTTTTGGGTTCGAATTGATTGCACGCAAGGCTGGTGTAACCAATTTTGCTGAAATTCTGCAATTAATTGAGAACTTAAGAAATTCTGCAAAATTAGAGTATTTCCCCTGCTCTTACCACTGATTTAAGTTGTGATATAATTGGTACAAACCTAATTTGAGTATTCCAGTCTCTATTAGGCTCACAACAGAATTTCTAAGGGAAGAATTGATTAAACCATAAGAATATAAGCTAAAACAATTCCCTGTTCTAGGGCTTGGGCAATATCTTACTCAATTAACCTTAACCCAGTTCCAGTTTCATCTATTGCTATTGAAATGGTAGGGGCCCTAGGTTCCAGCGTTTACTGGGATGAATTTCCGGTAAATTGGATCCCAGAATCCCTATCAAAATCGGGGCTTCCTCTACTGGTTAGTAATCCCACTTATAGGGATTCCCTGGCAATCCTCGATTGGGCTAAACCCTAAACCCTACCTATCCAGTTGATGAAATTACCCTAAAATCCCTATTGATATGGACAATAACAATTACCTATGGACAGTGCTGGTCCAACAACCTCAAGTGTAGGAGTTCTTTCTCTACTTCTTCTTCCTTCCTTTCCTTTTCCTTTCTTCTTCTTCTCCTCTTCTCTTTCTTCTTTCTCTTACTATTTGCAGCAAACGAATTAAGGGTGAGAATTATGCCCTAAATTCCCTTATATAGGGCTGTCCAAAAAGACCTAAGGGTCTATTTGGCTAGCCCTTCCTAAGTCACCTCCTATAGCTAGTGTAGGTTATTCTTTTATAATTTAACTTAGACAACTCTGATCCCTGAGGTAAATGATGAATTAGAATCATCAAACACGCCTCTATACATGGTGTAAGCATAAGCAACTGAACTGTAGAGATGTAGGCCCCAACAGAACAAACCCTAAAAATTTTGCATTCTGTCAGTGAAACTGGCTGGCTGGTTTGTACCTACCAATTTGCAGCATTTTTGGCCCAGTAGGGACTGTGCTAGGGTCAATGGTGTCTTAGTTAATTATTTAAAGTTTTTACCTGTTGGCTCATCTTTCCTGATAAGCTTTCCAGTGATATTGACACGCTGAGCATGGACAGGTGGGGTCATTCTTGCCTTCTTAACACTCCACTACTGCCAAATGCTGCCTTTCTCTCTTCTGCCATTTTGCCTGAACACAGGGTAGGGGTGAAATCAGTTTAGGGTGTTACATCTACCTAGGGACTAAACTTTTTTTCCATAGAGCTAGATCAAGGAACTTCTTACAAATTGTTAAAAGGGTTCAATCAAAGCTGGGATTGTGGAAAGAAAATTTGCTTTCCTATGTGGGCAGAGTTGTCCTCATTCAATCTGCTCTCCCATCAATCCCATCTTATGTAATGTCGTGTTTTGCCCTACCTAAACAAATCTGCAAGAAATTGGATTCAATTTACTTACATTTCTGGATTGGGGAACCCAGTGCTTCAAATAAATCTCACCTCATTGGCTGGCATAAACTTTGTAAAACAAAGACTTTGGGTGATTTGGGTATTAGAACTTCTCAAATCCAAAATCAAGCTCTCCATCTTAAATTAGGCAGGAGAGTGTTAACTAAAAAGGATCTATCATCTAAATATTTTTCCAAAATGTTCTATATTCCATAATGATGCCTTGAAAAAGGCTAGATCCATTTCGAGGCGCAATATTGTAAGTCTTCTCCCTATTCTTCAAAAAATAGTTTTTAAAAAGATAGGGAATAGCCAAAATACTCGTTTTTTTGGGAAGATCATTGGATACCTTCTTTAAGAACCAGCTCGACCTTCGATCTTCTACACAGATAAATCCCTCCTTCTCCCACCCCCGTAAGTGATTTCACCTTTCATAATACCTAGAATATTAATTTTTTTAGCTGCCATGCTCCCTCCCCACATGGTCCTTCTAATTCAGCAAATTCAAATTTCCCATCTTCATGATGTTTGGAACTGTACACTCTAAAACAGGAATATTCACAACCAAATTGGCTACAACTTTCTTACATACTCATAATTATACTAACATATCTGGCTTATCAAACAGGTGTACATGCTTATCACTTTGCTGTCATTGGTCGAGGTTTCTATGGAAACTCAACTTACATCCAAAATTTAAAGTATTTATATGGAGAGTGGCTCATGGAGGGGTTCCTACTCCTTGGGAAATGGATGGACATAGATCCTACTAGTGGATTATGTCATGACAAACATGAATCCATCTTACATATCTTTCTATATTATGAGTTTACTAAAAGGATCTAGGCTGGTTGCCCGTTGGGCTTCAGGCTTGAAGCTATTGAGAATATGCCGTTCTCAATAGTGTTAGTATTTTTTTTTCAATCCATTCCTATTGATAATGTCTCGGACTTTTTTATTTATATTATCACTACTTGTTATTACACCTGGACCCATAGGAATGTTGTGGTTTTCAAATACATCACATTGGTATCATATATTCCGCTAATAGATGAATTAAAATAGCAAGCAATGTTGAATTACCAAGCCAGGTGACCTCAAATCCAATTTTCCCCCATTCCCATGATATTTCCCAAATGGACCCTATCGACTATATTTTGTGTAGGAGTCAGTGATCAGACTCGTACTATTTTTGCTTGGGTTTATTGTTTAACAAATGACAAAAAACTTCACTTTAATTAGTACTGATTATAATATGACAAGAAACACAGATGAAGCATACTTATGAGGGCTGCTCCTGTGCTTGAAGAAGGCAATGGAGAACGGTTAGAAGCGACGGGTTGTAGGGACTGATTCTCCCATTCTGCAAGATTTCTTGACTAATTATAGCGGGAAAAAAATTTCTCTCCATAACATACCTCTTTTTTTGGATATTCAACATTTTTTTTTTTTGCTATGTTTTCAAGTATCTGAAACTATTTGGTACATTGGTGGTTCTCAATAAGAGAACATCAATTCCCTCCCCCATGGCCTTTCGTACCATAAATTCTCTTCTTATTTTAATTTTATAATTTTTCTTTTTCGTATAAAAAAAAATATTTTAAAAACTGTTTAAAAGAGAACATCAATTACCTCCTTTTTAATTTTTTTTCCAATTCGATTCTTTCTCAAATATTTCTTCTTCCTTGGTCCTAGCCTAAAAGCAAATGGAATCCCTCTGCCCAATGTATGAATTATTCTCACATGTTCTAGTGTTTTTACAATGTAGATAGATAATTTCACAAAAAAAAATCTGGTGTCCCAATGATGCAGGCTTAACCAGCACTTCAGATAGAGACTGCAATGACACAATAGTGAGCCTTTTTGTTTTCTATTATTTAAAAATCCCCTCTTTTTTCAAATGGGATTTTTCTATTGACACCCTCAAAGGCATCAAATAATTTGTAAGCTTCTTTTAGTTTCTTTCAAATATGGTTACAACTATCATTTCTTTAATTCACTCGAGAAAATGTGATAATACAGATACTACAAATGACGATGGTAAAAGAAAATCTCAAATAAAAGACTCGTTCACCACTAACTTCTTTATTAATAATAATAATAAATTGGCAATCAAAGAAAAGGTTTCATATTTTAAATACAACTATATCAATTTTTGAAAAATTATCACCACATAAAGATGTGTTCATACAAAATGATTATTTTCTGTCTTTAAATTTAACCCTAAAATTTTAATACAACTTAATTTAGGCTCTCTTTTGTATGAATTATATTTGTATTTATCTTAGCTATTTCTACTTTTTCAGATGTTTGGTATGATTTATGATCCCTATTTATATTTATTATAAACTAAAATAAATCACAAACTCCACAAATCATTTATTTTCATTTGTTCAGCATTATGATTTGAAATCCAAGCATAGTTGTTGAAATGCTTCCTTACCATGCATCAAGTGTTTGATGAAATGCGTCAACCAAGGTTGGTGTAGTGGATTGCAATCTTGTGAGCTTACCTGTAGAAATTAGGAGGAAGTGAGGCCATTGAGACACTCCATCTCTCATTCTTACCTTGCAGAAATCATTGAAGTTGCCTCGCTTAATTCTATTTTGGAGTTTGAGGTAACAGCCAACAAACATTTCAGTTTGTTGAAAGATTCTTGCATGAAAAAATCATGCAGCCATGTTCATGGGGCAAAAATTCAGTTTTCCTGGTGATTCTGACTGGAGATTCTACATCGACATCACAATGTATATGAACCAATGCAACTCCCCAGAACATGCAGGCGTGTGTGTTCTCTTCTAAAACAACTTTTTATTTAATCCATAGTGACATGGAAAGCATGGTCATAGTCTTTTTCATTATTGATAATTTTTTAGTCCCACAAGTCTTTTCCTTAATCAATACCACATTTTCAAGGGGATAGAGGAGGGATAAATAACCAACTATTTAGGTCAGCAGAAAACTAGATTCATGTATACTTGCCTATTCACTTTACCACCCAGGCAAACACATGCATAGAAAATCATACAATTCTCACATCAATTTGTTAGCCTCAATGGGTCAGAAGACTCAGACAAAAGAGTAGTGAATACATTATATGATTTTCCAATAGAATACCAAAATAGGATGGTTGGGAAACTAAATAGACAAACATTTAGGAATCTTCATTTCCTGATAGCCTATATGTCAAGATATTTATCTCCCTACTAACAAAATCTACTCATCAAATATGAGAGATTCAGAAAAACTTGATTTTGATTAATGAAAATTTCTAAAAAATTATAAATTAAATAAAAGACTTGTCTTCCATCACAGTTTAAAGATTAAATTAAAAAAAAAAAAGGAACTTTTAAAATTTCATAGGTGTTGCTTTTTAAGAACAAAGTATGTGAAAACTAATAGAAACAGAGCACTCAGAATGAAAAGGACTAAATTATTTTTAACAATTTCATAGATCTTTCGATCTCATCAGTTAAATTTCTCCTCATTGTGCCGACTCGAAAATATGATTACCCAGAATCCAAAATGGATAAAATAAAAACAGAATGAACAGATTTGTAAAACCAAAAAAAAAAAAATATATATATATATATATAGCGAGTGAGTATTCAGAATGAGTAGGAGGATTTTTATCCAGTCATGAAATATATCGGTAGATTTTTAAGATCTTCATCACCATAATCACTCGCGTAAAACTCCAAAATAAAAATAAATAAATAAATAAATAATTGAAGAGCTGGGAAAAGCCATCAGAAAACATTGGATTATTACATCAATATCGACACAATAATGTCTCAGATGACCGTCGTGAGAAATTAATCCAATCGATCTCATCACCTGGTTTTCTTTTTTAACACAAAACACAACATTAAGAGAGAGAGATTAAATCAGATCCATCTCCTTACCTCGACATCGTCTCTGGCAGTCTTCCCTCAGGTAGCGAGAAGGAGGGGGCGTGAGAGCTGATGAATTTTAGGGTTTTCGCAGGGACCGACCTTTAAATAGGAAGGGGGTGTGGGGGGAAGGTTACGAAATGACATTTATACCCTTGGTAGGACACTTTAATATTGAATTTGGCTTTTTTTCGACATGGACAATTATAACCTTACCGCTCTTTCTGAATTACTAAATTAGACTATTTTAATCTGTTTCTACCGTCCGCGACTCTTCACAAGACTAGGCTAAACCGCTCCACACTTGACGAAATTTACCTCTTTCTTTTTTTTTTTCCTGGTAGACGAAATTTGCCAATTCAAGAAGGACAATTTAAAACCAAAATTGGAAGTTGCAAGGTGCAACCTAGGTTGCAAGTATGGCCTAGTGAACAAAAGCTCACTCAAGTCTACTCGGAGCCTGCTAGTGCTTGAGCTCAGTTCACATTCTCTGCAGCCATTGCAACAATGCAGCGAGAATTCGGCAATTGGACACATTTTGATACACATCTCAAGGGGCAATCAGTCACCAGATGCTCACTACACCGATGCAGTGGCTACAAAGGATGTAGAGGCTGCTTGAGCCGACATGTGGATTGAGCATGGGCTGACATTTCAATTGGACTGACTGAGGCCTTGGTCTATGTCTAGCTTGTGTATATATATATATATATATATATACACACATCTACATTAACATATATAAATATAAAATTTTAAGGGAAGGGTTTGTTGCCAGCCATGTGGCCCCTACATCAGTATATGGTCCAATGAGAGGGTTCACATGAGCATACAACCAATAGGGTAGGGGTGTCAATCGGTCGGGCCTAACTATGTCCTCGGACCATGACCTACCCATATAAGGAATGAGTCAATCTTGGTCTATGTCATGTTGGGCTCGATCAGGTTTCGAGATTCAATCAAGCTTCTCCTAAATCCTAATCGGGCTAATGGGGTCTTAAACAGAGTAATGTACCAATAAAGCCTCAAACGAGCCTTAAACGATCTTTACTTTTTTTAGATTTAAGATCCTTTAATTTATTTTGTTAAATATCAACAATTTTGAAAAGATATTACACTTAAATAATTTTTAAAAATATCAATGTATACCTTATTCTATCCCAAAAAAATCAATATACCTATATAAACGGTCTGGCTAAACATGTTGGTCCAAGTCAGGTCGGTCAAGAGGCCCATCGGGCTTACCCCTTGCACCGTGTACTACCCTATTTGTAAATGGGTAGGGCTTAGGCGCGACATGTTTATTAATCGGGCTGATCTAGGTTGGGCCACAAACATGTCAGACTTAGTCGGGCCTACCGATGCAAGCTTGGAATTGACACCCCTACAGTAGGGGCGGGGTGATTATTCCCCTCCTTGTTGGTTGGCACGACGGGATAGAATTGGACAACATTCTTTTTCCCATCATTTTATATAATTACATAATACGTAGAGGTTTTTATGATCATTTAGGGTTAGCTAGGCCCAACTAGAGTCGATCAGGGGTGGATTGGGTTTGGTTGAGCTCCATAGAGTTGGGCCTACACCAATTTAAGGAGAGACTTAAGGTTAAGCTGAGGTTCTAAAAAATCTGGTTCAACTTGGCCAGCCAATGGGATCCATAGCTACAGTGATTCTATTTTCAAGCTTTGAGGCTTAAAAAGACCCATGGCTATTGGCTATTGGCTATTAGCTATTGGTTGAAAGCGCTTGTTGACGTGTATAAAAAATAGGGAGGGGGTGGAGAGGTGGTCCTCATGGAGAAGCAACACAAAAATAAAGGGAAATGGTTCCCTACCCACATTTAATGACACACTCGGTTTGCTCCTACCTCATTCCTTTTTTGTTTTTTCTAGGTAATATACCTCATTCCTTCATGATATATGATGATATGCAAATTTTATCCTTCTAATAACTTATCAAAAGGTTTTGTAAGTTTTAGATGTCAAATGCTAAGAAATCTCTAGGTGAGAAATGGTTGTTGGCCCCATAATATTCAAATATGACTCCTTCTTGTATATTGGAAAGGGAGAGGAACCACAAAATAATTAAAGGCAATAATATGATGAATGAAGTGTTGCTTCATATGTAATAAGGTTTTTCTCTCATGTTTCCTACATTTCTAATTGTCACCAAAAGATATTTTGGTTTGCTGTCTAATAGCTTGATTTTAGATGCACAAAAATTTTGAACTTTTTCCATATTTTGGGGGAGGGGGGATGGGTTAATGGGATGCAAGTTCTCCTCTAGGGATATTATCAATTTTTTTTAGTTTCTAGTAATTAGTTTCTCAGAGCAACATTGAAGTTCAGAATTATGGTTGTCAAGGCATATGGCGACCCAAGACAGAGGATGGTAACAAATCCAGGGCGTTGCCTAGGCAACCAAGGCGACAGTCCAGGCTGCCGCCTGAATGCCTAGATGACGCATTGAAAGCTATGTTTAGAATAGTACGACATAAATACGACTTGATCAATTGTAAATGGGAACCTAAGCAATCTTAATTGGATTTAACTGAGACAAGTCAATTGATACCAAGGACATCTCTGGTATTTGAAAAAGCTAAAGAATTCTCTCTTTGTTTGGCCCTAGTGGAAACAATGGGCTCAAAAAATAGTATAATGTCATGTGAAATTAAAAATTTTATGAAATGAAAACAAATGAGAACTAACATACGACAACAACAACAAACTCAGTCTTATCCCAATTTAATGGCTCGGCTACATGGATCCGAGCAAAAACAAAAAGACAACAACAAAGGAAAAATTAAAGTGAAAGGAAGAAAACCCAACAATAGCAAGTCATGAGAATCTTGTAGACCTAACTACCACGATCAATTATTTCTCTTATCAGCCATATTTGCATCTCAGAATCTCTTTCAATCTCATTGGTCTCACCTCTCTAACCCCCCAAAAAAGAAATTAATAATAATAATAAAAAGGGAAAAATAAAGGAATGCTAGCAGGATACAAAGGTATTAGGAATGCTAGCATCTATTGGCCATTTGATTAGATAGATCAAATCTATGCCATTGATTAAATATAGTGTGTATGTATGTATCTATGACGCTCTTGCAGCTCATTTCCTTCCCCTTCTTCTTCCTCTTTGTCTTTGTCTCTTGCGCTACCTCCCTTACCCCATCTGGTTCCAGTTTCGATTCCGGTTCTAGTAGCACAAAACCCTTGCAAGTCCTTCCTACAACTAACATCTGGTAATAGCTTTACTTTGATGGGATTATGCTCCACTCTGTAATAGCTTCTATTCCTCACCAAATAAGCAATTACTGAGATCCATCATCATCATTAATACAGGAGTGGTACGTTGATGTTGGTGGGTTTGAGTTGGGTCTATGCTTTCATGGAATGGAAGTGAACAAAAATGGATTTCTGGCTAGAGTATCTAGCAACTAGTTGGGGGTTAATTAAGCTACAAATACTACAAAAAGTTTAGGTCACTTCACGGTGACCTGAATTGATCGAAACTAATCTTTTAACTAAAAGTTCGCTTCACGGGATTAATCAGTTTCACTGATGACTCACAAATCACTCCTCTCATGAGTCCTCAACCCCACCACCGCCACTGCTCATCCTGTATATCATCGGTCCTTGCTATCCATCACACAAAATGAATCCAGAAATGGATTTTGTGGCATGGATCTGTCTTCAACAGCCTTCCAATCCGACTAGATCTGCCACTGGCCTCATCCGCCAGATCGTCGCTTCTGAGGGAGCTTCCACCCTATACCGTGGCTTGGGCCCCCCAAAGAACATACAGACACCTGCAATTGTGTTTTCAACCCCAAAGAACATACGAACACCTGCAAAATTTTAGCCCAAAAGGAAAAGGAAGGCATCTGTTTGCATAAAGACTAATGTGTTTTCAACCTAGTAGATATTATATTGTATTTATAAAATTAGCAAAATAAATAATTTAAGCCGATAGTGGGGAAGATGAAGTCGGATCGGAGCAGAATTGAGTCGGATCTAAGCTGAGCGAGACAGAGGAGAAAGGACCTGAAACCTGAAATCGAGGGCGGGGAGGGAGATCCATCGTAGGGCAGGGAGAGGGAGAGAGGCGGAAAAGAGATGCAGCCGTTTCACCAGTCATCGATCACCGATCAGTTGCAAATGGTAGCGGGAAGAGGGGAGAGAAAATGTATAGCAGAAGTGGATTGAAACTTTGCAGATCTTCTCTCCATCCAACGGTTTAATTCAAGTTGATCAAATCTTACGGTCAAAATCTTGCTAGCATTCCTAATTCCATTGTATCCCGCTAGCATGCCCAACCCTCTCCCTAATAATAATGTTGAATTTTCAAACCCCAGTCTACTTTTTTAACACAATTTGAACTTCAATGATAGTTTAAAGAAGGGAAGAGATGAGGGAGAACAAGAAAATCCCAAAATATTGATAAAGGTAGAACCCATTGTACGATTTATTTTCTTATGTCCCAATTGATCATTGATTGGGTTCCATTATAGAAACCCAATATTTGATTTGATTGTCAACTAACTTGTTTCTATTAAGAATACCCACCATATTAGTTTGGTTACAAATAGGGAAGATTGCTCTCTAATTGATTGGCCTACCTTAATGGGAGATGGGCATTGTGTTATTAAAGGAGACTAGGTCTCCCCTTGTATGGTTAGGTACTAATCTCACCCATTAGAGAAGTGCATTGAAAAAATACTAAGTGGAGAAACCTATCTCCATGGAAGAAGAAAGAATGTTGATCATTCGTGAAAGGACAACATCAATGGTTATGTCAAGCTTTGCTGGAAATAACACGTTATCGATGGTATGTCGTTTCCCCTCTTGTATTGAAATGGTTCATAGTGTATTGGCAAGATCCTTATTATGATTTAGGAATTATGATATTATAAATTCCATCATCCATTGCACTAAAATTAATTTATGCAAAGTTAAAGCAGCAACAATAATCCACAAAAGGAAATTCAAAGTGGTCACCTTGAGGAGGGCAAGATCTCATCCTCAAAGATGCAGTTTCCATTTCTTTCTATAAACTCTAACAAGTTGCGAAAGAGAGCAATGTACAAAATACCATGTTCCACTATTAAAATCCACTTGCTTCAATTGTTAAAATATTTCTTGGAAAATCAAGTCCTATAAGATTATTTCAATTTGACTGGTTCCTTCACCGAACGGTTTGTAATGTCACAGGCAATTTACATTTTAAGAACTCGGATTAAAGAGTTGTGTCCAAATAACCATTGATTTGTTTACAATTCTTTAACCAGGAACAATTATGAGTTAGAACCATTATCTGAATGGTTTGATTCACTATTCGCACAGATCATTTGGTATGCATTTTTTTAATAGATTTTGATTTACCATTATAGCATCGACCGATGATTCTCCTTATCTGTTTTCTATACCCCGACCTTGGTCCAACAGATATGACATCGTAACATCAATTGATGGCTCTGGTCAGTTGAAGAAACCGACCATTCGTGGTCGTCTTTTATGAGGCCAACCTTTGATCTCATAAGGAGTTGTACCCCAAGTAAGCCTTATACCCTGTCCCCATGTGTGGTGTCAATCATCCATGTGAGACCTAGATCTTGTTCTTGATCATAAGACAGTGACATCCATAACTGTAATACCCCGCTTCTTAAACCCGGTCTGATTTTGCGGTTGAACCGGTTTAACCATGCAAGAACCGAGCCAGAGGAAATTAGAGCAGGTTCCTTATGGGCTATGATGGCACGGGTGACCTTAAACACCGGCTGGCCCGACAAGTCTGAGCCAGTGCCAGAAGAGACGGGAGTGCCCAAACCGTGTACGTGCACCTACCATAAGGCTATGTACGGATAAAACAGGTATTAGATCCGTATTTTAAGGTATATACGTATGCTACATCGTATGCTTAGGGTGGGGTTCGCGCTGAGGTCCGAACCAGGTCAAAATCCCAAGTTTTGGCTCTCAGGTGGGTAGGACAGGTGGGTACACCCACCCACCTGAGTGACCCATCCAAGACTATTCACTTAATTAGGAATGGTATATAAGGCTTTATGATTTTCTTTTCTTTCAATTTATTACCCTCGTACGTTGGTGAGAAAAGTAAAGAGGAGAGAGAAAAAGAAAGGGAAGAAGAAAGGAAGAGAAGGAAGAGGAAGAAAAGGGGGATTTCAGCGGCGCCGAAGCTCGGTCTTCCCATTCCGGTGCCGGGAGAGTGATCTTCAACTCTAGATC